>NC_142610.1:16347191-16687846 GCF_041222555.1 Hakea prostrata | reverse complement strand
GGTAAACTTGTTGAAGACAATACTTACAATAAATAGATAAACAAATTGCACCAATTAAACCCACTTGAAGAAGGAGACAAATGACAACCCAGATACACCCAAAGTGACCCTTCATTATACAAGGTCACCGTTCAAAATAGCAGCTCGAAAAATTTAAACTAACCATTCTCTCTACGAAGATTTACCAATTGAAATGAGAACCATTAAGACACTCTAAAAGTTTACCCAAATGCATCAATTTTATGCAAGGTACAGAAAGGTGCTAGTGTAATTGGATTTCGATTCCATTTACAACAATAATAGAGTAACATATGACCTATGAAAACCATGACAACAGTTTTGGATGTACAATATAGATTCCAACCTCGTTGTCCAAAGAGATGATGAATCGATTATAAGTTTCGAAGCATGGCTATGTTTTGGTTTTTCGATCCAGGTTAACCATTGCATTCCTTCCTATGCTAGTGCATCTTCATGAAGATCAACTTGATTTTCTAATCAACTTCTTTGGGGGTAAAGGATCATCAACAGACCAGTCTCCAAATGTGGCTCAGGATTTTGATGAGTCAAAAATGCCTCCAGAGAAGAGGCATTGCTTCCTTATTTCCAGGTGGTTTTATATGTTTCTTTTTCATTGTACAGTCTACTAATTGTCTGCACCTACTACTAATCATTGGTATTATGACTAGTATTTGTTGTCTATATTTGGAGTTCCAATATCCATTCCACACATTAGTGTCATTATTTGACTTACAAACTTACAGTTACCTTGCATTGATCTATACTTACATTTGAATGCTAAAAGAACAACATTAAACCCCTCCACAACCCCACAAAAAGGTAAAACAACAAATACTAAAGAAAACCGACCAAATCAAGTTATTACAGAGCATTTTTTCATCTTTAAGCAACGACCAAATCGGGGTTTCGACCACATCAAGTTATTACTGAGCATTTTTCATCTTTAAGCAACGACCAAATCGGGGTTTCGACCACATCATCGGGAATTTCCATGGTAAGGGTTTTATGAGTTGGTTATTACCTTTTGAAAGAAGAATCGCAGAGACGAGAGGAGACGAGACAAGCTTCTTCTTCCTCTTCGAACTCAACTAACGATGCTTCAAGCTAAAGCAAATCGTTGCGATGAACACCGCCGCTTCTTCTTCCTCCTGCGATGAACACCGTTGCTTCTTCTTCCTCTTCTTCCTCTTCTTCTTCTTCTCTCTGCGATTGATGTTGTAACTTCGAATCAGCCTTCAAGCTAAACAGAAATCGTTGCGATGAACACCGCCGCTTCTTCTTCCTCTGCGATGAACACCATTGCTTCTTCTTCCTCTTCTTCCTCTTCTTCTTCTTCTTCTCTGCGATTTAGTTCAGTAACTTGAATCAGCCTTCAAGCTAAACAGAAATGAAAATGAAATGGGCGGGTTGGTTTTTAGCTTCTTACGATTTTGAACTGGTTGTATATACGGTTACTGTACAACCGTATATACGTATAGGCTGGTAGTATGGAATACACGTTTATTTACATTTACTATACCCAGTCGAACCGCTCAGATGGACCGGTTGGTTTGCATCAGACCGAACCGAACTCATAAAACCCTGTTCACACGGTAAACGTAAAGGGGTAAACTGGATTTTTGGATTATTTAATTAGAAGGATCATCCGAGCCGTCCGATTAGATCGGACGGCTCGCTCCACCGTAGTGCGCATTAATTACGCACTACAGAAGCAAAATTGATGCCCAATGGTGTGGTGTACGAAAATGCAACTAAGGGTCAACGGTGGTTCAATGCCACGTGGCAAATATAGATGACGTGTCGTAGAATATTCCCATTCTGTTCCTCTTTTGCCTTCTTTTGCTGGTTCACCCATTCGAGGATTCCTGTTGGATATTCCTTGCCTTCACAAACTGGACAGAAGAGATTATGTGAAGAAGTAGAAGCAGAAGCAAAAGCTACCTAGAACTTCCCCTTTCCCCCCTTTAAGTTAGGGTTTTCTATATAATGACTGCAATGGATCTTGAGATTTTCTGAAAGACCCATAAAGCGGAAAAGACTTAAATTGTTTATCATTGTTTTTGGAGGGATCGAAATTCTAGATAAGGGGAGGAATACAGGGATGGAGAAAAGAGAGGTGGAAATCGTTTCAAGTTCCAATGGGTCGAAATTCCCTTTAACGTTTTGGGAGATTATGGGAGCTTCAGGTGTTGTTCTTAGTTTTGTTTTGGGGCTTCTTTGTGTTTATTATACGATGCCTGTTTCGGATTACAGCTTCCTCAAGTTGCCTCATAGTCTTGAAGAACTGCAAATTCTCAGGTATATTCTTTATGGGTTTGATTCTATTTAAGAATTTGTCTTGAAGGAAAAGTTTCTTCTTTTGGTTCGTCTGATTCGTTGTACATTAAGTATGAAGATATAATGCGGTTCTTCTTTTTTTTTTTTTTTTCCTCTGAATTTGAATTAATCTATGGATTCTTATAGGATTTCTTCTTCTCTTTAGCCTAGACCTCATGATCTTTAAAATACTTGCTTTGTCACTAGGTTCAGTGTTGTAGGCTAATCCCTGCAAATCTCTTTTCTCTGCCTCTTCATTGATTGGTTATATTCTGATGTTTTAGGCTTTCTACTGGTAGACCAGCTATTACCAGTGCTTGGGATCCAATAGTTGCTTCATTTTCTCTGTGTAACATGGAATGTTATATGAAGTCAGTCTGCAGTTAAATTGGACTCATAGGCCACTCTTTCCTGGTGATTGAGCTGATCTGAGACCGTGCTTTTATCTGTAATGAGGGGTACTTAACAAATAGGGGAAATTGCTTTGCACCTGACAGTGATAGCCCTCTTGGTGCTAACCCTTACACTCTTTATGTGCTGTTATGTTGATAATACTGTCACGACTGTATCTTTATATAATGTGCTGAATTCTTAGTTACCAATTTTAACCAGATTTCAAATTCGTTTGTTGATCTCTATCTTTATGTGATTTGCTGAATTTCTTAGTTACCAATTTTAACCAGATTCCAAATGCGTTTGTTGATCTCTATCTTTATGTGATTTGCTGAAACTCTTAGTTACCAAAATCTAACCAGATTCCAAATTTGTTTGTTCATTTCTTCAATTTTCATTTAAGTATATTCCATTGCACATCTACTATCCACAAGACTTTACTTTGCATTTGAAATGCTAACTCCAAAGCGTCTTATAATTTGCTGATTAACTTTCACTTGACGTTGCACTTGAAATCCTAAGTCCAAATCATCTTATAATTTGGTTATCAAGTTCAACTTTACATTGCATTAAAGATCCCCTGGATTTGAAAGTTCTGGAAATTTCCAATTATCTTCACTTAAGTTTCTTTTTCATCATTGGAACCCTGTGGTTTTGTACTTAAAAGGCATGCAGTGTCATGAAACCACCTTGGTGCGCTCTTGTAAGCCTCTGTATCTGAAAGATTCTTGATATAAATAATTCAGTATACATTCTTCAATTATTCTTTCTTCAAGTTCGGGAGACCCAAAATTTCTGCATTTAGGATGTTCGTTGATGCATGTTATCCTTTGGTTCTATTCTGGGTAAATAATTTGTAGCCAAATTTTCCTTATTTTATATTGCATAGTGAAGTCATGTTGCTTTACGGCAGCAACTTTGAAGCTGATTTTAATTATGGTGAAACGATTGATAGATATCTTAATGTTCTGTGTGTTCCTCTTGCAGGGATCACCTTGAGGATTACACAAGTGATTATACAATACAGGTCCTTGTGGGATACTTCACTGTCTATATTTTCATGCAAACTTTTATGATTCCGGGAACTATCTTCATGTCATTACTTGCTGGGGCTCTTTTCGGGGTCCTTAAAGGCGTAGCTCTTGTTGTCTTTGCTTCCACTGCTGGTGCTTCTTCTTGCTATTTTCTATCAAAATTGATAGGGAAACCGTTGGTCTTCTCTCTCTGGCCAGACAAGCTTAATTTCTTCCAAGCCCAGGTGGATTCTACCTTCTGCATATTATGTTCCTGCTTATATACATTGATGGTATTGTGTATAACCTTCTCTTTACTCTCCAGGTAGCTAAAAGAAGGGAAGGACTATTCAATTATATGCTTTTCTTACGGCTGACACCTACCTTGCCAAACACGTTCATTAACGTAGCGTCACCAATAGTTGATGTGCCATACCATATATTCTTCCTGGGAACAATCATTGGACTCATTCCAGCTGCTTATCTTACTGTCAGGGTATGACACTTTGGAATCTTATCTTTACAATTAGGGTTTTTTTCTTTTAATTGATTACGGTAGACTATGTATAATTTGATATGTAATGTCCTCAATCAACACTGTTCATGATGCCATGCTGCACTAGGCTGCAACTTCGTTGCTGGTTGCTTATCTTGGATGATTTCACTTGATAAAAGTTACCTCTTATTCCCCCCCCCCAAAAAAGCTCCCTCTTTCATCCAAGTTTCTTGCGCACTTGAGCGAATTGGGCTTTATTATCCAGGAGTGAAAATGCACAAATTGATGCTTATGAATGTGAATATGCAGTTAGAAGAGATACAGTACTTATTTCATTAATAGAACTTCCAAAGTGGGTTATTAACTGACTTTTTGTGCAGGCTGGAATGGCTCTTGGGGAGTTGTCCTCACTAGGTGACCTGTATGATTTCCAGGCGATTGCCACTCTTTGTCTTATTGGGGTTGTCTCAATCACGCCAACACTGATGACCAAGAACAAGACTTAGGGCATGTGTGATGGAAACTCAGCTACTCATTCTTGGGAACAGGATCCATGGCCTGTGCAGTTTAGTATATGATGTAAATATGCAAAACAAATAAAAGAAATCTGCAGCACCATCACTCGGTTATGGCTTTGGCTACTGTACCTGCAACAACATGGGAATCTTAAATGGAATTGATTGGTCTGAAAGATAACCGAAGTAACAGGGCAGTGATTCTTGTATCAACTTTTCAATTCTTTTGTTAATCTGCCCAATTGTCCAAAAGGGTTCCAATGTTAAAAAGTAATTAGGTGCTAAATAGGCTTTATGCATTTTGTGATAAATATAGTGTTCTTGGTAATTCAGTGGTTGATGCTCACAGTCTGGAATCTTGTAACATAATAATGGGAAGGGAATCTTTGCTGGAATGGTAGTTGTATTTGTGCAGAGAATTTGTAAAATTGTATGAACAGTGGGATGGTTTATGTGTAATGAAAAACCAATGAAGATTGTAATTGATTGACCACTATAATTACTGTATATATGGTTGGATAGGATGACCATTCTTTCACCTGATGAAGCTACTTCACTTTACCTCCATTCCCTACGGATTGATCAAGACCTGGGCTATGCACCAGGGTACCTTTTTTCTCTTTGTAAACAAGTTTGGATTGGTTTTGAACTTTGCAAATATTTGCAAGGTAACTTAGAAACAGGGGAAGGTGAACTATGGAAGAACAGGTAAGATGAAACTGAGTTACAGTACCTCTTCCAACTTGTTTTTATCAATCACTACATGTAATTCAACAAATTTTG
The DNA here is from genome assembly GCF_041222555.1 of Hakea prostrata. Lineage (NCBI taxonomy): Eukaryota > Viridiplantae > Streptophyta > Magnoliopsida > Proteales > Proteaceae > Hakea > Hakea prostrata. The sequence goes on along the minus strand of NC_142610.1, from coordinate 16,682,309 downwards.
GGCAATTCCTCAGCAGCAGTTTGTCGAGGGTCATGAAAGCTGTTGCATTGGCTGACAAGGCCGAGCTGGTTTTGGGGATGGCAGAATAAGACTTTAGAAATTAACACATGAAGTCATCCAACTCTGCTGCTGCTGCTGCTTTTTTCTCTTCTTCTTCTTTAATTTTTTGGGTAATAACATCTAACTGAGTCTTACCCGACAAAAATGTTACTAACCTTAGTAAAACAGTTGCTAGGAAAAAAAAAGGAAAGGAAATTAGGAGTAATGGACAGCAGGGACAGCCTTCTAAGGAGGCTGGAACTGATCTAAGTGAAGTAAATTATACTCAGCAACCCTAGATTTTGAGCTCAATGAATAACATTCTCAGGAGCTAGTTTTGGGTTATTAATTTTGCATCCTAATTTAAAGTAGTTCATTTACAGTAATGCCATATGTTCTTCTAATGCTTTTCAATAATTTTCCTTTCCCCCTAAAATAGATCATTTACAATCTTTACAGATTTGCATGATTTCAAAGAGTTTCTTTATCTACATATCTTATTAAACTGTAAATAAGGGGTACTTCAGGGGAGTGTGAAAGTCTATCCTATTCTAACTCTTTATTTAAAGGAGATACAACCCAGAAACAAAGCTCAGAGTTACCTTGTGTCAGAACTGTCCCCAAGGCACTCCGATAAAAGTTCAGATTCAGAACTGTGTAATTAATGCGCAGCACTGAGCTGCGGATGGTAAAGATCAAAACTTACGGTGGAGTTTTGATCTCGACCACTCATTTTACTTTATTTATTTTTTATTAACTTTTTGAACTACACCAAGTGCCTGCCGACCGTAGGCAGCTCAGTGCTGCACAATTAATGTGCAACACTGAAGCATGACCTCTCCGATAGAGCAAACTATTTCATAGTTCTAACGAGTGATTCATAAGGGATATTACAAACTGATGAAGTGGATACATGCCTATGAACAAAAAGCAAAATTGGGACAAGTTTGGCTCATAAGGCCAAATTTGTCGCTTAGGCAGAGTGGTTAATCTACTGCAGTTAGTCCAAACTTCCTTAATGCTAAGAGTTCAAAGTAAACTAGTTCTCCATCCCTTCATAAATCCTTCCACGACAACTTCAAAACACAAGCCAGAATTCTGTCTTTTCGGCACCTATACCTCTATTCTTGAACTAAGGCAGCTATCCACTTCCAATCTTCCCTCCCTGAGTTCCTGAAACCTGCAATAATGATGGTGTTATTTTTAACTAATTTTCAATGGAATTGACTAAAACTTTTAATAGCGTTCCCCAAGTGTTTGGAGATGATAAAAACATTTGCATCCAGTCCATTCTCAGGGGATTTAGGTGGTGCTCTTCAATCCAGATATAGATTGTGTCAACAATCTTACCTGGGATCAAAGGTTTTCTTGAAAACAACTCATTCCTAGCTTTCCAAATGTAGTAAAATGAGATGCCCACAACCGAAAGGATCTAGAACAGCCTTTCATTATTTCAGTTAAGCTGATGACGGACTTCCAAATGTAACTCCAACATAGAATCAGCACTAAGGAATTCAGATCTAAGCCCTAATGGCCTAGAATTTAGAGTATGTTATGAACTATTGCAAGTTAGAAGTAAATGCCATGATGTTTTGGTTGGGAACGAATACATACCCATGAAAAATAACACAAGCAAATATATTCATCACCGCAAGAAATTCAACGTGGTTCGACAAGATTGGCTATGCCCACCCAAGAGAAAAAGAATTTTACTATTTCCTGAAAATTTCACCACTCTTAACACGTTAAGAGTGGTGCTACTACTAATGGTAAAAGAGAAAATATATATTACGGCTTTTTTTTTTTCTAATGGTAAAAGAGAAAATATATATTACTTGTCAAAAGCCATACGTAGTCCATCAGTCACTTTATAAGAGTGCTAGTGCTACTACTATTGCTATTGACGTTAGTGCAAATAATATTAGTTGCCGTAGTGGTGAAAGTGTAACAACCCCTGTAATTCTAATCCGGAATCCGTAGTGCAAGTCAGATTATCCGAAGGTCAAGCTGGAATAAGTTGTGGAGTATCCGGATTGAAATCCATGATCCATAATCTTAAGTCCATAGATCTGGATTCTCTTGATAAAGAACCTACCTTGTTGGGAAAGTGGATCCCTAGCAGAAGTCAAGAAGTGTTTGAAGATGTCCGGATTAAAGATAAGACCTCCCCCACATGTTGTTTAGGATTAGATTGGAGTTGGGGATCAGCCCCTTGAGCAAAGCACCCATGTACTAAAAAGTACTAGGTACGGTTGCTTAAGGTAGTTGATTGGCCAATCAACCGCCCCAAGTGACCGCCATGGTCTGCTTGCGGGATTTTACCCTAATTTGCCCATGTCCTCTATAAATAGCAAATCCCGACCTTTTTACTCATTATTCTATTGGGGATTGTTGCTGTGGACGGTTAGGAGGCAGAGAACACGTGATGGAAGGTGAGAGAAGCGTGGATTGTGAAGTGGAACCAATCCTTCGCTTGTTTTGCGAAACTTGAAGAGGTAAGTGATCTCCATTCACTCCATTTTCTTCCCTCAGCTTTTGGAATGGTGTAGATCCATTTCCTTTTGTTGGTAGTGACCAAAATCAATGATTTTGAGGAAATCCTATCTGAAAATGAATCCTTGCATTCGAATAAATGATAGATCTAATCAAAGGAGATGAATTAGATAGTGAATCTTTATAATTTTAGGTTACTGATTCGCACCTTTGTTTTAGACTTATTAAGAATGAAATTCGGACTTGAATCATCCTAAAATCGGATTGGAATTGGGTGATCAAAGTCAGAATTTCAGACTTAAGTTGGTGGTTGACATTTATGATGAGGAATGTAGGTAGATGAGCTATTTTATGGTTCTTGAATCTCTTTAGCATGTTCCCAAACCCCCATTGTGTGTTGACTTATTTCATTTCACCTATTTGAGGCCGATCGACCCTCTTTGAGATGCCCCCGACAACACTATGAGAGCCAAATTGGGGCTTTTTAATTGGAGACTTGCTTGAATGTTTAGAAGGTGTTTTCAGGACATTGTTGCTATTCTATTGAAGTCCTAAAAATCCTTAAAAATTTGAATTAGAGCAAGGGAGACCTTTGTTGTTTGGATCCTTAGAGGCGGTCGACTGGTCCTTAGGCTTGATTGACTTGCCCTCCTTGGTTGATTGGGTGACATCATGTGATGTCTAGTCCTTGTCCATTTTGTTCCAAGTAATTAAACCATTCTACATAATTTTGCTAGGTTTTGGGTGATCCTTTGGCTTTCTTTGATTACATTCTTGGTTTTCTTGAAAAGTACTAATGCCTTGTCAAGTGAGTGATACAATCTTATATGATCTTGTTTAAATTCATGTTCTATTCATGTATATTATGCTTGTGTGTGATTGTGCGACCTTATTATAGGGCATGTACGCATGGGTACCAACATAAGTTTATATTTTATTTATTATCTTGTTATTTACTTTTAATTACAATTATAATGATAATGATATGATGGGAATGGGAGAATGATGCATACTTACATATTCTAAGTGGAATTATGGGACTGCCTATCACATCCACCCAGCCGGTACCCGGCATACCCGAGTGTGTGATCCACAGCCGCTAAAATCAGTATTGAGAAAGTCAACCTCCCACATTCACAATAATATAATCAAGAACAAGACTAAATCAAGGTTATCAATATTATTTAGAAGATCAAAGCAATATAATGAAATAACAACAGAGTGCAGAAATGACACCAATATATAAATAGAATCAAAAGGTAGAGTGATGCGGAATATCACTCCACAGTTACAACGGAAATGTAGTTCGAAAGTCAAAAAGAAGATTACAACCGATTCCAAAAGAAAAGAAGAAAGAAGTAATCAAACTAAACTAGAGTATCTTCTACTTTATAAAGAACGTCTTCATAAACATAAACTTCAGAAATTAAGCATGGCCGCTTCCACTCCACGGTAGGGCTAATAATGGTACGTAGCATGATCACACAAGGGATCATCACTGAGATCTTCGTACTTGCCAACACCTTGCGTGAAGTATGCTTCATCAGCTTGCGCTTCCACGTACTGGCCGTCATAGTCATCAACACCTGTAGGATAATCTAACAACAAATATTTGCACGAAAGGAGTGAGTTCAAAAGAACTCAACTAGGCAAGTTATTCCATAACAACATAAATAACATGATAACAGAAACATAGCATGATGCAAAATGATATGAGACAGACAATGCATGTATAAGTCTAACTCTATGTATATTGGTATCTATAGGTAGACATGCTTTAAGTCATAGCACCATACTTATTTGGGTAGGTCTCAAATCACTCTCCCTCAACCATCTTGGTATCTTGGGTTCTCCAGTGGTAATTGGGTCCTGCATCCCTCTCGGACATTCCATGGCTAGGGTTTAGGTCACTGCTCTCTTACATCACCATTGGTCTAAGTATTGGCACATGTCACATCCACCCAGCCGGTACCCTACCTGGTATATCTGGGTGTCACATCCTCCCAGCCGGTACCCTATCTGGCATACCCGAGAGTGTGATCCGTAGCCCGAAGATCAGGTAGCGAGTAATCAACCTCCCACATAAACAATAACATAATCATGAACAACAATAATCGATGTGCGAAAGATAAACCATAGATCCAAATAAGGAAAGAATGAATCATATATATAAATCAGAGTACTAATTATAATCAGAGTATCTAAATCAGATAAGTAAAGTGAGGCGAAATCCCACTCTACAACCAGCGGAAAAGTAGTTCAAAAAGAGAATAAACAGGATAGAATCTAATCCCAATAGCAGGTACAATAGGTAACTAAATTGTTCTCAATCTTATAGACAATATCCCTATAAGTATAGATCTCATAAATGGCACAAGGGCGCTTCCACTCTATGGTCGGACTAAGCATCGTACGGAGCTTAACCACTCGCGGGATCTTCAGCGTAATTGTCGTAACCGCAATCACCTTCCTGGAGATATGCCTCTTCTCCTTGCGCTTCTTCATACGAGCAGTCATGATACCCCCGAACCTGTAGAATAGTCTAACAAACATTGTACAATAAAGGAATGAGTTTCAAAGAAACTCGGTAAGGGCGATTAAATCCATAATAACATAAATGGCAGGATTTCAGAACAAACATAAATGCAATATGGTATGAGACAAACAATGAATGTATGAATCTAACTCTATATATGCTGGTCTCTATTGGTAGACATGCTTTAAGTCATAGCACCGTACTTCTTTAGGAAAGTCTCAATCACTCATCATCAGTTGGTAATGGGTCCGGCATCCCTCGGGACATTCCATGGTTGGGGGTATAGGTCACCACTCTCTCACATAACCATTGGTCTAAGTACCGGCGCATGTCAGGGTAAAGCCTAGCCAAATGCAAGTCTTCTACTTAGTTACATCAAGTCAGATCCAGATACGTCCATTCCTCGTCCCTGACGATCCTTTCCGGTATCCTTCACACTAAAGTCCTCATAGTCCTTGACTACGGACTCATCAACCCTATTGGTTATCCACATATGGTAAACGGGAAGCTCTCACGTCCCCTCACGGGTTGGTTACCGGTCTTGAGCGCTCGTGAGCCCAAGTCTAACCATATGCAACCCTACCAATAAATGGCCCCCACAATGTGATTCCTGTCCTCTCACGGGTTGGTTACCGGTCTTGAGCGCCCATGAATCCCCATTGCTACCACGGGTCGTTCGGTCTCAATACCCCTCCGATTAGGGTCTGACATAACGGGACATCCTAGCCAAACACTACTAGAAAGTCCTAGATATGTCATCCAACAGTTTAGGAAGGTGTCCAGAGGGCATCTCCGGAAACATCCCATAATATTCCCGTAGTTGTCCAAGGACAGAAGTGTCAAAAGGACACCTCTCCTTTCCAAACCATACTTAAGCATACACAAGCATCAATTCATAACATCACATATATGGTAACTTCATATATGGAAAGAAATCAATAATTACAATCAACTTGTATATAACTAGTAAGTAAATCATACATGAGTCAATTCAATATAAATAAGTAATGCTACTGATATCAAGACAGTACCACAGTAGTATAACATTATAAGAATCTAATTAAAGAAATAAATTAACAAGATTCAAATATAGAAACTAAGATATGCAATTTATGTTGTTAAAGAAGTAACCATCCTTACCTTTTATAATCTTGCAAAGGAATCCTAAGAAATCAAGTAAGATCTTGACAAACTTGAGAAGAAGGTCCTAAACAACTGTATACAACATATTAGGAAAGATCCCTAACAGAAAAGATACCAAAACATCCAAAAGCAGACCAATTCTGGAGTTGTTGTACTCATTGGTCGATTGGATTGATCTCTTCGATCGACCAATCAGTCGACCAATGAAGACAATAGCCTACAAAATCAGAGTTTTAAGATATAAAATCCGAATTTGGTGGTTCAAAAGGGTACTAATCAAGGGGTAACCTACATTAGTAGTATCCTAACATATAGGGGACCTCAAAACACTAATCGAATCAAGTCTTCAAGATACAAATTAGGAAACAAAAAGTTACCATAATTAGATCAATCATGGTTCTTGAAGAATTCAAGATAGAAATCATAGACAAGAACAATAGAAGAATGAATCATTGATTCATATAAAGATATCATGGAAGGCATACTTAGATCTTCAAGAAAATAGACCTAAGAGCATAAATCTAAATAAGGAAACAAAACCTACCATATATGTAACTATCATGATTCATGAAGAAAGCATGGTATGGTAGAAGAGAAACAACTAGAGATTGATAGATTATGGATCATGTAAAGAAAACACAGCAATTGACTACTAACATGATCAGTATAGTAGATCTAAGAAGATCAGAATTCAAATCAAAAGATGAACAAAGACAAGATCATGATTTGATCATGATTCCTTCAAAAGCTTGCAATGATCATGGTTAAGATCATTGCATTAGCCATTAATCCTTAGGAAGATCATGAGAGACAAGTCCAGAGATGTTTGCAACAGAGAATGCAGCATCTCCTCTGTCTTAACTCAAAAAGGAAAGAAAAACAGAGATGGAGGAGAAGATGAGAGTGTAGACATACCTTTGATGCAAGAGGAAGAGTTTTGACGAAGATCCGTCAAGAAAAACACCAAGGATGCAAGGGAGATGACTTGCAGAGGTCTTTGGTTCGTTCCAAAGAGTTTGGAGGCAGAAAATACGAAGTAGACTCGAGATTGGACTTAAATAGAGCAAGCAAGACCTAATTGCCAAAGACAGAACCCATTGGTCGAGTGGATTGGTCGACTGGTCCAGTCGACCAATCAGTCAACCAATCAATTCAGCAACTCCTAAACAGGGAATTGAAGACCCAGATCAAATCCAATCCTAAAGGGGTTTTGCACACATATCAAGTGACTTACATAATAGGTAGAAATGCCTTCAAACCATGATAGAGAGCACTCCAAGTCCATCAACTAATTCGATCTTCATCAAGATTCAATTTCCATAAATAGAACCTCATCATCAACTCTCATGGATTCAAAGCCAGACACCAAGTCCTCCACTGGGATGGCCCAAAGCTGACTTCTTACTTTACTTCGGGTCACTAGACCTACAAATAACAAGGTTTCCGGGTCAAGGTTAGGGCTGGGTTTCACACTGGGTATGTGATCCACAACCCCGAAGATCAAGTATCGAGGAACCATGCCTCCCGCATACACGATAACATAATCATGAACAATTATAATCTATGTAATAACACAAAAACAATGAGATCAAGACAATATTAAGAGAGACAATATAATCAGAGTGCGAAAATAAGTATTATCAATGTATATATAATCAAAAAGGAAGAGAGTGAGCGGAAATCACTCCCTAAGTCACAACAAAAAGTAGTTCGAATAGCAATTAAGGGTTTACATTCCAAGTCTCAAAGAGAGAATAAAGGAATAAATATCTAAACTAATGTTTCTTTAGTCTTATACAAAATATCCTCGTAAACATAAACCAAAGACACGAGATGTTTGTGAAATTAAAAGTAACCGCAAGCGCACGGTATCGGGTAGCTAACGGGTCGATCTCAAGGAGATATGCCACTTTAGAATTAACTTCTTAATGATAATGAAAGAGTGCAATGATCAAAATTTGTTAATTACTTAATTAAACTAAGCGATCGAATTGAAACAAAAATTGAAGCAAACATAATCAATGTATAATTAATAAAGGCAGAAAAAAATACAGATAATAAATAAAAATAAAAGGGAAGTGATCCGAGTGTCAGCTCTGGATCTAGGGAAGGGGAGTATAATTATAATGACTTTGATAGTGGACCCTTTGCCGTAGCTTAAAGTCCACCGATCCAGGGAAATGATATTAGAGAAAAAGAAATTGCATAAAAAAATAATTAAACGATAAAAGGAAAGGGAAATCTTAACCAAAGAGAGGCACGACTGTAGGCATCTCTGATTAAGGACCCAAGGGAAGGGAGAACAATAAATAAATGTTGAAAGTAAATTGCAGAAAGTAAATAACAGAGTAATAAAAGGAAAGGGAAACCTTAACCAAAGAGAGGCACGACTGTAGGCATCTCTGATCAAGGACCCAGGGGAAGGGAGAACAATAAATAAATGCTGAAATAAATCCTAAATTAAGAATATGGAGGGGTAGATAGAAGCGGGAATGGAGGGAGGAGAGAAGATTATTGAAGAAGATTACTTACTTGCGAATTAAACAAACGATTCAAATCTCAACCAATCCTAACAACCAGATTTAGATCTAGAATGATCTAGATCTGCAATTGCTAGATCCAAAGAAAAACGAATCTTAAGACTTGAAACTTGAACTTGAATTGCATTACATAGAAAAATTAAACCTAAACATTCAATCTAGAAATTTAAATCTTCACAAATGCAAGCAAAAAAAACTAGAGAAAGCTTAAATAAACTGAAGAGAGAATAAAGAGTGCTTCTACTAAGCTCTAAAACATGTTCTCCTTTTATAGAGTTTACATGAGATATGAATCTTGACAGAATTTGAATCAAACTCAAGGTTCCTCTCTGACTCAGCCAATTAGGGTTTTGACGTACTAATCGGACTGACTTAGACAGATCAGATGCATAATTCCACCATTGGATTTGAGGCTTAAGAAGTCGTGAAGCTCTCCTCCAAAAATCAGTATGATTGGACACCGGATGACCGTTCGATGAAGGGCTTGATCTAAACTAGACAGAAACATTCAAAAACGAGATTTTTGTCTCTTCCTTCTCTAAATATAATTATTTTTCCTCTTTTTATTTCTTTAATCAAATCCCAAATAGGAAATAAGCTATTGAAGTATGCAAGGACTCTTTTCTCCATTTGGACTCTCTCAATAATATCTCTGTAGATTTGATTGATAATTTATAATCTCAGCCGTAGATCAAATTTGCCTTCTTTATCTCTTCAATATTTCGGAATTGGCCCATAATCACATCTCTAGCCCATCATGCTCCAAATCAGGCCCATTTTCGCATTTGAGAATTTGAATGGACCTCTTGACGTGTAAAATTGCATGATTCATGTCCAAAATTCCAAATATTTGCTTAAATATTGAAAAGTCCTAAAATCTGCAAAAACAACATAAAACCTAAGGTAATTCCACTCTAAGTGTGTAAAATGCATACTTTATGCCCTAAGATTTCACACATAAATGTGTTCATCAAATTCCCCCACACTTACACTAAGCTTGTCCTCAAGCAAAAATTAAAAAAAAAAATACAAATGTAGGTAAGAAACTAATGCAACAAAATAAATCATAACTCACTTTGTAGGAATCACGGTTACACTTAGCATGTACAACAAACCTTTAAACCACTAGGTTACCCCTAGAGGATGAGTTTTGCCTCATGGATGTTTGTAGTGAATATACATCCAAAATTCCAACTAAGCTCAAAATAAAACATTGCAAATTCCAACTTTAACAATTGGTAAGTACTCATACAGGATCAATAACTATGACAATTTTTCTCACCATTGATTTAAGATCCCCCACACTTGAACTTTATTGCCCCATATTGATTCTTGAGACTTAGCATATATTTCAATCAAAAACTCACTTTATATCTTTCAAGTACACCTCTCCTTTAAGCAAAACCACTCATAAAGTAAGGAAACCAAGGACTAAGGTTTTGAAGTATTTTTGATCAAACAATTTTACCAAGACATTGATGACACTTGTGTTTATCTCTCTCTTTTCTTTTGAGTAGTGAACTCTACATTACTCCATTACGGTTGGCTTGAAGGACATGGTGGAGCAAACACCAGAAACCCAAGTTACTTTGTAGCTTTGGTTTGCATATGCCCACATAGACAATGATGCGAGAGTTCTTTTCAATAATCTCATTCCTAAGAGTTTCGATCAAGTCACCTCGATTCTTGAGTCGGAGTGCCCTGTCTAGTTCCAAGGAATTCAACTTTTACTTTCTACTATATATATATATATATATATATATATATATTTCTTTTCATCATGCCATACACAAAATTGATCTCAACTTCAAGCCAAAGAAACAAGGACCCACAAAACTCATAGATGGTCCAACGCCTTAAGTTAAGGGCCTTTTATTTTTCTAAAGAAAGTCTCATCTCAACATATATACAAGTTACCTTCCTTTCAACAGGGTTTTTATGTGTTCATGATGGGTACCAAAATCACTCTCATTTCACAAATCATAGCAATTGAAAGAGTATGTACACTAACCAAAATTCAAAGTTAAAATCTACAAAAAAGCTATACCCCCCATACTTAAGTAATGCAATGTCCTCAATGCATGCATGAAAAGAAAAATAAGGGCAAGGCAAAACAAGGGGTATATCTTTCAGTCAAGATGTATTTATCATGAGAAGTTTTTGTCTTATTTTCAATAGCAATGTATGATAGGGAAGGCACTCTAAATAAGAAAAACCATGAATAGAAAAGTCATCCCTAAAGACTTCAAGAAAAAACATTCATCGTGTAAGAGAAAATTCTCATCATACATTCAGGTTCTTTAGAAGGTTTAGCATCCTTCATAAGATGAATATGATATTATACAATGGAAGAGCTTAAACCTTTGATATTTGTGATAGACCAACCCAATGCTTCTCTATTATCATTCAACAATGTGATCAACTCTTTTGCTTTGTCAGAAGTTAAATCAGAGACAACAAGGATAGGAAGAGTATTATCTTGTTCCAATAAAGTATACTTCAAATTAGAAAGCAACTCTTTCAATTCTAGCTGGGGGGGTCAATTATTGAGGGCTTGGGAGTGGAGATGGAGATGGATAGAGGTTCAATAGGCTCCAAAGGTGTGTGAAAATTTAAGACTTCAGAAAAGAAAGTTTCACCATCATCATCCAACATATCCATACATTCTTGGAATTCAGAATCAAAATCAATCTCAAAGGTGGTAATCAAATCATTAGGAAAATCCAAAGATTCCTCAAGCATATTGATCTTTTCTTCTATTTGTGGTTGTTTCCCTATCCTAAACATATTAAACTCCACAGTTCGATTTCCAAAAGACAACCGTAAGAGATAATTTCGACAATTAATTAATGCATTACTAGTAGCCAAAAATGGTCTTCCTAGAATTATTGGGATTTCATCTTTGATTGAAAAATGTTTAGTATCTAGCACAATGAAATCAACTGAAAAAATAAATTCTCCCACTTTTAGTAAAACATCTTCAACCATCCCTTTGGAAATCTTAATTGACTTATCTGCCAACTGAAGAGTAGTTCTAGTTGCTTTCAATTCTCCCAGACTTAATTTCTTATAAATATGGTAAGGCAAAAGATTCACACTTGCACCAAGATCAAGTAAAGCATGTTCAATGTGTGTATTGTCTATGACACAAGCTATGGTAGGGCTCCCTGGATCCTTATACTTAGCTGCTACAAGTTGAGTAATTATGGAACTAATGTTACCTGCCAAAAATGCCTTTTTGGGAATGCTAGTGACTCTTTTAGGAGTGCATAAATCTTTCAACACTTTTGCATAGGTGGGGATCCGAGATATGGCATCCAAAAGAGGGATATTCACTTCTATCTTTTTGAAGACATAAAAAATTGTCTCCATAGTTGCAGTCTTCTTCTTATTAACTAGACGATTAGGATAAGGAGCCTTAGGAACATAAGGACTCTCATTTGAAATTTGCTCTTTTCTCATAGTTTCTGATAGTGGTTCACCAAACTTAGGTACTGCTAAAGCAACTGGCTTATCCTCAACTTCTATGGTTTCCTCAGACAAACTTTTATTAGGAGATACTTGAACATTCTCCTCATCACAGTGGTCATTAATCTTGCTCTTTTCATTAATATGTGACTCACCTGTTAAATACCCTTTCCCACTTCTCAATGCAGACACAGAATTTCTGAAATCCAGCCCAAACCTAACCAGGACACCCTATTTGTTTTGAGGTAAAGAAAGACTTGTTTGATGTTAGACCTTAAAGTCGGACTTTAATTTCAGTGTTATTATCTTTGAAAGCCTTAGGAGGTTATGTCTGACCTTTTCCTTAGAGTAGATCCAATGTCTTGAAGTGAAGGAAGAAGTCCTTGTGGGCCCTCTTTATGGAAGACATGGTGTTTGACCCGAAATCCATGGACATTGACGATGATGCCCCTTACTTGGGTACATTGTTGGTGTTTAGTGAGAATCTGCGCATCGAAGAGGGGTGAACTATTTGAAGTACCTAATGAACCCATGTGCACAATCCGAAGATATTTCCCAAAACTAGACTTCTTGATGGACTTGTAGGAGAAAACCCCACTCAATTTGACCCCGTATAGCCCTTCGAATCCCTGTCCAAAGTTGCTGAACTATTTCTGGATTTTCTGCTGAAACCTGTTTTGGTCGATCCTCTTTGGTCGATGCCATCAACCAAAGAGCATCGACCAAAGTTTCATAGATTCGAGTAAAAGATGCTTTTGGAATATTCTCTCATTTATATATGCTAGCCTCGTGTTTTGGGCCCTATTACACTCATTTAGACCACTGAGAACTAGAGTGGAGCTTCCCAAGGCACTCTCTTGGTATTTGTGAAGGATTCTTGCCCCCAATCATTGCAATCATTGTCTCTCTTCTCCAACTATCATCTTCTAAGGTATGATTCTCTCTCTTGCTCTCTATCCTACCCACTTCTCTTCTTCTTTTTACTGATGAGACCATGGCCAAGGTGCTGCAACCTTGTAAACACCTTGCCATGAATGTCTCTTCCCATTGATACTTGCTTTTCCTTCATTCTTGCTATGCCTCACTTGCATCTTGATCCTTGCATATGCATTACCATGATTCTTTGCTTAACAACTTGATTCCTTATACTAGACTGAAACGTGGAGTATGATTAGCCTAACTTCTGGCTTGCAATTGATTGTAATTTTGTTCCTAACCCATTCACCAACTAATTCTCTAGCTTCCCTTTCAATTACATCAATTTCTCATGAATGCTAGGATTCTTGACTTTAGAACATAGGACCTCAATTTGGGGGGGTTTTCATTTGGACCATTGGATTGTGATAATACTTGCTAGGTAGTGTTTTTACATTGTTATTAATCATCCCTCCAAGTTTCGGATCGATCCGAGCCCCGAAAGACTGATTTCGGGCCAAATCACCAAAATCCAACTTGTTGTCCGAAACCACTTTTGCTTGATCCCATCAACCAAAGGGCATCAACCAAACATGTTGCTGATAGCAACCTTGCTCCTTTTTGACCCGTTCGACCTCCAATCTTCTAGATTTATCCTCTAATCTCTTATTTATGTTTTGTTTAGGGTCTTAACACTATTATTGGATCATTCCTTTGTGACTCTTGGATCGTCATCGACCCAACTTAAGGTAAGGATGGTTATCGCCATAAATACATAGGCTATGTGCTTATGCCTTGATATTCATAACTTAGCGAACATGGTTTCTTTATCTCTTTTGGATATCATAGGACTACTGTACATGCTTTAGAACAGTAACATTGTGTTTATATATGTTCTTGTTATAATGATTAGTCATTCTTGTTACCTATACGTATAATGAATCATTTCGATGTTATGACTTAACTTCTATTATGATGATGTATGAATTATTTATGGTATGATGGACTTGAGCATGTGATTGCTTAGGTATAATTTGTAATTGAGAAGTGTCCTATTGACGCTTCTGTCCTTGGGCATCGGAGGGAATAGTATGGGATGTTCTTCGGAGGTGCCCATCGACACTTTTCCAGATTATTGGATGACATGTATAGGGCTTGTCTAGTGGTGTTTAGCTAGAATGTCCCTGTCGTATCAGACCCGAATCGGAAGGGCATTGAGACCGAACGACCCGTGGTAGGGTATGGTTTGATGGGCGCTCAAGACAGGTAACCAACCCGTGAGAGGACATAAACCATACTACGGATACCCGAAAGGGGCCATTTATTGGTAGGGTTGCAAATAGTTAGACTTGGGCTCACAGGCACTAAAGACTGGTAACCAACCCGTGAGAGGATGTGAGAGCTTCCCGTCTATTATTTGTGGATGACCAATAGGGTTGATGAGTCTGTAGTCTAGGACTATGCTGACTCTAGTGTGAAGGATACCGGAAAGGATCGGACGTATCTGGATCTAACATGATATGACTGAGTAGAAGACTTGCATTGGGCTAGGCTTTGCCGTGACATGTGCCAATACTTAGATCAAATGGTGATGTGAGAGAGTGTTGACCAAAACCCCAGCCATGGATTTGTCCCGAGGGATGCAGGACCCAGTTCCTCGGCTTGAGTGATTGAGACCCACCTAAAGAAGTATGGTGCTATGACTTAAAGCATGTCTACCATAGAGAAGAGCATATGTAGAGTTAGAATCATGTTTGCATCATCTGTCTCATATCATTTTGCATCATGCTATGCTTTGTATCATGTATTTATGTTATTGTGGAATAACCTGCCTTGCTGAGTTCTTTTGAACTCACTCCTTTTTGCAACATCTTTTGTTAGACTCTACTGCAGGTACTACTACTATTGACTATGATGGTCAAAACTCTGAAGACCAAGTTGATGACTCGTACCACACTGGTTACGGCGAACAAGTTGATAAAGGCTAGTAGTCCGAGATTGGGACTTATCTGGAGCAATTTGGTTTTGCACTTGGGTGCTAGGGATGGGATATTGTCTCATTCCCTTTTTAACCTTTTATTTAATTCGTTGAGACCGTAGTTTAGTTTGTTCCCTTGTCACTTTGGGAACCGGTTGTAACCCTAAATTTTAGTCGATCTACCTTTTGCTATTATTATAGGATGGTTTCCCCCCTCCTTTTCATACTTTGACGATATATCCTATTTGTATCATTTCCGCACTCTGATGTTCCTTGTGATCCTTTATTGACTTTTATTAAATTATTTGAATACAAAGAATTGTTCTTGCTTTTGATTATATTATTGTGCTAAGTGACTATGATCGTTCCTAAACTTGATCGGCGGGAATGTGGATCACTTCCCTGAGTAATCCAGATAGGGTACCTCCCCTTGGTGGATTTAGGATGGGATGTGACAGAATTAATTGAAGCTAAAGAAGAATGGGAGGATTCAACTTGGTTGACTTGATTTGGTGGTCTTTGTTGAATCTAAATCCTAGGATTTAACTCAGGTTGGTTAGGCATTTTACCTTTTTCTCGCTCAGACAAAGCACTTGCAAGATTGGAAATTTGTTTTTTTTCCATATTATGCATAGAAGTCATGAAGGTGCAGGAAAGTACTTCCATATTATTCTCTAAGGAAGAGAGACGAGAAAACTCTGGATTTTTACCTCTGTTGAAACCAGGTGATGATTGATTTTGTCAATCTAAGGCATATGAGGCACAATAGGTGGATTGACAAGCCTAGCTAAATTGGCATTCTAGAAATTTGGGGCTTGAGGGAACTGGACATTTGGATTATGAGAAAATTAGGCACTTTTTTTTGGAGGGGCACCAAAGTGATTTTGTGTGGAATAATTGCTTAATCCATTTTGGTTTTGCCCTTGAGACCATGAAAAGTTAGGATGATTCATCCACCCAGGATTGTACGTGTTATTGTACGGGTTAGGAAACATCGCATTGATATTTTCATGTTGGCCTCAAAAATAGCTAAGGCATTCCTCAATTACATGTGTAGGAGACTGACACCATGCACACGTAGCAATAGATTTGTCAATAAAATGTGCTTGGCTAGGTGGTGGTGGTGCAACTTTAACTACCAAAGTCTCTAACTTTTTCAAAAGACTATCTATTTGTGCATCCTTATGAACTTGGCTATCAACAAAATATCCCCTACTAGTCCTTTCAGATTCTTGGGTTGACTCCCATTCTCTAGTTTCTATCTACTAGATCTAAAAGAAATTCCCAAGCTTTGGAATCATCAGTGAACGATGTAAATCCTGTGGGGCACATAGATTCCAAGAGTTGCTTTGTTTGATAATCGATACCCTCATAAATTATTTGGCATAAATGCCATAATTCTATACCATGGTGAGGACATTCTTGGAGAAGGCTTTGAAACCTCTCCATTACCTTAGCAAATGACTCATTGGGTTTCTGATGAAATTGAAGAATATCATTTCTTATTTTATTCATCTTGGAGAAAGGAAAGAATTTCTTCAAGAATAGGACAGTAAATTGTTCCCATGTGGTAATGCTATCACTAGGTAAGCTATAAAGCCACTTTTTGGTTTGATCCTTTAATGCAAATGTAATGAACCGTAGTTTTACAGCATCATCAGTGAGTTGTTGTATCTTCATAAGGACACAAACCTCCTCAAACTCCCTAAGGAACAAATATGCATCTTGATCAGATAACCCATGAAATCATAGACAAATAATGAGATTTAAGTTCAAAATTATTACTCATCACATCAGGTAAAGGTATACAGGAGGGTTGTACAGATTGAGTTGGATAAAATCTATCTCTAAGACTCTTAGGTGGAGGTAGGTCTTTGGTCAAGGTAGACACTTGGACAATTCTATTTGTAGAATCATGAGTCCAAACACACATGCACTAACCACCTAATGCAATTAATGGCTCTTAGGAAATAATGAGGTTTTTTTTTTTTTTTTCAATATTATTATTATTATTATTATTATTATTATTATTATTATTATTATTTTTAAATAAAGTAACTAAATAATAAAAGAAAAGAAAATAACAAAAACAAAAGGGAAAGTAGTGAATTTCCCACCACAAAGATTGAAACAATGATTCCAAAGCTGTAAGGTTGTCGTATAGCTGAGCGCTGTATAAGTTTGACAGCAAGGGAATCTGTATAGTCTTCGGAACCACATACAATCGAATCCTAGGGATTCTGCAGTAGAGTGGGGACTACTATACGTTTTTGTTTCTATTCTAGTTAAGAGTAATATCTTTGAATTTTATTTTTTTATGTTTTTCTAAAAACACTTCGATTTACCTAAGAATGATAAAAATAAAGTGGACTAATACCTCCCCGACAACGGCGTCAAAACTTGTTTGTGAAATTAAAAGTAACCACAAGCACACGGTATCATATAGCTAACGGGTCGATCTCAAGGAGATATGTCACTTTAGAATTAACTTCTTAATGATAATGCGAGAGTGCAATGATTAAAATTTGTTAATTACTTAATTAAACTAAGCGATCGAATTGAAACGAAAATTAAAGCAAACATAATCAATGCATAATTAATAAAGGCAGAAAAAATACAAATAATAAATAAAAATAAAAGGGAAGTGATCCGAGTGTTAGCTTTGGATTTAGGGAAGGGGAGTATAATTATAATGACTTTGATTGTGGACCCTTTTCCGTAGCTTACAGTCCACCAATCGGGGGAAACGATATAAGAGAAAAATAAATTGTAGAAAAGAAATAATTAAAGCAATAAAAGGAAAGGGAAATCTTAACCAAAGAGAGGTACGACTGTAGGCATCTCTGATCAAGGACCCAGGGGAAGGGAGAACAATAAATAAATGCTGAAAGTAAATTGCAGAAAGTAAATAACAGAGTAATAAAAGGAAAGAGAAACCTTAACCAAAGAGAGGCATGACTGTAGGCATCTCTGATCAAGGACCCAGGGAAAGGGAGAACAATAAATAAATGCTGAAAGTAAATCTTAAATTAAGAATATGGAGGGGTAGATAGAAGCGGGAATGGAGGGAGGAGAGAAGATTATTGAAAAAAATTACTTACCTGCGAATTAAACAAACGATTCGAATCTCAACCAACCCTAACAACCAGATCTAGATCTAGAATGATCTAGATCTGCAATTGCTAGATCCAGAGAAAAACGAATCTTAAGACTTGAAACTTGAACTTGAATTGCATTACATAGAAAAATTAAACCTAAACATTCAATCTAGAAATTTAAATCTTCACAAATGCAAGCAAAGAAAACTAGAGAAAGCTTAAATAAATTGAAGAGATAATAAAGAGTGCTTCTACTAAGCTCTAAAACACATTCTCCTTTGGTGGAGTATCCTCTCCTTTTATAGATTTTACATGAGATATGAATCTCGACAAAATTTGAATCAAACTCAGGGTTCCTATTTGACTCAACCAATTAGGGTTTTGATGTACTAATCGGACTGAATTAGAGAGATCAGATGCATAATTCCACCGTTGGATTTGAGGCTTAAGAAATCATGAAGCTCTCCTCCAAAAATCAGCACGATCGAACACCGGATGACCATTCGATGAAGGGCTTGATCAAAATTGGACAAAGACATTCAAAAATGGGATTTTTGCCTCTTCTTTCTCTAAATATAATTCTTTTTCCTCTTTTTCCTCTTTTTCTTTCTTTAATCAAATCCCAAAAAGGAAATAAGATATTGAAGTATGCAAGGACTCTTTTCTCCATTTGGATTCTCTCAATAATATCTCTATAGATTTGATTGATAATTTATAATTTCAGCCGTAGATCAAATTTGCCTTCTTTATCTCTTCAATATTTCGGAGTTGGCCCATAATCACATCTCTAGCCCATCATGCTCCAAATCAAGCCCACTTTCGCATTTGAGAATTTGAATGGATTTCTTGACATGTAAAATTGAATGATTCATGCCCAAAACTCCAAATATTTGCTTAAATATTGAAAAGTCCTAAAATCTGCAAAAACAACATAAAACCCAAGGTAATTCCACTTGAAGTGTGTAAAATGCATACTTTATGCCCTAAGATTTCACACATAAATGTGCTCATCACGAGACATGGCCGAATGCACTCCCGAGAAGATCTAGTCCTGGTACGAAGCATAATCCAACGAGGGATCTTCACCGCAGTCTTTGTGATCGCCAGCACCTTGATGGTAGTGTGTTTCATCAAATGGCGCTTCATTGAATTGGCCATCAATTTCCTCGGTTCTTGTAGGATAGTCTAACAAAACATTTGCACAAAAGGAGTGAGTTCAAAAGAACTCAGCAAGGCAAGTTATTCTATAATACATAAATAACATGATCCAAAACATAGCATGATGCAAGATGATATGAAACAGACGATGCATGTATGAATCTAACTCTATATATGCTAGTCTCTATGGCAGACATGCTTTAAGTCATAGCACCATACTTTCTTGGGTAAGTCCAGTCACTCTGTCACATCCACCCAGCCGGTACCCTACCTGGCATACCCGAGTGTATGATCCACAGCCCCGAAGACCAAGTATCGAGTAATCAACCTCCCACATAGACAATAACATAATCATGAACAATAATAATCAATGTGCAAAAGATAAACCAAAGATCCAAATAAGGAAAGAATGCAACATGCATATAATCAGAGTACGAAAGATAATCAGAGTGTCTAAATCAATAAGTAAAGTGAGGCGGAATCCCACTCTACAACCAGCGGAATAGTAGTTCTAAAAGAAAAGAAACATAATGAAATCTAATCCCAATAGCAGGTAGAATAGGTAACTAAATTGTTCTCAATCTTATAGAAAACATCTCTATAAGTATAAATCTCAAAAATGGCACAAGGGCGCTTCCACTCTATGGTAGGACTAAGCATCGTACGCAGCATAACCACCCGCGGAATCTTCAGTATAATTATCGTAACTGCAATCACCTTCCTGGAGATATGCCTCTTCTCCTTGCGCTTCTTCATACGAGCAGTCATGATACTCAAAACCTGTAGAGTAGTCTAACAAACATTGTACAAAAGGAATGAGTTTCAAAGAAACTCAGTAAGGCAGTTAATCCATAACAACATATATAGCAGGATTTCAAAGCAAAGTAAAATTCTATATGATATGAAACACATGATGCAATATGATTCTAACTCTATGTATGTTGGTCTCTATTGGCAGACATGCTTTAAGTCATAGCACCGTACTTCTTTAGGAATGTCTCATCACACTACGCCTTTTGGTAGTGGGTCCGGCATCCCTCGGGACATTCCATGGCTGGGGGTATAGGTCACCACTCTCTCACATCACCATTGGTCTAAGTACTGGCGCATGTTAGGGTCAAAACCTAGCCAAATGCAAGTCTCCTACTCAGTCACATCAAGTCAGATCCAGATACGTCCATTCCTCGCCCCTGGCGATCCTTTCCGGTATCCTTCACACTAGATTCCTCATAGTCCCTGACTACGGACTCATCAACCCTATAGGTCATCCACATATGGTAAACGAGAAGCTCTCACGTCCTCTCACGGGTTGGTTACTGGTCTTAAGCGCCCGTGAGCCCAAGTCTAACCATATGCAACCCTACCGATAAATGGCCTCTTTCGAGTATCCACAATGTGATCCATGTCCTCTCACGGATTGGTTACCGGTCTTGAGCGCCCACGAATCCCCGTTGCTACCACGGGTCGTTCGGTCTCAATACCCCTCTGATTAGGGTCTGACATAACGGGACATCCTAGCCAAACACTACTAGACAGCCCTAAATATGTCATCCAACAGTTTAGGAAGGTGTCCAAAGGGCATCTCCGAAAACATCCCATAATATTCCTATAGTTGTCCAAGGACAGAAGTGTCAAAAGGACACCTCCCCTTTCCAAACCATACTTAAGCATACACAAG
Source organism: Hakea prostrata (assembly GCF_041222555.1). Taxonomy (NCBI): domain Eukaryota; kingdom Viridiplantae; phylum Streptophyta; class Magnoliopsida; order Proteales; family Proteaceae; genus Hakea; species Hakea prostrata. The sequence goes on along the minus strand of NC_142610.1, from coordinate 16,661,263 downwards.
CATCAATCCATAACATCACATATATGGTAACATCATATATGGAAAGAAATCAATAATAACATTCAACTTGTATAAAATTGGTAAGTAAATCATACATGAATCAATTTAATATAAACAAGTAATGCTATTGATATCAAGACAGTACAACAATAGTATAACATTGTAAGAATCTAATTAAAGAAATAAACTAACAAGATTCAAGTATAGAAACTAAGATATACAATTTATGTTGTTAAGGAAGTAACCATCCTTACCTTATATAACTCGCAAAGGAATCTTAAGAATTCAAGTAAGATCTTGACAAACTTGAGAAGAAGGTCTTAAACAAGTGTATACAACATATTAGGAAAGATCCCTAAAAAGAAAGATATCAAAACATCCAAAACAGACCAAATCTAGAGTTGCTGTACTCATTGGTCGATTGGATTGATCTACTGTCTCAGTCGACCAATCGAGTCGACCAACAGAGACAGTGGCCTTCAAAATCAGAGTTTTGGGAATAAAGAACTGAATTTGGTGGTTCAAAAGGGTACCAAACAAGGGGTAAACTACAATGGTAGCATCCTAATATATAGAGGACTTCAAAACACTAATCGAATCAAGTTTTCAAGTTACAAATTAGGAAACAAAAGTTACCATAATTAGATCAATCATAGTTCTTGAAGAATTCAAAGTACAAATCATAGACAAGAACAATAGGATGATGGATCATTGATTTTGATAAAGAAATCATGAAAGGCATGCATAGATCTTCAAGAAAATAGATCTAAGACTGAAGAACATGGATCTAAATAAGGAAACAAAACTTACCATAGATGTATCAGTCATGATTCTTGAAGAAAGCATGGTATGATAAAGGAGAAACAACTAGAGATTGATAGAAATCATGGATCATGTAAAGAAAACACAGCGATTGACTACTAATATGATCAATAAAATTGATCTGAGAAGATCAGAATTTAAATCAAAGATGAACGAAGACAAGATCATGATTTAGATCATGATTCCTTCAAAAGCTTGCAATGATCATGATTAAGATCATTGCTGCTTTAGCCATTAATCCTTAGAAAGATCATGAGAGATAAGTACAGAGATGTTTGCAACAGAGAATGCAGCATCTCCTCTACTGTCTCAACCCAGAAAGGAAAGAAAACAAAGATGATGAAGAAGAAGAGAGTGTAGACATACCTTTTTGTGTAAGAACACGAGGTTTGACGAAGATCCGTCAAGATAAACACCAAGAACGCAAGGGAGATGACTTGCAGAGGTCTTTGGTTCGTTCCAAAGAGTTTGGATGCAGAAAATACGAAGTAGATGACTTAAATAGATTAAGCAAGACCTAATTAGCAAAGACAAAACCCATTGGTCGATTGGATTGGTCGACTGGTCCAGTCGACCAATCAGAACAGCAAGTCCAAAACAGGGAATTGAAGGCTCAGATCAAATCCAAACATAAAGGGGTTTTGCATACACACCAAGTGACTTACCTAATAGGTAGAAATGCCTTCGAACCATGATAGAGAGCACTCCAAGTCCATCAACTAATCCGATCTTCATCAGAACTCAGTTTCCATAAATAGAACACTGTCATCAACACTCATGGATTCAAAGCCAGTCACCAAGTCTTCCACTGGGATGGCCCATAGCTGACTTCTCGCTTTACTTCGGGTTGTCGGACCTACAAATAACAGGGTTTTCCGGGTCAAGGTTAGGGTTGGGTTTCACATTCTCCCCCCTTAATGAAATTTCGTCTTCGAAGTTGAAAGCGTACCTGTGCTTCCAAAGATGTGTGGAAACTTCTCCTTCATATCTTCTTCCTTCTCCCAAGAAACTTCTTCAGAGGTATGGTTCTTCCACCGAATCTTCACCAAAGGGATGGTGCGATTATGTAGTTGCTTGTCCTTCTTATCCAGGATTTCGGCCGGTTCTTCATCATAGGTCAGATCAGCACTAAGTCCTTCAAGTGCTTGCTTGTAAAATGTGTTCGGATTCTCTTTGTATTTCCGAAGCATCGAAATATGAAATACATTATGAACTCCAGCAAGAGGCAGAGGTAATGCCAATCGATAAGCAGCAGGTCCAACCTTCTCCAAAATCTTAAAAGTCCAATGAAACGAGGGCTAAGCTTTCCCTTAACATTAAATCTCATCACACCCTTCATTGGTGAAACCTTCAAGAAAACTTTCTCTCCAACTTGAAATTCTAAATCAGTCCTTCTCTTATCAGCATAAAATTTCTGTCTTGACTGGGTAGACTTAATCCTTTCTCTTATCCTATCAACCATCGCACTCGTAGCTTCAATCATCTCAGGACCTAAGACTTTTTTTTCACCCGTCTCAGTCCAGTACAAAGGTGTCCTACAAGAATTTCCATACAAAGCCTTGAATGGAGCCATGCCTATTGTTGCTTGATAACTGTTGTTATAGGCAAACTCAACCAAAGCTAGGTGTTCATCCCAATTACCACCCATATCCACCACACAAGATCTGAGCATGTCTTCCAACGTCTGAATTGTTCGCTCAGATTGTCCATCCAACTGTGGGTGATGAGCTGTACTCAAATTCAATTGGGTTCCCAAGGCCTTCTGCAAACTGCTCCAAAACCTTGAGGTAAACCTAGGATCACGATTAGAGACAATACTCATTGGCACTCCGTGCAGATGAACCACATTGTCCACATAAAGCCTAGCTAGCTTATCCAGAGTATGAGTGATCTTCATAGGAATGAAGTGGGCTGATTTGGTTAACCTATCAACAATCACCCACACAGTGTCATTGCCTTTACTTGTCCGAGGCAAGCTAGTCACGAAGTCCATAGAGATATCCTCCCACTTCCAACTAGGAACAGGAAGGGGTTGAAGTAATCCAGATGGGGGTTGACGAACGGCTTTTACACGTTGGCAAGTCTCACACTTGGAAACAAAATTATCAACATCAGCCTTCAAACCAATCCAACAAAAATGTTCCTTCAAGTCCTTGTACATCTTGGTGCTTCTCGGGTGTATAGTAAAGACTGATTGGTGTGCTTCCTTCAATATTTCCTTCTTAATTTCTTCATTTGCCGGCACGCATAGTCTACCTCTAAACAATAAAGCACCATCCATGGATATACCAAAGTCGGGGTCCGACTCAGGATTCGAAGAAATCTTCTCAACTTTGTCCATAAGTTCTTGATCAGAACTCTGCTGAGCAACAATCATATCTCTAAGGCCAGATCTTGCCATCATGGCAGAAAGAACAGAATCAAAATTCTCAGGGACAACTTCCAAATCAAAACTCTCAATAGAAGACAACAATGGTAGACTCAAAGCATTCAAATCCAAAGTCTTCTTCTGGTTTTTCCTACTAAGAGCATTAGCAAAAACGTTTGCCTTACCAGGGTGATACTGAATATCACAATCATAATTAGAGACTAGTTCCAACCATCTCCTTTGCCTCATGTTCAACTCCTTTTGGGTGAAGAAGTATTTCAAACTCTTATTATCCGTGAAAATGGCAATCTTCTCACCGTAGAGGTAATGTCTCTAAATCTTCAAAGCGAAGACAATAGCGGCAAGTTCTAGATCGTGAGTGGGGTAATTCCGCTCATAATCTTTCAATTTCCGAGAAGCATAGGCTACGACCTTACCATGTTGCATCAGTACACAACCCAAACATATCTTTGACGCATCGGTATAAACTGTCATACCACCGGAACTATCAGGTATAGTCAAAACCGGGGCACTTGTCAATCTATCATTCAACTCTTGGAAATTCTTCTCACAAGTGTCAGACCAAACAAACTTCTCTTCTTTCCTGGTCAACTTAGTCATAGGAGCAGCCAACCGAGAAAAGTTCTCAATAAATCTTCTGTAGTAACCCACCAATCCAAGGAAACTTCTTATTTCCGTCACCGTCTTCGGTCTTTCCCAATCAGCCAAAGCTTGGACTTTTTTAGGATTGACACGAATACCTTCAGTTGAAACCACATGGCCGAGGAATACTACTCTCTTGAGCCAGAAATCACACTTGCTAAACTTGGCGTACAACTTCTTTTCTCGCAATCTTTGCAAAGTGAAACTTAGATAGCTCGCATGCTCGTCTTCATTCTTCGAATAGATCAAGATGTCATCGATGAAAACAATCACAAACTTATCAAGCACATCGTGAAATACTCTGTTCATGAGGTCCATGAACATTGCAGGAGCATTAGTCAAACCAAAAGGCAAGACTCTGAACTCATAATGGCCGTACCTTGTTCGGAAAGCTGTCTTGAAGATATCACTTGGCTTCACTTTCAACTGGTGATATCCAGATCTCAAGTCAATCTTTGAGAACATAGCTGCACCCTTCAACTGATTGAAGAGATCATCAATTCTGGGCAGCGGGTATCTATTCTTGATGGTCAGCTTATTCAACTCATGGTAGTCGATGCATAGACGCATACTACCATCTTTCTTCTTGACAAACAAAATCGGAGCTCCCCAAGGTGACACACTAGGTTGTACGAAACCTATATCAATGAGCTCATTCAACTGGTTTTGTAACTCCTCAACTCAGTAGGAGCCATCCTATACAGAGCCTTAGATACCGGAGCGGCACCAGGGATGAGATCTATAGAAAACTCAACATCCCTATCTGGAGGCACTCCCGATAAATCATCAGGGAAGACATCAACAAAGTCACAGACAATCCTGACTTCGTCAACTCTTTTCTCCACTTTACCCTTGTCTTCAGATGAAGAATCATCCACTAGGGCATAGACTTGCATCAATGCAGACAGTATCTTCTTACAAACCCTTCTTTTTTCACCTTGAAATTCAAAGACCCGACTTCCACAAATATGGAACTGAGTCTTCCTTGAGGAACAAAGAAACACAGCTTTGTGGGCTGTTAACCAATCAATTCCCAAAATGACATCGAAGTCCTTCATATCAAGAAGTACTAAATTGGCTTCCAAGTTCTTCTCACCAATCAACACAGGACATTTAACTAACCCTTTATCTAGTTTCACAACAGGACCAGTAGGTGTACTAATCAATAAACAACTATACAATTTCTCAGGGATTAGGTCAGTCTTCTTGATGAATGCAGATGACATGAACGAATGAGATGCACCCGTATCAAATAAGACAAATGCAGGAATAGAAGCGACTAACAATGTACCTGTAATCACATCGTGGCTTGCTTCTTGCTCAGCACTGGAAATACTGAACACTCTACCAGAGGGAGGAGCAGGAGCATTCTTCACCACAGGAGTAGGCTGCTAGGCAGGCCACTTCGGACAGGTACGAGCAAAATGACCAGCTTGCTTACAGAAAAAGCAAACAAGATTGCTGGGTCCAACTGGAGTAGCTGCAATAGAGGGCTTCTGAACAAAAGGCCTAGGATTCGCATTCACAGGCCTAGCACTAGCATTCATTGGTGGTCGGTTCCTGCCATACTGTCTAAACTGGCCGGGTTGCTGAAAACCAGGGCTCTGACCTACACTCCTAGGCTGAAAAGCAGGAGTGGGGTAGGGTGTAGGTCTCACAAAACGCTGATCATTACGATCCACCAATCCTAGGTTCCTAGGCTGCCAAGGCCTTTGCACACGTGCATTCTCCTTCTCAGTTTCTTCCAACTTCTTCGAGTTTTGCACCACTTGGGCATAGCTCACAATAGGCTGAACAGTGAGGTAAGCTTTAATGGCAGGGCACAGTCCTTTGAAGAACTTCTTCGCTTTGGCGAGATCAAGCTTCAGAGAATCAGGAGCAAAGAAATGAAGTTCCTCAAACTTCTGTTGGTACTCCAACACAAACAAAGATCCTTGTGTGAAAACCATAAACTCAGCTTCCTTCGCATCTTTCACCGCCTAAGGGAAGTAATTCATACAAAAAGCTTCTTTGAACAACTCCCAAGTTACAACTCCTACATGCAAACCTTCCAAAACAGGCCGAGTGGAGGTCTACCATGCGTCAGCTTCATGTTGCAACTTCTGCTCAGCAAACAGAATCTTCTGAGCTTCCGAACATTGCAGATGTCGAAAAGCTTTCTCCAACTCACGAAGCCACTTGTTAGGAAACAAGGGGTCCTTGGTAACTCCAGTGAAAGTGGGCACTTGCATCTTCAGAAAACTCTCCATCAGGCGAGTATGAGGAGTTCCAGCTAAACCTCCCGCATTCAGGACTGCGGCATGAGGATTCACATTAGCACCAGCACGAGTCTCATTATGCAGAGTCATTAAACCCGCCAGCATCTGATTGAACTGAGCTGCTTGCTGCTGCATCATATTGCCCATGATATTGGTAATATCACGAAAGCTTACAACATTCGGGGCATCGAGTATGTCATGGGTACCCTGATCATCATTGTTGGTTTGCTGATCATGACCACCATTAGGTATCTCACCACCTCCATGAGGTATCTCATCATGACCACCATTATTACTGGATCCACCACGTCCACTTCTCAAAGTAACCATTCTGCAAAAACTGAAAATATAAAAAACGCCGAATTTTGAAGTTTCATCAATATCCACAAGTCCAATTGATTTCAAAATTAAAATCATGCTTAAATACATCCATATAGTCATTAAACAATAATCCATCGGACAAAAATCACATTTTCCAAAAATTCAGCAGAAAATGAGGTCTCTGTGTCCATTGGTTGATTGGATTGGTCGACTGGCCCAGTCGACCAATGAGCAGATAGAATACGAAAATTCGCATTTTAAGCCTCATTTCCTCATTATAACTTCATTCTATCTTCTTCCAAACGTGAGAGAGCTCTGGGGAAAGTCTCCAAAGGTCCTTCCAAGTGTTCTTGAGGTGTTTTGGTGCTTCAATAACAACACATCAACACACATTCATCACATACAAGGTAAATCTTTCATTATTTCTTCCATTTTCATCTTCTCATGCTTGCATTTCAACAAAAACCATGTTTCGCTTGTATCCAATGTTAGAAATCATGCTTAGGAATACTTAGAAACATATTCCCTAGGTTTTAAACACAATGACATGCATAGACAACAAGTTCTAACACATTCTTGCACATCTCATAACGTTTTCGTACCGAAATTGTTAACTTTAGAAAAATTTCGATTTCTCACAAACCGCTTGGAGTTTTCGCACGAAATCAAATGCTACATGCTCAAGATGATATTGTAGATATGTCCATATAATTTGATTCAACCAATTTCAACTTTTCAAAAATTCCATTTTGACCTAAATTGCAAAATCCCCAAATTTCCTTCTTGCTGAATTTTCCACTTTTAACCAAGTTTTCGATCGATTTACTTCAAATAAAGTTCATGATCATGCAATTCCAAGTATTGTGCACATGTTAGTATCTTCAAATCAAATTTTCCCCAAATTTGAATTTTTTTGAAAATTACGAAAATACCCTTTTGGCTGAAATCATGAAATAGCACTAATTGGCAATGTCTTTTGTCTCTTCCACAGACATACACTATGCAGAGAGGAGGCAAGGATGAGGTAGAGGTCGTGGTCGTATTGTAGGGGCACTCAGGGGCAGATGTCAGGTTCCTTCAGAGCCTAGACAGGAGGTTCGGAGACCAGACATGTTCGATACACCACAGGCCGAGTTCTTGTACGAGGCCTACTTCAGTTACTGCAACATCGAGTTGGGACGTCTACTTCACCTACGTCAGCTCAGAGTCTTTAGGATTCGGCAGAGATTCGACACTATGCAGTGGACACATCTCTTCACCGAGGATCTGCCTATATATCTGGAGCTAGTGAGGTTGTTCTTCAGCAACCTTACTTACACAGAGGAGTCTCAAGGTCCAGGACATTCTCTTCGGCTAGTCCTCAGGATCAAGGTCCTTCAGACACGGATCCGTTTCTCCACGAGATCATTGGCTAAGATCTTGCGAGTTCCTTACTACCCACGGCAGTGCGTGTGGATACATGCGGGGGCAGGGATCAACAGTTACTTGATGCCGTATGAGCTGCACGAGGTTTGCTCTACATTGTGGGATAGTCGCCGATGCCACACTCGTGGACCAAGTGGGCGGATGATTGATTCAGCACGGATTATCGGTCGCATTGTCGGCCGAAACATTATGTTGAAGGCTGGACATCACCATCGGGTCACAGTGATGGAGGCCTTAGTCATCTACCGCATCTACATGGGCTTCGAGATAGATCTCTCCTACGTCATTCAGCAGGTCATGCTGGACCTGGTTCGGCGGCTTAGCATGCAGAACCTTTGCTATGGAAGGCTACTGACTTTGATTTTCCAGCATTTCGGAGTGAGTTTTGAGTATACACCAGTGGACACTGGTTCTCGGGGATACACGATCGGGACTAGGACCATTCGCCAGATGAGGTTGAGACAGACAGTGAGATCTCCTGGTCCAGAGGGTGAGGATGGTGAGGAGAGAGAGGATGAGGAGAATGAGTTAGAGGATGGAGGAGAGGATATCGGTCCTGATAGTGATGATCAGGCTGGAGATGATACAAAGATGAACGAGGCTGAGCCGGGACATCACGAGTTTCCTTCATCGCACTCTGAGACATGTGGCCTTTCTCATGCAGTTCTAGAGACTTCAAATCTTGGGGCACAGATGAGATCGATGACTTTCATGCTAGAGAGGATGGAGGTCAGACAGGAGCAAATGTATGAGAGGATGGTGTCACGACAGGATAGGATAGAGCATCAGGTGACTCAGCTAGCAGAGGACTTCAGAGCATACAGAGATCAGAGGAGATCACCTAGATAGACTATACATTAGGATTTTCATTTATGCACTATCTGATGTAATCGTTGTAAAAGCTTTTGAAATTAATGAAGTTCATTTTGTTTCACTTAATTATTGTGTATTATGCACTTTTCTTTTATTGCATTAAGTGACATTTGTTTAAGTATAATTATGGTATGTTATTTAGAAATGTTCTGTTATGCTTCATTGGTTAAGTTTCTAATCCAAGTGTTCTATTATTCACTTCTAAGAGTAGAGGAGTCATTTTAGATCTATGACTCAGGAATGTTCCGTTATTGTTTTCTGTGGTTAGGATTTCCTCAAACTTTGGGCTTTGATACCACTCTGTCACATCCACCCAGCCGGTACCCTACCTGGCATACCCGAGTGTGTGATCCACAGCCCCGAAGACCAAGTATCGAGTAATTAACCTCCCACATAGACAATAACATAATCATGAACAATAATAATCAATGTGCAAAAGATAAACCAAAGATCCAAATAAGGAAAGAATACACCATGTATATAATCAGAGTACAAAAGATAATCAGAGTGTCTAAATAATAAGTAAAGTGAGGCGGAATCCCACTCTACAACCAGCGGAATAGTAGTTCTAAAAGAAAAGAAACAGAATGAAGTCTAATCCCAATAGCAGGTACAATAGGTAACTAAATTGTTCTCAATCTTATATAAAACATCTCTATAAGTATAAATTTCAAAAATGGCACAAGGGCGCTTCCACTCTATGGTAGGACTAAGCATCGTACGCAGCATAACCACCCAATGAATCTTCAGTGTAATTGTCGTAACTGCAATCACCTTCCTAGAGATATGCCTCTTCTCCTTGCGCTTCTTCATACGAGCAGTCATGATACTCAGAACCTGTAGAGTAGTCTAACAAACATTATACAAAAGAAATGAGTTTCAAAAAACTCAGTAAGGCAGTTAATCCATAACAACATATATAGCAGGATTTCAAAGCAAAGTAAAATGCTATATGATATAAAGCACATGATGCAATATGATTCTAACTCTATGTATGCTATATGATATGAAGCACATGATGCAATATGATTCTAACTCTATGTATGCTGGTCTCTATTGGCAGACATGCTTTAAGTCATAGCACCGTACTTCTTTAGGAATGTCTCATCGCACTACGCCTTTTGGTAGTGGGTCCGGCATCCCTCGGGACATTCCATGGTTGGGGGTATAGGTCACCACTCTCTCACATCACCATTGGTCTAAGTACTGGCGCATGTTAGGGTCAAAACCTAGCCAAATGCAAGTCTCCTACTCAGTCACATCAAGTCAGATCCAGATACGTTCATTCCTCGCCCCTAGCGATCCTTTCCCGTATCCTTCACACTAGAGTCCTCATAGTCCCTGACTACGGACTCATCAACCCTATAGGTCATCCACATATGGTAAACGGGAAGCTCTCACGTCCTCTCACGGGTTGGTTACTGGTCTTAAGCGCCCGTGAGCCCAAGTCTAACCATATGCAACCCTACCGATAAATGGCCTGTTTCGAGTATCCACAATGTGATCCATGTCCTCTCACGGATTGGTTACCGGTCTCGAGTGCCCACGAATCCCCATTGCTACCACGGGTCGTTCGGTCTCAATACCCCTCTGATTAGGGTCTGACATAACGGGACATCCTAGCCAAACACTACTAGACAGCCCTAAATATGTCATCCAACAGTTTAGGAAGGTGTCCAAAGGGCATCTCCGGAAACATCCCATAATATTCCTGTAGTTGTCCAAGGACAGAAGTGTCAAAAGGACACCTCCCCTTTCCAAACCATACTTAAGCATACACAAGCATCAATCCATAACATCACATATATGGTAACTTCATATATGGAAAGAAATCAATAATAACATTCAACTTGTATAAAATTGGTAAGTAAATCATACATGAGTCAATTTAATATAAACAAGTAATGCTATTGATATCAAGACAGTACAACAATAGTATAACATTGTAAGAATCTAATTAAAGAAATAAACTAACAAGATTCAAGTATAGAAACTAAGATATACACATTTATGTTGTTAAGGAAGTAACCATCCTTACCTTATATAACTCGCAAAGGAATCTTAAGAATTCAAGTAAGATCTTGACAAACTTGAGAAGAAGGTCTTAAACAAGTGTATACAACATATTAGGAAATATCCCTAAAAAGAAAGATATCAAAACATCCAAAACAGACCAAATCTGGAGTTGCTGTACTCATTGGTCGATTGGATTGGTCTACTGTCTCAGTCGACCAATCAGTCGACCAACAGAGACAGTGGCCTTCAAAATCAGAGTTTTGGGAATAAAGAACCGAATTTGGTGGTTCAAAAGGGTACCAAACAAGGGGTAAACTACAATGGTAGCATCCTAATATATAGAGGACTTCAAAACACTAATCGAATCAAGTTTTCAAGTTACAAATTAGGAAACAAAAGTTACCATAATTAGATCAATCATAGTTCTTGAAGAATTCAAAGTACAAATCATAGACAAGAACAATAGGATGATGGATCATTGATTTTGATAAAGAAATCATGAAAGGCATGCATAGATCTTCAAGAAAATAGATCTAAGACTGAAGAACATGGATCTAAATAAGGAAACAAAACTTACCATAGATATATCAGTCATGATTCTTGAAGAAAGCATGGTATGATAAAGGAGAAACAACTAGAGATTGATAGAAATCATGGATCATGTAAAGAAAACACAGCGATTGACTACTAATATGATCAATAAAATAGATCTGAGAAGATCAGAATTTAAATCAAAGATGAACGAAGACAAGATCATGATTCCTTCAAAAGCTTGCAATGATCATGATTAAGATCATTGCTTTAGCCATTAATCCTTATGAAGATCATGAGAGATAAGTACAGAGATGTTTGCAACAGAGAATGCAGCATCTCCTCTACTGTCTCAACCCAAAAAGGAAAGAAAACAAAGATGATGAAGAAGAAGAGAGTGTAGACATTCCTTTTTGTGTAAGAACACAAGTTTTGACGAAGATCCATCAAGATAAACACCAAGAACGCAAGGGAGATGACTTGCAGAGGTCTTTGATTTGTTCCAAAGAGTTTGGAGGCAGAAAATACGTAGTAGACTCGAGATTGGACTTAAATAGAGCAAGCAAGACCTAATTAGCAAAGACAGAACCCATTGGTCGATTGGATTGGTCGACTGGTCTAGTCGACCAATCAGTCGACCAATCAGAACAACAAGTCCAAAACATGGAATTGAAGGCTCAGATCAAATCCAAACGTAGAAGGGTTTTGCACACACACCAAGTGACTTACCTAATAGGTAGAAATGCCTTCGAACCATGATAGAGAGCACTCCAAGTCCATCAACTAATCTGATCTTCATCAGGATTCAGTTTCCATAAATAGAACACTGTCATCAACACTCATGGATTCAAAGCCAGTCACCAAGTCTTCCACTAGGGTGGCCCATAGTTGACTTCTCGCTTTACTTCGAGTTGTTGGACCTAGAAATAACAAGGTTTTCAGGGTCAAGGTTAGGGTTGGGTTTCACACTTGGTTCCGGTAGGTAATGGGTGCTGCATCCCTCGGGACAATCCATGGCTGAAGTTTAAGTCACCGCTCTCTCACATCACCATTTGGTATAAGTATTGGCGCATATCACGGTAAAACTTAGCCCAATGCAAGTCATCTACTCAGTCATATCAATTCAGATCCAGATACTTCCTATATGGCTACAACCAACTCGGACTACAGACTCATCAACCCTATTGGTCATCCACAAATAATAGACGGGAAGCTCTCACGTGCTCTCACGGATTGGTTACCAGTCTTGAGCGCTCGTGAGCCCAAGTCTAGCTACTTGCAACCCTACCAATAAATGGCCTCCAACGAGTATCCGCAATGTGATCTATGTCCTCTCATGGATATGACTCACTGGTCTTGAGCGCCCACAAATCCACATTGCTACCACGGGTCGTTCGGTCTCAATACCCTTCCGATTCGGGTCTGATACAACAAGAACATCCTAGCCAACACCACTAGACAAGTCCTATATATGACATCCAATAATCTGGGAAAGTGTCAATGGGCATTGATAAGCATGCATTTACCATTATTTATTTGATTTAATTCCCCATACTTATTTAATTAACTAGAGCTAATTGAGTATTTTTGTGTATTTTTCAGGAATAAGGTGATTTTGGATATTAGAGATAATATGGAGTAAAGTTGTCAATTATATTAGATATTGGTGGATTTTAAATCATGGCATTCAATCTTGTTGCCCAAGAAATCATGAAAAGTGAGATCTTTGCCAAATTGGAAATAGGTGGAGGTCTAAGGAACAAAATTGGTAATAAATCTAAAAATCGGGTAAATAGACCTACCTTCAGTATTTTGGGCATATCTCTCTCTCTCATATGAGCTTGGATTGTGGTGATTCAAGATGTTATGGAACGATATTTAAAATATCTACAACTTTCTAGTTTTGAGTTTTTCCAAAATCCAAACGAATAAAGGTCAAATCTACGGGTAAAGAGAGGGGATTCATTGAGTGTGGGAGACATAAAAGAGAAGCCAGCCACAGAGAAAGAAAGAAGACGGCGAATGCGGCTCTCATCTCTCTCTCCCCCTATGTTTCATCTTTATTTTTCTTATGAACTTTGTGATGAGTAGCTAGTTCCTTTTCTTTGGGATGTAGATGAACCATGCTTATTTCATTAATTTGATTGTTCTATATCTTCTAGTTGATTGTGTTTGAGTTTGGCCAAAGATGTTCTATAGCTCAGCAAACTAAGCGTGCCAAGCTTTCGCGAAGGACGATAGTCTTGCTAAGATAGGGCATATCTAGGAAGACCATCCCTAATTTACTTTGAAGTGTAGAGTTATATCAGTTAGGGAAAAGCATTGGGGATTCAAAATCCCAAAGATCTTCACATATTCATGGTTAACGTTTTTGAATTAATTAGTAGATTTAGTTTAAATTTCGTTTTGTTGAATTCAATCTTAGTGAATTAGCCTTTTAGTTCCCCATAGTTCGACCCCGTACTTTCTGCTTGCTAGATTAGTATAGGATTTTATTTTTGATTGGTTAGTGACACGATCAGGCATCATCGGAAACATCACATACTATTCCCTCTGATGTTCAAGGACATAAATGTCAATAGGACATTCCTCAATACCAAATCATACCTATTCAATCACATTCCCAATTCCATCGTATCATACATAAATGATATTTCATCATATTGAAAGATATATCATAACATGATCAATCACATATGTAATTAACAAGAATGAATAACCATGATAGCAAAAGAATGTATAAACATGGTACTACTATACTTGAAGTACTTACAGCAGTCATATGATGTTAAGAATAGAACAAAGAAGGTGAATCTACTAAGTTTTCAACATTGAAGTAAGTTTCACATATTCTATGTAATTATGGTAACAACCATCATTTCCTTAAATCGAATTGAAGATAATCCAAAGATCAATTAGAATGGTCCCAAGATTAGTACTTGCACCCTAGACAATCATAGATGCAATATCAGAAAAAGAATCAAGCAAATCGGAGGTCAAACGGATCAAATCGGACAAATACATCAAAGCTGTGTTCAGCTGGTTGACTGACTCAGTTGACCAAGTGAATAGTAATGGGGCTGAAATGTGATTTTTGATTTGAAACCTAGCTTTCGAGACTCGGATCACTCCGAAATTTGAAAGAAATGTTAGGAAAAGTAAATGAAGACTATCTAGCAAGGATTTAACATCAATCAATGGTCAAATTAAGAATCCCCAATTTGAAACCCTAGGTTCTAAATGCTAAACATCATGTTCTTCAATGCAATCAATTGCAAATGCAAGGAAAATCAGGGAATCAACTAAGGGAATGATGAAAAATAGATTAGAATCAATAACTAACATGAAATCATACTTAGCATACTATAGAAATCAGTTTAGGAGATGAAATCATGTTGCAATGAAGAAAATCATGAGGATGCAAGGTTAAGAATCAATATAGGGAGTATAGCAAGGATAGAATGAGAGGGGTTTATACAAATGCAAGGAGAGAACACAAGAAGAGGTGGTTGCAAGGTTGTAGCACCATCTTCATAGTCTCAACAGTAAGAAAGAGAAGAGGTGAGAGTAGATTAGAGAATGAGAGATTACATACCTTGTAGAAGAAATTTGAGAAGAGAGACTATGATTATTGTAAGAATACTTCACCACTACCAAGGAGAGGTCTTAGGAGTCTCTTTCCACGTTCTCAGGAGGTCTTAGCAATAGAATAGGGTTCTAACTACGAGGTCCCCTTAAGTAGGGCATAAAATAATCCAAAAATCAGAATTTTTGTATTTAATAACCAGCTGGTTGACTAACCCAGTCGACCAAGCAAGAACAACAACTTCAGACAGGGAAATGGAAGGCCAGATCAACTCAAATTCACTTGGGCTTTCTCCTATAACTTAATCAACAAGTCTAGGTCAGAGAATTAACTTCGAATCAAGTCCGGAAGTGCATTAGGTACGTCAACTATTCTCCCCCTCTTCTAGATGCAGCTTCTTATCAAACATTGACAATGCATCCAAGTATGGGGCACCATCATCAATGTCCATGGGTTTGGAATCAAATACCATGTCTTCTACTGAGAGGGCCCACAATTGTCTTCTTCCTCCACTTCGGGTCTTCGGACCTACAAACATCAAGGATTTCGGGTCAAGGTTAGGGTTAGGCTAGGGCTGGATTTCACACATGTCAAGGTAAAGCCTAGCCAAATGCAAGTCATCTACTTGGTTATATCAACTCAGATCCAGATATGTCTATTCCTTGGCCTGGGTGATCCTTTCTGGTATCCTTCACACTAGAGTCAACGTATCCTATGACTACAGCCAACTCGGACTACGGACTCATTAACCCTATTGGTCATCCACAAATAATAGACGGGAAGCTCTCATTTCCTTTTTTTGGATGGTCCGCAATCAAATCCGGTTTGAAAATTTAAATTTCAGGACTGATGAGGTGGTGAGTTTAATTTTTTTAGACTTAGTACAGTTTGGCTTTAAAATGGATGGAAGAAAAGTAACTCCTACCATTTTTTCGAATGCAAGAAGACTGGGCCTTCACTTCTCTGTCTTTAGTGCTGCTCCTCCACAAGAAATTTTTTGGTGTCTTTCTGCTGTAGGTTGGGTTAAACTAAATATTGATGGGTCTTCTTTAGGCAATCCAGGAAGGTCTGGCGGTGGAGGAGTATTTCAAAATGAAGTTGTTGCGGTGGTTTTCAATTTCAGTATTATTTTAGATGTTAAAACAAACTTTGAGGCTGAATTGGGAACTTTCATTCACGGATTACGTTGGGCAAGGCATTTACAAACTAAAAAGCTTTGGGTAGAAAGTGATTCAAAAGCTGTGGTGACATTAATACAGTAGAAGAAAATACCTTGGTATATCTTTCATATGTGGAGAGAGTTACAAGAATATTTGTTGACTATAGATTGGAAGATTTCACATTGCTATCGTGAAACTAATACAGTGGCAATTTTTTTGGCAAATTCGGCAGCTGGGACAGGAACTTCTGATATTAACATTCCTTGGTCAGCTTCAATCCTTAATGAACTTGATGTGGATGCCTCTAGATGTCCTAGATTTTGTTTTATAAATTAGTGGTTTTCTAATCTGAGCATGAACCAGTGAGGAAGGGTGTATTGGGGGCAACAGTTGCTGCGGGTAAGGGAGTTTGGTTCCTTATACGGTATTAATTGGTGTATTTTTAGTATTTCTTCTTCGCTTAATATAATGATCCTTTTAGCGAAAAATGTTAATCAACAGAATAGGTTTTGAAAACATATACAATAGCCTCACAACTCATAGAAAGAGAGAGAGAGAGAGAGAGAGAGAGAGAGAGAGAGAGAGAGAGAGAGAGAGAGAGAGAGAGCAGAAACATGAGGAAGAAAAGAAAGTGAGACTTTTTTGGTTTTCTCCGATGAAGCCAACGGTGAAACGTTGCCGGAATGAAGTGAATGGTTGTGGCACCTAGCTTTTTATATCCAACAGTCAGAACACCATTCTACCACCATTCATGAAAAGCCTCTTTGGTGACTTTTCTCCATTCTCTCTGATTTCCATTTCTTTGATGATGTGGTTGTAACTTTGTGTTCCTCTAGTATTATCTAAAGATGAAATATTGTTTGTATGTCTATTATTATTATCATTTGGTGATAGTGGAAGTTTGGGTGGACTCGATAACAGTCCCATGGTTTTTCCAAATTAAAAATTCATGATGTGTGCCTGTTGTGGTTTGTTTGTTGAATGCTTGATGCATTATTGCTATGGTTGTTGCTCTATTTTACACTAGCACATTGTTTGGCCTCCCATCAAAGTGGTATCCCTATCATTTAAGAATGGAAGAACATGCCAAAACACGTTTAGTAAACCGAGTCTCTCTTTTGTTCTGAAGAAACGAATTGTTCCAGAAAGTGTGCTTGAGTAGGCATTTTACAATTTTCTGTTCTTCAAAACAAATTTCAGCTCTCAAAAATGATGAAAAACTAGCTACTTGTGGATTTAGCTAAACTACTAAGAGTATCTAGAGCAAAGTTGTAAAGAAAAGATCAAGATGAAAAGAAGATTAAAAAATTTTCATCTCAATTGACAATAAGTAGTTCATTGGATTTTCATGTTGAAATTTTTCGAAAGCAAATTTCTATTACTTCCCCATACTTGGGCTCTATTTACTATACTCCCTTACTCAAACTTCCACATCTGGTTCCCCCAAAATCCAAACTCTCACCTCTTCCTCTCCTCTAATGTTTATTTACTAAATTCCCAAGTTATCCTCAATGTTTTTTTTTACCCAACTAGTTTCTTTCTTTCAAGTTAATCTAGCTCATATTAATTGGTTCAAACTTATCGCTTGAACCACTGAACTAATCTTGTATATTCTCAAAGATTGAAATGCTGCTTACTTCTTACCGAAAAATCCGTATACCACAAAACTTCTCAAAAAAAAAAAAAAAAGGGTCATACGTTTGGTTGATCAGTAAGTTTTCAATCGTTTTTGAAAAGATTGGAAGAGAGAAAAAGATGGTAAGGTTTGTTTTTCCTTTTCCTTTTTCTTTTTTTTTTTAAATGGTAGAAAGTAATTGGTATTTCAACATTTGAAAAGATACACGTTTAATTCGGTGATTCAAGTAATAAATTTGAACCAATTAATGTGAACGGACTCAACTTGAAAAAAGAAACCAATTCGGTCAAACCAGTCGAGGGGTAACTCAGGAATTCAAAAAAAATTAGGGTAGAAGGAGAGGTGAAAGTTTGGATTTTTGGGAGAATCAAATGTGAAAGTTTGAGTAGGGGACTTTTAATAAATAGAGCCCTAGTATAGGGGAGTGATAAAGTTTGTTCTTTATTATTTATTTATTTATTTATTTATTTATAATTCTTTTGATTATAAACATAGGCTTTAGTTGAAAAGCCAGTGAATTGATACTTATGACACAAACCCTCTTTCCCCCATTTTTTTTCTGGGTACATATTGTTGTCTAAAAGGCCTAAAAATAGGAAAGGAAATAAAGTTAATTCCGATCAACCCCTAGATCAACACAATGTGATTACTAAAAAATAATATTAAATCCAATGTGAGCACTAAATTTTTGTTTACTATTCCAGTTGGTTACTTGAATCTGTTTTCTGTTTCTATTTAGTTGTATTTGGTTATTTGAATTTCAGTGCATCTTTCTTAGCCGATCACTTGACCATAATAAATGGATCTATATCATATTTTTCAAATGACTAAGATAATTATCATAATCAACTCAAAAAATAATAATAATAATAATAATAATAAAAAATAAATAAAAGGAAAAGGTTTGATTTGTAGAAAACAATTATAATAACTGAAGTTTGAAGGAAATAATGGCTTACCAATAGTATTTATAGCTCATGTTAGTGAGTGCGGACTCCAAGATAAGCATCCCTGATCAAAAGTAGTTCTCTGAGTACATTTTTTACATCCATTCGATTCCATGGTGATTCAGCTGAACAGGTAACTCCAATTTTGATAACAGAATTAAGGCATTTTTGAACTTTATCCTTCACGAACCCTTGATTTTCAGTGATGTATACTATGGCTGTTGCTGTCTCTTCTTCATCTTCTAATGAAAGAAGTGATTGATCAATGATGGTCATCACCCGATCATGCAAAGCCATCTCAGCCCAAGAATGAAGATTAAAGTTATCTTTGAACATTTCATGAGTGGGTTGCTTTCCTGTGAACATCTCTAACAAGAGAATCCCATAGCTGTAGACATCACCATGTGTTGAAACATCAACACCTGCACCATATTCTGTAATTTATGCATCTTAGGTTAGTATTCTCATGCCTAGTAGAAAAAATAAAGAGTAAAATTCATTAAACTCACTTTATATAAATATATGACAAATATTAGATTAATTGTAATAAGTGAAGCTTAGTCACAACAAGAGAAATATATTGTCTTAGGACAACAAAAAATGTACATTACCTGGTGGAATGTATCCGATAGAGCCCTTTATTCCAATTGAGCTTGTGTAATTATGAGATCTACTTGTGGCTTTTGAAAGAATTCTTGAAATCCCAAAATCACCCAGATGTGCAACCAAATCACCATCAAGAAGAATATTGCTTGGCTTTATGTCACAATGGCTAATCTGTACGTGACAATGGTGATGAAGATAATCGAATGCTGTTGCAATGTCGATGGCAATATTCAACCTTTGTACAAGGTTTAAGTGCCTTTGCTCATCTTGTATACCATTTGCATGTGGATGTAACCAGCTCTCCAAATTCCCACTTGGTAAGAACTCATATACCAAAGCCTTAAAATTGTTGCCTTCATAATCTATGCTTGAGCAACAGGTTAAGATTTTTACAAGATTACGATGCCTGATCTTACTTAGGGTTTCACATTCTACCATGAAACTCTTAGAAGCACCACTTTGTCCAATGTTGAGTACCTTTATTGCTACTATGGTATTCCCATCATTGAGAACTCCTTTGTACACTGAACCAAAACTCCCGACTCCAATCAAATTTGAAGAAGAAAATTCATCAGTAGCTTTAAGGAGTTGGGCATAAGAGACATTAAGAAGATGACGCTCTATGCAGAATGAAGTGGATTTTTTCGTTTCTTTTCCTCTTTGGTAGATATAAAAAACAACAAACATACAAATTAAACATAGAGAGCCCCCACAACCACCTATGATGGCTATCAGCTTGAAAACATGAGCTTTACCATGTCCTTTAGACTTTTTATACTGACATGTTGGCAGACGAAGCTCTGGTATGCCTCCGCATAGCTTATTGTTACCAATGATCGAAAATGCACTTAGATTTGCAAAGACCCCATTTACTGACACCTCGCCCTCCAAATCATTGAATGATAAATTTAAGTTTTGTAAAAACTTTAATGTTCCCAAAAATTTCGGGATAGGACCAGAGATATTGTTGTATGAAATATCTAAATCTTGAAGGCCTTTTAGAGAACTTAGAGAGAATGGTATTGATCCTTGAAGTAAGTTACCTTTCATATAAAGGTGTTCCAGGGTTATACAATCACCAAGGGTACTAGGGATTTCTCCAGATAAATTGTTTTCAGAAACATCTAAGACTTCAAGATTAATCTGTTGACCTACTTCTGAAGGTAGAGAACCAACAAAAGAATTTCTGCTCAAGCATAGCTCTATTAATGGGAAAATATTGAATATCTCTGTAGGGATGGTGCCATTGAAACTATTACCAAGAAAGCTCAACTTCAACAAATATTTGCAATTTCCAATACTATGAGGTATTTTTCCCTCCAAGTGATTGTCGTGTAATTCAAGATTAACCAATGCTGTCAAGTTTCCAATAGAATCAGAGATTGGCCCTGTGAATCTATTCCCAGATAAATAAAGTCCATTTAGTGCTGATAATCTTCCAATAGAAGTTGGAATACTGCCTCGGAGTAAGTTCCTAGAAAGTTCCAAGGATTGTAAGCTTACGAGGTTCCCAATCTCAACCAGAATATTTCCAGATATCTGATTGTCAGACAGATAGAGAAGTTGTAATTGGGTTGATAAATTTACAATGGACTTGGGGAGAATGCCACCAAACTGGTTTACATAAACCCCATACCTGTTAATCTACTGCAATTAGTTATTGTATCGACAAAAGTCAGGTCATCATCCCTTCCACTTCCCAAATGGTTGTAGTCAAATGAAACAAAACTGAGTTTTGATAGGCTTCCAAAATCAATGGCTACTGGCCCAGTAAGATTATTTTGGTCAAGAAAAAGCATTTCGAGATTTGACATATTGGAGATAGAAATTGGAATCGATCCATGAAATTGGTTTTGATCGATATAAAACTGTTGTAGATTAGGAAGACTGAAGCCTATACTTGATGGAAGACTACCTTGAAGTTGATTCAGTCCAACATCAAGAGAACGGAGTAAGGAGCGATTATATATATTGGGAGGGATCGTACCAAATAACTTAGTGGCACCAAGCCCAAGAAATGTTAATTTAGTTATTTGGCCAAGGGTATCAGGAATATTTCCACTCAATTCATTGTATGCGGCAGAAATGCCTTTGAGTGATGAAAGATTCCCCAAAGAAGCCGGGATCTGTCCTGTCAACATATTCAAATGGAATGAAAGGACTTTAAGCTTTGGCAAGGAACCAAGTTCTATTGGGATATTTCCTACAAGATTATTGTGACCCAACTTGAGCCTAATAAGGTTGGAGCATTTTGATATGTTGGATGGGATTTCCCCTTCAAATGAGTCGTTGAATAGCAATAAGTAACGGAGACCTGACAAAGAGCTTAGTTCATGAGGGATCTCACCTTGAAAGCTATTGTTGTAGAGTGAAATCTCTTGAAGAAAACTGAGGTTTCCTATTTCTGGAGCCATGGATCCCACCAACCCACTTGACTGTAAACGCAAGGCTCTAATCCTGTTTGGATGTCGGCGACCGCTGCATATAATGCCTGGCCATTCGCAATAGGGGATGGAGTCATTCCAAGAGCTAACGACATGAAAAGGATCACTGGTTATGCGAGCCTTGAAAGCCAACAAGGCTAGGTGATCTGTTTCATTTGATCCTTTTGGCTGTGAGAGCACCAAACTCATGCAGTTTGTACACCAGAGAAGGAGAACAAAGAAAACCACCAAGATAAAACCCATTGATCTATTTTACTGACTCAGCTATTTGATGAAATTGTTAAAATCCAGAGATGTAGATGATACAGGAGCTAGGAGAATGAAGTAGAACTTTAGACGAGTTGAGGTTTACGAATTGAGGAGCTAATATCCCAACTGGGTTGTTATTGATTATAATTTATAATAGTAATTGTCTAAGTTGCTATTTAGGCATGAAAAGATTGAGAAGAAGTCTTAAGAACAAGATAAGGGTAGGATCTCTATTCTTTGGTCTTGAGTCTCTTGACTACCATGATCACAACACTCCACTATTCCCATAAAAGACAAAATAACATGAAGCCATGAATATTAAAATACTAGAGAAGAAGGGCATCACCAAATAATCCCATTTCATACGGCCATGACCTTTAACAGCAGACAGTTGAAAAATCGAGGTCAAATAACAATCATCGGATCAGAATGTTTGTTGATATGATAGAATCACACCCCTAGAAAATGCACAAGAATCACAAAATGAAGAAGAAAAATAAATAATCAGGAAGTAGAGGGTTGGATCCACCATTCATCAGTAGAAGGAAAAAGATAAGTATATTTATATATAGTGGAATAAAGAATCAATGCAAAATTAAAGGCTGATTTATACATGGGTAGACTTTAGTGAATGCTCTTTGTCCATGAGACACTCGGTCTTTAATGTGTGTGAGACTGGCAGAGCTTTCAGTAGAAATTTGAAATGATGACTCATTTGACTTTTTTTTTTTTTTTCGTCATTCAAAACTATATTTTATCCACTAATATAATATTGTAATGATATGAAATATTTATACCATTTTGTATTAGATATGATAATGATAGGAGATGTATTAATTTATTCAATTGTGTCAAATTAAAATTTTATTACATCTTTTGATTAGAATTTCACTGGCAAATTCAATTGAGTTGAATTTGTATTGATTGATTCATATCAAAATCGGCTATGTCCAATCTTGATTTCCACTGATATGGCATCATCATGAGAACTATATGGACTAGACCAAAGAAAATTAAAACAACTCACCCCATCTTTGATGATGGGTTCAAAGTTAAAACTGCAGTGTGAGATGGAGTCAACATCATACGTGGACTTCTTTTTATTAGAATCCATTGAGAGTACTTCGTATATTATAGACGCCTTATGCTTCTTATTTTAGATTTACAAAATCTTGGTCTTTGTTGGCTGGTTTTTGAGTTTCATTTTGTGAATTCAGCTCTTATCCGAGTCATTGTTTGTAAATTTCAAAACTCTTTTTTTAGCTGGACTGATTTAATTACTAAATTACTGTTGAATACCAACAAAAGTTAGCTAATTAAAGAAGTGGTTCTTGATGGATAATAACCATGGTTTAACGTATCAATGTCGAGTATTGTATCAATGGAGTGATTTTAACTAATGTATCATACAATATCGAGAACTATATAACACTCACCCTTTATATACAATACAATACATGTCTTTTTAAAAGAAAAAGAGAAAAGCGTACATGTATACATCATATCAACTAGTCTCCTATGGTATAATAATAAGATGTTTTGAACCATGATTAAACCAATAGCACATAAACCATTTTTCAAATGGCAATCAAGAGTTGGAGGCAATTATACGAGTGGTAGAAAGAATCAATGCAGAATTAAAGGTTGATTGGTAGATGGGTAGACTTTAGTGAATGCTTTTTATCCGTGAGACTCAATCTTTAATGTGTGAGATTGGTAGTGCTTTATGGTATAAATTTGAAATGATGACTCATTTGACTTTGTTTTTTTCTATCTTTTTTTTTGTTTTTATGGGCTCGTTTGATGTCATTCAAAAATATATTTTACCCGCTGATGCGTCCAAAATCTGCTCAGCCTTTAACTCCTTAGGGAATGACCTGCAAAACAGTGTTAGACGTCTCGATCACGGGGTCGAGAGGCCACCTTCGAAGGATAAGTCAGTAATGGAACTGATCACAGAGCTCTGATGAATTGCAGAGCTTGAATTGAGTATAATATGTAGGGAAAAAATTCAAATCTCCTTACTGTGCCTAAGTTTCTCGTTTATATAGATTTTACCTTTGATTATCGACCGTTGGATTTGCTTGTGACTTCTTCTGACGGCCATTCGATCTTAAGGTTTTACCCCTCTTTTGTAGATAACGGTAGTTACCATGATTAGCGCGATCACCCACTTTGTATAATAGTAGTTACCATCTTACCGTTTATAACTCGATCACGTATCCCGAATTCCACGGGATTATGCTTATCTCCATAAGCGCAAGGCTCCTTCGTCCTTACGTAATTGTGTGGTTCAAACTTTGGACCGATCTCGATCATGGTTGACCCGTTCCCAACCGGACTCCATGGCTCAACCGTGGATAAACCCGGTTCGGTACTATTTTATCCTCATCACCCGCTAATTAAATATGATATTGTAAGGAAATGACATATCTATACCATTTGGTATTAGATACTATAATGACATGAGATGTATTAATTTATTCAATTATGTAGCAAATTGACACTTTTATATCTTTTAATTGGTAAATTCGATTGAACTGAATTTTTATTGATTGATTCATATCAAAATTGGCTAAATCCAATCTTGATTTCCAGTGTATGATATCATGAAAAGTGAAAACTAAATGCACTGAACCAAAGATGTGGTCTATGGATAATGGATTATCTATAAATGGTCGACAGATTCAATGCAAAGTTAATAATTAATCAGTGGATGGCTAGACTTGTAATGGTTGGTCAAACCATACGGACTGAACCAAAGATGTAGTCAATGGATAATGGATTATCTATAAATGGTCGACAATTTCAATGCAAAATTAATGATTTATCAGTGGATGTCTAGACTTGTAATGGTTGGTCTTTGCCCCTTAGACCCTCTTTCCTTTAGTCTTTACTGTGTGACATGGGTAATGCTTTATGCTAGAAAGTTGAACTTTCCAATACAGACATAGATGTTCGTTTACCCAAAAAAAAAAGACATAGATGGTCAATAGTAGGGTCAACAGCGGAGGACATCCCTGATTAGATCTTCTTTGGTGTTTTGGTCAGTTTGAATCGTTATTGGTTGATTCCGATTAATGATACAGAGAAAATTATACCGAACCCATCAAACATGGTTCATGCTTTATGTCCCCGTTGGACCATGATCAGGACCCATCTTAACCTAATTCCCATGTTCGTATAAGAGGGCGCCACATTATAGTTATAAGCCACGAACGACATCACGAATCTTGCGGGATACGCAGCTCGGTTATAGTAACT
This sequence comes from Hakea prostrata, assembly GCF_041222555.1. Taxonomy (NCBI): domain Eukaryota; kingdom Viridiplantae; phylum Streptophyta; class Magnoliopsida; order Proteales; family Proteaceae; genus Hakea; species Hakea prostrata. Next base: position 16,636,094 of record NC_142610.1, on the reverse strand, counting down.
ACCATTGAGGTGGAGAGGCAATCGTGCCAAAATTGGAAACTAATCACGCCCCCGAATATATAGGGAAGAACCCTATGATCGGACGGTCACCTGAGAAGATTATGAACCTGATGCGTCCAAAATCTGCTCAGCCCTTAGATCTCCTCGTGATGACCTGCAAAACGAAAGCGTCAGATGTGGCCCGACCGCTGGGGTCGGGAGTCCACCTCCGAAGGCTAAGTCAGTTGATTAACTTAATCACAAACGGCTCTGCTAGAAGCACAGAACTAAAGAACGAAGAACTGGGAAAGGTGATCTAGATAGCAGAATGCTGATAGTTTAAGTCTATCAGAATGTATCTGAACCTGAGTCTCAGATTGTCTGTTTTTTATCCCCCCACCTAGTATGGTAGTGAGGTTTATATAGAGTGTACCTTCAAATCTCCTTCGTTGGATGCATTTGAGCCTTCTTCGAGTAGTCGTTGGATCTTAATAGTTAGATCCGTTGAGCAATAGACTTCTACTAGTTTGGACTAGTAAAGGACTCCTGAGATAACCTTTAGGTTATGTGATGATTATCCCTTCGATAATGATTATCTGCAGCCGTCAATTCGAGTCTGCCATCATTAGGGTAATTACCCTAATCCATAAGTAGGATTAGGGGACGCTTGTAGCCGAATAAGCTTTCTTCTTCAGCAAGCCATCTTCCGGATCCGGTTCGCTTGGGAGCGAGTCATTTCCCTCCGTCTCGACCGGGGTAGAGGGTCGGACTAGGTATGAACCCGGTTTGATCATAATTTCTCCGTATCATGAGCCCCCCAGACGAAGTGTTCGGTCGATCCCGAGGGCTTGGTTTTTAACTGGGTTCTTCGTCAGGCGATAATCTCTGCGTGCTTCATCAAATGTCATATCACATTTAATGCGGTGGTCACTTTTCCTCGAGCGTTGTGAGTGTAAGGCCACGTGTCTCCTTGCAGTCGATCTGTCGTGGCTCACGTCATCCAAGCGACGGTTTCCGAACGCTTATTTCGGATTCGTGAGTTCAAACTTTCAAAACGTCTTTCAATCTCGATCGTTGATTTTGAATCAATCTCGATCGTTCAGATTCCCGAACACTCGTGCGGGGGTTTTAAAAGTGGTTCGTTGTCTTCGTAGGTTTCATTCTTCCTGTCTGGAATTTGAACCTTTGTTGTCTGTTTCGCGCCTTCTTGCTCTCAAGCTTCTGCCTCACTGAATCAGTAAGTTTACTGATCTTTTTCTTTTTGTAGTTTACTGAAACAAGTAATGGCGGACGACGGGGCTTCTCTGGTACTCAGTGTTGGTAATAGCAGTGAGGCTTTTGTTTCTCCTGCTCCCGAACAGTCGGATAGTGATAACAAAACCCTAACTGTCCTCTGGCGCGAGTTTGCTGAAGTTTCTCAAAAAGGTTTAGAGAGAAAAACCGAAACTCCTCCTGCCCTCCTCGAGTCTGGATCTTCCAAGATTGCCGAGTCTTCTAGGCAGCCTCAAACTTCCAGGTCCGATGGTGGACCTGGCTGTAAAACCCAGCCCTAACCTTGACCCGGAAACCTTGTTAATTGTAGGTCCAGTGACCCGAAGTAAAGTAAGAAGTCAGCTTTGGGCCATCCCAGTGGAGGACTTGGTGTCTGGCTTTGAATCCATGAGAGTTGATGATGAGGTTCTATTTATGGAAACTGAATCTTGATGAAGATCGGATTAGTTGATGGACTTGGAGTGCTCTCTATTATGGTTTGAAGGCATTTCTACCTATTAGGTAAGTCACTTGATATGTGTGCAAAACCCCTTTAGGATTGGATTTGATTTGGGTCTTCAATTCCCTGTTTAGGAGTTGCTGAACTGATTGGTCAATGGACCAGTCGACCAATCCACTCGACCAATGGGTTCTGTCTTTGGCAATTAGGTCTTGCTTGCTCTATTTAAGTCCAATCTCGAGTCTACTTCGTATTTTCTGCCTCCAAACTCTTTGGAACGAACCAAAGACCTCTGCAAGGCATCTCCCTTGCATCCTTGGTGTTTTTCTTGACGGATCTTCGTCAAAACTCTTCCTTTTGCATCAAAGGTATGTCTACACTCTCTTCTTCTCCTCCATCTCTGTTTTTCTTTCCTTTTTGAGTTGAGACAGTAGAGGAGATGCTGCATTTTCTGTTGCAAACATCTCTGGACTTGTCTCTCATGTTCTTCCTAAGGATTAATGGCTAATGCAATGATCTTAACCATGATCATTGCAAGCTTTTGAAGGAATCATGATCAAATCATGATCTTGTCTTTGTTTATCTTTTGATTTGAATTATGATCTTCTTAGATCTACTATATTGATCATGTTAGTAGTCAATTGCTGTGTTTTCTTTTCATGGTCCATGATCTATCAATCTCTAGTTGTTTCTCTTCTACCATACCATGTTTTCTTCATGAATCATGATAGTTACATATATGGTAGGTTTTGTTTCCTTATTTAGATTTATGCTCTTAGGTCTATTTTCTTGAAGATCTAAGTATGCCTTTCATGATACCTTTATCTGAATCAATGATTCATTCTCCTATTGTTCTTGTCTTTGATTTCTATCTTGAATTCTTCAAGAACCATGATTGATCTAATTATGGTAACTTTTTGTTTCCTAATTTGTATCTTGAAGACTTGATTTGATTAGTGTTTTGAGGTCCCCTATATGTTAGGATACTACTAATGTAGTTTACCCCTTGATTAGTACCCTTTTGAACCACCAAATTCGGATTTTATATCTTAAAACTCTGATTTTATAGGCTACTGTCTTCATTGGTCGACTGATTGGTTGATTGGGCGAAGAGACCAATCCAATCGACCAATGAGTACAAGACAACTCCGAATTGGTCTGTTTTGGATGTTTTGGTATCTTTTCTGTTAGGGATCTTTCCTAATATGTTGTATACACTTGTTTAGGACCTCCTTCTCAAGTTTGTCAAGATCTTACTTGATTTCTTAGGATTCCTTTGCAAGTTATAAAAGATAAGGATGGTTACTTCTTTAACAACATAAATTGCATATCTTAGTTTCTATATTTGAATCTTGTTAATTTATTTCTTTAATTAGATTCTTATAATGTTATACTACTGTGGTACTATCTTGATATCAGTAGCATTACTTATTTATATTGAAATGACTCATGTATGATTTACTTACCAGTTATATACAAGTTGATTGTAATTATTGATTTCTTTCCATATATGAAGTTACCATATATGTGATGTTATGAATTGATGCTTGTGTATGCTTAAGTATGGTTTGGAAAGGAGAGGTGTCCTTTTGACACTTCTGTCCTTGGACTACTACGGGAATATTATGGGATGTTTCCGGAGATGCCCTCTGGACACCTTCCTAAACTGTTGGATGACATATTTAGGACTGTCTAGTAGTGTTTGGCTAGGATGTCCCGTTATGTCAGACCCTAATCGGAGGGGTGTTGAGACCGAACGACCCGTGGTAGCAATGGGGATTCATGGGCGCTCAAGACCGGTAACCAACCCGTGAGAGGACAGGAATCACATTGTGGGGGCCATTTATTGGTAGGGTTGCATATGGATAGACTTGGGCTCACGGGCGCTCAAGACCGGTAACCAACCCGTGAGGGGACGTGAGAGCTTCCCGTTTACCATATGTGGATGACCAATAGGGTTGATGAGTCCGTAGTCAGGGACTATGAGGACTCTAGTGTGAAGGATACCGGAAAGGATCGTCGGGGACGAGGAATGGACGTATCTCGGATCTGACTTGATGTAACTAAGTAGAAGACTTGCATTTGGCTAGGCTTAACCCTGACATGCGCCGGTACTTAGACCAATGGTGATGTGAGAGAGTGGTGACCTATACCCCCAGCCATGGAATGTCCCGAGGGATGCCGGACCCATTACCAACTGATGATGAGTGATTGAGACCTTCCTAAAGAAGTACGGTGCTATGACTTAAAGCATGTCTGCCAATAGAGACCAGCATATGTAGAGTTAGATTCATACATTCATTGTTTGTCTCATACCATATTGCATTTATGTTTGTTCTAAAATCCTGCCATTTATGTTATTATGGATTTAACTGCCTTACTGAGTTTCTTTGAAACTCATTCCTTTATTGTACAATGTTTGTTAGACTATTCTACAGGTTCTGAATATCATGACGGCCCGTATGAAGAAGCGCAAGGAGAAGAGGCATATCTCCAGGAAGGTGATTGCGGTTACGACAATTACACTGAAGATTCCGCGAGTGGTTATGCTCCGTACGATGCTTAGTCCGACCATAGAGTGGAAGCGCCCTTGTGCCGTTTATGAGATTTATACTTATAGGGATATTGTCTACAAGATTGAGAACAATTTAGTTACCTATTATACCTGCTATTGGGATTAGATTCTATCCTGCTTATTCTCTTTTAGAACTACTTTTCCGCTGGTTGTAGAGTGGGATTTCGCCTCACTTTACTTATCTGATTTAGACACTCTGATTATATTTAGTACTCTAATTTATATATGATTCATTCTTTCCTTATTTGGATCTATGGTTTATCTTTCGCACTTTTATTATTATTGTTCATGATTATGTTATTGTTTATGTGGGAGGTTGATTACTCGATACCTGATCTTCGGGCTGTGGATCACACTCTCGGGTATGCCAGATAGGGTACCGGCTGGGAGGATGTGACACTGGCTCTGTTCCCTCCATTTATAATGAGCAAACCCTTCTTTCAGCCATCCAAGATTTTGATTTTCCTTCCTCTTATCAGGTTAGGGCTCCCCACCCTGATGAGAGAGTTGATTCAAACCTCTCGGGTGAATTTTCTCTGTATATAGATGCACTGGAAAGCGGGGTTCGCTTTCCCTTTTTTAATCCTTTGTTCTCCGCAGTTCTGAATCATTGGGACATTTGTCCCGGAATGTTCCTTCCCAATAGCTGGCGTCTCATCGTCGGCTTCTTGGGTTTGTGTTTTGAGCTTGGCATTACGCCATCTCTTTCTCTCTTTGTACATTTTCATGTTTTTTCTATCTTCCATCCTCCCGGATGGGTTTTTCTGTCCAAAAGCAATAAGGCTGAACTTGATTGGAGGGGCAGCATCCTTGTTAAAGGAACTTGCCCTTCTAACCACAAAAGATGGCGCGAACGATACTTTTTCTGTCGAGCGCCTCCATCAGATCTTAACTTCCCAACCGCCTAGAGGAGGTGTACTTCTTCTTCCGAGAATAACTGAGGTCTTCCCTTATCCAGAGAAGACGAGGCGGCCGTCAGGAAAATCAAATCCATTCCATGGTATCAAGAGATACATGGACTTGAAGTGGAGTATAACTCCATTCTTCAGTACTGGGGCTTGGCTCATTGTGAGCTTCTAACCACCATACTTTAATTTTATTGAAGTGATATGTCTTTAATTCTGACTCTTGTCATTCTTCTTTGCAGTGCCTCCAAGAATGAACCCCGAGAACCTGCGAGTGAAGGCCGCTAGGGCCGTTGTGTCAGCCGAGCAACGATCACCCAGAGCCTTGACCGTAGATCAAGAGGCTTCTATTCCCTCTCCCGACCCTCCTATAGGGGTATCAGGAATATCAGGCCCATGGCTGATGCTTCGGGTAAAGGGAAGAAACCGATGGTGGAGAGGTCTAATGTCTCTTCCTCCTCCCGAACCAAAAGGAGGCATGACACAATTGATACTTCCTTCCACAAAAAATCCAAAGCTTCAACGGATTGTGAGGAGGTCTTCACCCCCCAGTGGACCCTGAAGCTGACCGATAGGGTGACTCGGGATCCTGAGAAAGCTGCAGAGTGGAGCTCTCTCCGTCTTGCTCCTTCTGACCGCCAGGAATTTGAAGCCCTGGATGACATTTCCCTTGTTAGTCAATCCACAAGGTACCAGTCTTCTCGGTTACTTATTTTTTTATAATTTCTTATGACTTCTTCTGATATTTTCCGCCTTCCCAGGAATGCTGTGTTGAGCTTTTATCAACACATGGAAGAATTGAGCCGGGTTGGTCGCACCAGCTCCTTGCTGCAAACTTGTGAAGAGAATTTGGCCAAGGCCAATTCCGAAATAGACCGTCGATGACGCAGCATTGCCGAGGAGCTGCAGAAAAAGCATGAGGAAGAAGTGATCTCCCTCAAGGAAGCCCTCGATGCGTCGAAGATTCGTGCCACTGTTGCCGAGCGCGAGGCCAGGAAGCAGAAAGCAGCTGCCACGTTATTTGGTGACAGGCTTGAATTCCGATGTATGGAGAACGAAGAATATCTGAAGTTGGCCATCCCTAGCAAGCCCGAGCATATAAAGCCAGAGCTTCGGAAAGAGTGTGTTCGGAAATACCTGAACAGCGTACCTTTCTCCGAGCTGCTAAGTGCCTACAACATTCAAGCTTATCGCTTGGGGCAGAACGACGTTTGGGAGTGAATTCTCGTGTCAATCCCTTCCTTCGATACTGCTCCCTTTCGTGAGGTGTGCCATAAAGAGGTCTTCGGGAAAGTTGGCATGGATCTCCCAGACTGGGCTCGGGAAGAAGATGATCCTTTTCCAGCTGACCCTCAATATGAGGCATACCTGGCTGACGAGCCGGCGCTTCCAGAGGAGAAACCACAAGCCGAGGCTCAAGATGTTGCTGTAGAGGACTCAGCCGATGCCATTCTTGAGGAAGGCTCTTCTCAAGATCCTGAGAAAAGTCCTCCCAAACAGGGTCCCTCGGGCAACAATGAAGAAGAGGCTTAGGGAGTTATCTTTTATTGTAAAGATTTACCCTCTTATTAATGAATAGACATTTCTTTTTCATGTTGGCCTTTACATTTCCCCGTCTCCTGCCAAAATCTTGCCTTGAATATCAAAGTATAAATGATAAAACTTATCACTTAACTTTACATTCCTCGCTGAATAATAATCTTGTAGAAACATTGTGAAGATGCGTTTCGGAAAGATGCATTAATCTTCCTCACTACTTCATTTATTGCAAAGTCCGCACGTTTCCCTTCTGCGAAGTTCAAACGTTTTCTTGCTTTTGTATACCATTCACTGTTTCCAATGAATCGGAAATACATCTATTATTTTAATGGCGGTGCGACGATTGGAGGTATCTCTGCATCAGGTGCTCGTTTCCACATGTTTCCATGTGGCATTCCTCCGACCGTTGATCTTGCTTTCTGCGGATTTCGAAGCGTCATTTCGATCTGGGTCGTTGGTTGTCCAGCACCTTCAACCGTCGTCTTAATACCTGAGGCTATTTAAAGCCTTCGTGGGTACTCTCCATCTATCCTGCTATCTGCAAGTTAGATTTTCTAAAGTGCTCAAGCGACATTCCGTCCTTCTGCCTGCTCCGACATTCCTCGTACTCCAACAACAGCTCTATCAGCTTCTGAACAAGTGAGTTTTTTTTTTGATTACTCATATCTTTCCCCACTTCCCCCCTTGAGTAAACTGCACAGTAGTAGTACTTGGGGTTTAGTTAATCGGGTTTTTCTGAAGTGATAGAGAACTAGGGTTTTCCCTCTGTTTGTCGTCGTCGTTGGATTTCTGTACTGATACGGCTTTTCTTTTTGCATAGTGGCTCCCAAGATCAACCCGAACTTTATCAGAGCGAAATCTAGCAAGAAAATCGTTCCGTCGGCGGTGGTTGGGGCCAGTGAGGTGGTTTCAGCTAATGAATCCTCCAAGCGTAAGGCGACTGCTGTTGGTGAATCTTCAAGTCAGATTCCCCTAGTTTCTATTGATGCCGTCCCTGCACCTCTTTTGCCCGAAGTGATCGCTCGTCTTTCCCAGGAAGACTTGATCACTCTGTTGTTGATGGCGCTGCCGACACCCCTGCTGGTGAGACTGTTGGTGCACCCCCGAAGGAGACTCTTCGGGCATCTGAGGCAACTATGTTGGCGTCTGATGAAGGTGTGGTCCCAGCAGGCACCGCTCCTATTTCCAATTCTAGTGCTTGTTTGGCATCCTCCTCCTCTCCTTCCGAGTTGGAGGATTTTGCCACCAGGAAGCGCCGTCGGGTGACAAGTGATGCAGCTCATCTTTCTCTTGATGTAGCTCATCCTTCTCATCCTTCGCCTGAATTAGTGTCAAACGAGTTTGACAGAGTGCTGGAATGGTGTACTGCTACTCGAATGACTTCTGAGAGCGCAGTTCTTTCCAAACTTCCAGATGAAGTCTTTACGAAGTCACTGGTGATGTAAGTCTTTCTTCATTATCTTTTGATTCTGAAAAATTATTCTTCTGCTCCTTTTTAACTCGGAAGTTGTTTGCGGGAGTCTTACTGGTAACTTCCACAACCAAGTGGAAGCAGTTTCTTGGCTCAGTAGGTTGAGCAATGAAGTTTCTAGGCTTCGGGAAATCTCTGAAGCTAAAGATGCTGAGATTGCTCGCCTTCGGAAACTAGCTTGGGAGGTGGTAGGAGAAAAGAATTCGATGATCGGTCGTCTTCAGTCGGACTTGGATGATGCCAGGGAGAAGATCCGGCGACTGGAGCGAACAGTTGGAAACTCAGTAGCCAAAGGATTTGAGACATTACCTCCAAGGCAAGCTGTCATTCCTTTGCCCGAATCCCTTCCAACTGATGTTCGCAGAGCCTGCGTCTTCAAGTATTTACACAGTAAGCCCTTTGTTGATATGCTTGAATGCTTATAACTTGCAGGGCGTCGGGATGGTGAGAACGAAGTATGGGAATCAATATTAAGGAAGGATCCTCATTTTGATACAACTCCCTACAGTGCTGTTTGCCATCCTGAATTATTTACCGACCTGGGTATTCCTCCTCCTGACTGGACCAAATATAAGATTGATCCTCCACCTTCCGATCCAGATATTATGCATTATCTGGAAGATTCTCCTGTTTATTCTCCCCTGGAAGAAGTCAATTATGACAAGCTCGTCTTGAATGCAAGTTTGGTCGAGGACCATACTTCTCCTGGACAAGCTGGACAAAGAGTATGAATTGTGGAGGATTTTATGCATACCGAAATATTTTTTGTAATCCTCATTTCTCCTCTTCTTTTCCTTGAATCCACACCAATGGTTGACTCATATGTTTTTTCTAGCAAAGTCGCGTCGATCTTGTAGAACTTCTTAACAGTCACCTATGATGACTTTCTTTTTTGACCGAAGATTGTATCCAGCTTTTGTAATTGCTTTGATACTAGCCTCTTTTGATCTTTTGAAGAAATAAGAAATTAACTTCATCTTGAACTTTGCAAGCCCCTTGAATCGCTGTTGAATTAGGTCTTAGTTGTTTGAAACAATGCCTTTACTTAAAGATTTCCGGAGAAATACAATAAGTCTGAGAAGGAACTCACTCGGGTTTTAAACCGATGCCTTTACTTAAGGATTTTCGGAGAAATACAATAAGTCTGAGAAGGAACTCACTCGGGTTTTAAACTGATGCCTTTACTTAAGGATTTCCGGAGAAATACAATAAGTCTGAGAAGGAACTCACTCGGGTTTTAAACCGATGCCTTTACTTAAGGATTTCCGGAGAAATACAATAAGTGTTGAAGGACCCACACGAATTTTCATCCGATGCCTTATAGTTGGATCTTGTTCTTGAATGTGGTGTATGATGCCCCCCAATCAAAAGATAGTTTGTTGAAAGCCAAAAATTGCATTGATTGAGTTGAAAATGATTACATCGCGAACAAAATTGAAATCATCATCAAGGATAAAACTTTTTGAGATGCCTAGCATTCCACGAACGATCCAACTCTTTCTGGGTGTTGATGTTCTTCAGCCTGTAAGCTCCTGAACCGACCGGTTTCACAACCATATAAGGTCCTTCCTAGGAAGGGTCCAATTTTCTTTGGTGACGTGGGTTGGAAGCTAGGGTGTTTCTCAACACCAAATCTCCAGCTAAGTACCAACGATTTTCACTCGAGTATTATAATGAGACGCTATCCTTCTTTGATAATGTTGAGTTCGTGCTATTGCTTTTGCCCGAACTTCGTCCAACAGATCAAGAATATCAAGCAGTCCTTGTTCATTTGCTTTTTCCTCGAACTCACGATCCCGTAATGTCCCCGCCATTATCTCCAGTGGTGCCAATGCTTCGGATCCATATGCCAACCTGAATGGAGTTTCTCCTGTGGGCGTTCGAACCGTAGTTCTATAAGCCCACAGTACATTATGAAGTTCTTCGACCCAAGAAGCTTTGTCAGCTTCGAGTTTTCTCTTTATTCCTTCCAGTAGCATTCGGTTAGTAACCTCTACCTGTCCATTGCTCTGGGGGTATGCCACTGAGGAGATACGATGCTCGATCATATATGTTCCGCAGAATTGCTCAAATTGCGGACAGTCGAACTGAGTACCATGGTCAGTGACGATAATCTTTGTAGTGATATATGATTGATTCAAGCACGAATTTCTCCACTTTTTTCTCAGTAATTGCTGCCAGTGCGCTGGCTTCAACCCATTTTGTGAAGTAATCAATTGCTACTATCAGATATTCCTGTCCGCCTGACGCCTTGGTGAATTTGCCCATGATATCAATTCCCCACATCGCAAAGGGAATGGGATCTAGAATTGAAGTCATGGTTTCCGCCGGGCGCTTCGATACTGTTGTTGTAACTAATATATCCATTACCGGTTTATACCGGTCAAACCAACCTCAGCCGGGTTGAATTGAGAGATAAAGGCAAGATGATCAAAGACGTCCAAAAAGGAGCGATGATCTGATGGTCATGATTGAAAAAGTATTATAAGCGGGAAAGCCAGTATAAAAGCGAGGGAAGATCCGTAAGAAGGTAAGTCTCTAGAATCAACCAAAACTCTAAGCACACTCTGATTGAACTCCATTACTAGCATTTGAGAAGCTCCAGAGAGCTCTGTAAACACCATCGACACCATACTGACTAGATCGTCTGGGACGAGACGCCGATCAAGATGATCGGCTCCGTTTCTTACTGTGATTCTGTTTCTTTCAGGAGTGAGAGGTTGATTGATCGAAGAGCAAACCAGATCGAATCAGATTTGAGGAGTTCGGTGCGGGAAACTACGGTTCAAGGCGATCAGCAGAAATAGCACTAACATTTGGCGCCGTCTGTGGGAATTCAGTCCAGAGCAGAAGCTATGGCTCAATCACCTGAGTGAGAGGAGGAATTACCGATAGAAATGGCAGAAACAAGTCAGAGGGAGCCAAGGAGAGTAAATCCAAAAAGAAGAACGAGAGAAGTGGTTCCGATGCCCGCAAATTCCAGTGATGTAAACTCGACAGAGGCAGAGAATGCTGGAAGATCATTCTCCACCTCGTCCAACTGATCAGTTTGAAAGGCAAGAGAAACAATTAGCAGATACGTTGGCGACATCTCGTCCAGAGTTAGATCCAAATATGATCGCTGAGCGGTTTGAGAGCATGCAGCATCAAATACTGGAAACACAAAATCTGATGAGGACTTTCATCAAGCAGATCGGAGTACATCCTGAAGAAAGAGTTCCAGTCTTGTCAGCTGGAAGATCTTGAGCTCTTTCCCGAGAAAAAGCGACCTCTGTCCCAAATTCTCAGATTCAAAAGTCAGGAGGAAGCCGAAGGAGATCATTTCTGAAGGAAGGATCAGGAGAAAGTGCGGATCCAAACTATATTCCACTAGAGACTGAAGATCGAGAATCGTCCAGAGATGATCAATTGAGTCATATCTGGAGCAAAAAGAGTAGAAGCGTTGGGGATTGGAGAGATAAGAGAGAAACAGGAAAATCAAGAGATTGCAGATCTGAAGTCTATGGATCGGAAATCAGTAAAAGATTTCGCGTCCTCGATGATCAGATTCAGCGATTGGTGAACAAAGATGGCGGAGAAAAAGCTGAGGAAATAATGAACTAGAATCCATTTGCTAAAGACATTATGTTAGCACCATTGCCGCGCAATTTTAAACTTCCGACATTCACGATGTATGATGGAAGCACAGATCCAATGGAACACCGGCTCGGTTCAACTCTGTTATGATGCTAGCGAGGTAACTACGATATTTTAAAGTGTCGCTCATTTCCATCTTCCTTAAAGGATCTGCAACAACCTGGTTCTTGACTTATTACAGATTCCATTAAGGATTTTAAGGACTTGCGAAAGTATTCTTGTCAAGATTCCAAAGTAGCATGAAAAGCGACAAAACGTTGATAACTTAGCTGCAATCCGTCAAAAATCGGGAGAATCAGTTCGAAATTATATGAAGAGATTCAATCAGGAGTCAATTCAAATTAAAAATTTGAATGAGGCGGTGGCATATGACGCTATGTTCAAAGGCCTAACAGATTAGCATCTTCTGGAATTCCTGATCATGAACAAGCCAGCGAATATAGCAGAATTGACGACTCGCTGTAATCAGTATGCAAATATGAAGGACATTCTCCAAGCAAGAAAAGAAACTGACAGCAGTGGAGTTAAAAGGAAAGATGATGGAGCTGTGAAATCTGATCAGAGAGATTAGAGAGAGCGAGGGAATAGCATGAGCTTTTCAAGAAATATTCCTGATCGTCAATATAGAAGGGACATCCCAAAACCATTCCAAGAAAACTACACTCCTCTCAACGCAAGAAGATCGGAAATTCTGATGCAAATTCAGCATCAGGGATTTATGAAATGGCCATTACCTATGATAGCAAAGGCGGATGAGAGGAATCCGAATAGGTTCTGTAGATATCACAAAGATCATGGTCATGATACTGATGACTGCAGAATTCTGAAAAATGAAATTGAACGACTGATCAGTCAAGGAAGATTGGACCAATATGTTCAAAAGAGATATGGGGGCAACAGAAGAAATGCCGCTGATCAGCCGAGAAGGTGGAACAATCGAACACCAGCTAGAGAAGAACAAGCCAAGAGATATTTTCAGTACAACTCTCCAGAGGAAAATACTAAACAGCAGGAAAATCGGCAGATTCAACAGAAGCAGTCCCCCGTCATGACCATCCTAGGAAGTTTGGACTTAAATTCAATTTCAAGATCTAAGGCGCATGCCAGGTATGTGAATACTGTCGACTCTCATGTTATTCCTAGAAGAATCAAAATGATGAAGGAAATAGTCTTCATGGAGGAAGAAATGGAAGGAATTCAAGAACCACACGATGACGCCATTGTGGTGGTCATCGAGGTGGCAAACGAGAGATATTCATAGAGTTACGGTAGACACAGGATCATCTGTAGACATCATGTCTTACGAAGCTTTTCAGCGATTGAAGTTGGATACGGTCAAGATAAAACCTTGCAGCACAAGGCTATTTGGATTTTCTGGAGAGTCTAGTTCGGTAGAGGGGACTGTGGAGCTAACAATAACACTTGGAACACATCCACAAACGGTAACTACGGTTACTAAATTTTTGTTAATAAAAAGTCTATCGGCATACAATATAATTCTCGGGAGACCAACGTTGAATACTATTGGTGCAATAATTTCGACAAGACATTTGAAGGTCAAGTTCCCAACGAAGGAGGCATTGGAGAATGCAAATCAGATCGAGAAAACTTCAAGGCGAGCTATACAACTTTTTTGAAGGATTCAAAAGCACAAGGTAAGGCACTCGCCTTTCTGTTGAGGTTACGGATAACGGGGATGAGGAAAAAATTCAAAGAGGTGAACCGTTAGAAAAGCTGGAAAAAATTTGTTTTGGTTTGGAGAATCCGAGAAAAAGGGACCATGATAGGAGCTGATCGGAACAATCGGGACAAGGAGCAATTGAAAGAATTTCTTGACAAAACGCGAGATGTCTTTGCACAGTCGGCACAAGACATGCCAGGTTTAAGCGAGAGAAGTGGCGGAGCATTGTCTATGGATAGATAAATCTATCAAACCGGTGAAAGCAGAGACGAAGGAATTTCTCGTCGAGAAAAGCATGATGCAATTAAGGTTGAAGTGGACAAACTTAGGAGATCTGAGTTCATTGAGCAAATCGAGTGTCCAAGGTGGCTAGCAAATGTGGTAATGGTGAAAAAGCATAATGGAAAATGGCGAATGTGTGTAGATTACACTGATTTGAACAAGGCATGTCCCAAGGATTGCTATCCTTTGCCGCGAATTGATCAGCTAATCGATGCTACATCGGAGTCGACAAATGTTGAGTTTTATGGACGCCTATTCTGGTTATAATCAAATTCTTATGAAGAAGGAGGATCAGCCTCATACGGCATTCATGACCAATCGGGAAAGCTATTGTTATAAAGTTATGCCTTTTGGGTTAAAAAATGCTGGTGCAACATACCAAAGGGCAATGAACAAGTTGTTCACTGATCAGATTGGAAGAAATATGGAGGTTTATGTAGATGATCTTCTTGTAAAAAGTCAGTTTAAATCTGATCATCTCGCCGATTTAAGAGAGTGCTTTGATGTATTGAGGAGAAATGGAATGAGACTCAATCTGAGAAGTGTGCATTTGGAGTTTCATCTGGTAAATTCCTAGGTTTCATGGTCACCCGAGAGGGGTATTGAAGCAAATCCGAGAAAAAATCGGGGCTATCTTAAATATGACGGCTCCCAGTGATATGAAAGAAATTCAAAGCTTAACGGGAAGAGTTGCGGCATTAAGTAGATTTATATCCAAATCGGGAGATAAGTGTGCACCATTCTTCAAGGCTTTGAAGAATCTAAATGCACTCAGCGAATTCAAATGGTCGGAGGATCTGCTCGGGAATTCATTTGAAGAGTGAAGAGGAGGTTGACCAATCCACCGGTTTTATCTCGACCAAAGCCCGGAGAGAGCTTGCAGATATATCTATCTTCTTCAAAGGCGGCGGTAAGCGCGGTGTTAATCCGGGAGGAAGGTACTTGTTCAAAATCCTATCTACTTTGTAAGCCATACATTGTTAGATGCGAGAATCTAGATATCCGGAATTTGAGAAACAGGCTTTCGCCTTAATAGTAGCGACCCGGGAAGCTCCGACCCTATTTTCGAGGCTCATCCAATTATTGTTCTTACTAAGCGGCCTTTAAAGAAAATACTGCATAAACCTGATCTGGCGGGGAGAATGGTATCATGGGCGGTAGAGTTAACGAGAACATGATATAGATTATAAACCTAGAAGCTGCGATAAAGGCACAAGTTTTGGCCGATTTTATTCTTTGAAAGTATTTCATCACCGAGAGGAGGAAAAAAGATTCTAGTAAGGTGTCTTACGTGTGGACCTTACATGTAGATGGGTCAAGTCATTCGCGAGGGATCGGGAGCGGGAGTGATTTTACAAAGTCCATTTGGATTTGTAATTCAAAATGCACTACGGTTTAATTTTCATGCTTCGAACAATGAAGCGAGTATGAAGCTCTTATTGCGGGGTTACGACTAGCCGGATCTCTCTGTGTTCAAAGCATCGAAGTAAAAGGTGATTACGAGCTGGTGGTCGGTCAAGTCACGGGAGCGTATGGAGCAAAAGATGATCGAATGGTCAGCTATCTTAAAAAAGTATCACAATGTAAGGAGTGGTTCGCACAATTCTCGATCACAAGGATATCTCGAAATCAAAATAATGAAGCGATTCTCCGGCAAAATTGGCATCCGCAAAGTCTATTTCTATTCCACAAACTGTATATTATGAGGAGCTAGATATTTCGGCATATTCAAAGCCAGAGATAATGGAAATTGACGCAGAGATATCTTGGATGGATCCTATTATACAGTATCTGAAGGATGGTATTCTTCCTGAAGATAGGGAAAAAGGCTGAAGCTGTGAAAAGAAGAGCTGCCAGGTTTATTCTAAAAAATGAGTTATTATATAAAAGAACAGTTTCCGGACCACTTTTGAAATGTTTGGGACCCTCTGATGCTCTTTATGCCTTATCCGAGGTTCACGAAGGAATCTGTGGAAAGCACTTAGGTGGGAAAGCTTTGGCGTATAAAATTTTAAGACAAGGATTTTATTGGCCACGAATGCAATCTGAGGCGATTGAGTATGTAAGAAGGTGTCATCAATGCCAGATTCATGCACCAATTCAGAGCCAGCCAGCAGAGCAGCTAACATTAATTCTTAATCCTCTCCCATTTTCTATGTGGGGTATGGATTTGTTGGGACCTTTTCTGTTGCAAGCTGGAGGGAAAAAGTTTGTAGTGGCTGCAATCGATTATTTCTACGAAATGGGTAGAAGCAAAGCCTTGGCAACAACTACCACGAGTCAAATTGAAAAATTCTTCGAGGAATCATGTCATATTCAGATATGGCCTACCAAAGATTCTCTTGACCGATCACGGACCGCAATTTGACAATGAAAGATTCAAGGAATGTAATGTCGAGACTATCATATTGAGTGCAAACACTCATCGTGGCATATCCTCAATGCAATGGCCAAATTGAGGTAACAAACAGAACACTTTTGCGGGGGATAAAAAGAGGCTGGATGAAGCGCATAGTTTGTGGATTGATGAACTACCTCATGTACTATGGGCGTATAGGACTACGGTCGGGACCCCAACAGGTGAAACACCTTTCGGTGGCGTATGGGTCGGAAGCATTGGCTCCGGTGGAGGTTATGGTGGGATCAAACAGATATGAGGGATTTGATCCAATAACTAATGAAGAAGGAGGACTGGGCAAACCTCGAATTTTTAGATGAGGTCGGAGAAAAGGCCTTATACCGTAATATGGAATATCGAGAGGAGAACAACGGCGTATTATAATGCTCGAATCAAACATAAATCTTTCGAGTAGGAGATTTGGTTTTGAGGAAAAAATCGGCATCAGATCCAAGGAACTGTGGAAAGCTTTTACCAAGCTGGGAAGGGCCATATGTGGTAACAAAAGCGTGAGCAAAAACACATATTGGCTGAAGGATTCTCATGGAAGTTGTTTGAAACGACCGTGGAATGTAATTCACCTTAAGAAATATTATCAGTAGAAAGAATTTTCTAGTATTCTTGGAGAAAGCATTTTATTAAACGTGGTCATCCAAAGTTTCTTCTTCATTATTAATCCAAAGGACATTTATGCGAACCGGTTCTTCGATCAAGCCATTTCAACGCTGATCCGGGGTCATTCTTTACGAGGATGATCCCGACTTTCGAAGTCGGGCCCAAGTGGTCGGCCTTCGAGGCCTGGTCATGCTTTCTGAAGCTGATCACGGATCATTCCATACCGAGGGTGGTCCTGACTCTTCGTGAGTTAGGCTCAAGTAGCAAGCCTTCCGAGGCGTGATTATGCTAGCTGATCCGGATCATTCTTTCCGAGGGTGATCCCGACTCTTCGTGAGTTAGGCTCAAGTAGCCGGCCTTCGAGGCCTGGTCATGCTTTCCGAAGCCGATCACGGATCATTCCGTCCGAGGGTGGTCCCGACTCTTCGTGAGTTAGGCTCAAGTAGCCAGCCTTCCGAGGCCTGGTCATGCTTTCCGAAGCTGATCACGGATCATTCCGTACCGAGGATGATCCCGACTTTACGTAAGTCAGGCTCAGGTAGCCAGGTCATGCTAAGCTAATCACGGATCATTCCTTTCGCGAGGGTGATCCCGGATTGTTCCTTCCGAGGAATGATCCCGACTCTTTCCGAAGTCGGGCTCAAGTAGCCGACCTTCGAGGCCTGGTCATGCTTTCGAAGCTGATCACGGATCATTCCTTTCGCGAGGATGATCCTGGATTGTTCCTTCCGAGGAATGATCCCGACTTTCCAAAGTCAGGCTCCAGTAGCCATCTTTCTAAGGCGGCATTCGGATCGAGTACGACGGAATTAATCGATAAAATAACTCAAGGATCGAGGTTACACCGAGGACTATTAATTGAAGTTCAAAGATCGGATCAGGTATTAAATCAACATCTCAAGGTATCGATCAGGTATTAAAGTTCCTTTCAAATACTTTTTCATCGAAGTATTTCAGCGAGAAGTCAATTTACAAAGTTTGATCAAAGATATATACATCTAATCAATTATGAATTGGTTAGAAGATGATAGTTAACATTACGAAAGATACTATTATGTCGAAACCACTAAAAAAAATATAATATAAAAATAATAACAATAGAAGGAAGGAAGAAAATTTCATTCATATAAAAGTTGGACAAGTTAAAAAACCTCATATGCAAAAGAGGTAGGCAAGAAAGAAAAAGGTAAGTTCATAAAGCAAAAAGAGTGTTTTTCTTCATATTTGTGGTTTTGTAGATGGATCAACATCGTAGCATTACCGGATGGATCAACATCAACGACATCATTAGCGACAATATCTTCATCTCCTTGAGCGGGTAAATTATCATCATCATTGTCATCGAACCCTGGCGAGAATGATCGGGCGAGGCTGGAGGAATCACTCATATCATTGTCGGAATCATCTTCGATGAGCAATCGGAAGCTGGGATACTTCAAATTCCTAAGATCAAAAAAGGTTCTAGAAGGGAGAAATGCGGGGATAACAACTTGAAATCTAAACCAGGATGAGTCTTAAGGATTCTACGAAAAAATTTGGTCGAGCAATCCTTTACCATATTCTTGCAAAACCCTAGGAAAGTTGGATTATCTCCAACTTCCTTCATTGAGGAGGTACTTGAATTTAAAACTATCTGGTTTTCACTTTGTATTCTTCTCTTCTCAATTTCAAACTGTTTCCTCTCTGCCTCTAAGTCTTCATGCGGCAAAGTTTTGAATTTTAAAGTTTCATCCAGGAGAGCATGAAGGTTTTCTTTCTCTTTAGAAACCAAATTAAAGGAAGCATCGAGATTATCCTTTTTTCTTTGTTATCTCATCGAGTCTTAACTCCAAACCATTACTTTTATCCTCCAAAGCGAGACTTCTCAGTGAGAATTGAACTGAAAGCTTTCACATGATATTCTTGAGCCAACTCTAAAGTTGTATTTAGCTTTTCAATCTCATTAAACTTTTCTGGAGTTCATTCTTTTCCTTCTCAATACTTTGTGACCGGACCAAGGCTCCGGTTAGCTTTCCTTTAAAATCTTCTCTTTCACTGTGGCAATTTTGGCCTGTCAAGGGCATCATCCTTTAACATTTTAAGTTGAAAAAGCTCATTCCTATGATTCAAAACGGCTTCTCTCAACATAGAAACTTCTTCTGCAATTCAGCACAATGGTCGAGCAAATTTCATAATCGGTATGCAAATTATCAAGATCATTCATCAAATCTATCTCTCCGAACTCAGCTGCTTGTTAATTTTTTCTCTACGAAGATCCCAATTTTCTTCGAAGATCCTGTACCTCATTAACCAATTCGAAGTTCTTTTTGATCGGTTCATCATTTTCCTGAGACAAAGTTTTTCTCTCTCCAATACTTTAGAAAATGCATTGAAGGCAGCCCCAACCCAAAACATCTGTTGATCAATCTATATATATATATATATATATATATATATATATATATATATATATATATATATATATATATATATATATATATATATATATATATATATATATATATATATATATATATATATATATAATATATATATATATAAAAAACAATATAAATAATCAAATCAATAGTAAATTAATTCTAAATAAAAGAAAGGGAAAAAAGGTCTAATTCTTACCCCCACCCATGAGAATAAAGGTCAGAATCAGACATCCGTGCAATATTCCTCTTGTCACGAGGGATTTTGCCTTTTGTACCATATTCTCTAGCAGCCTCCCAATTACGGCTGGCCGTATGATTTTCTTTTAAAAACCACTCGGGGTGGAAAGGATTCCGGAATCAGCATTGCTCATAGTATCATCAACTTTGGTCGGGGCTGGTTGGAGATCGGCTATCTCAAGAATATTCTCAGGATTAACATTTACAGCAGCATCATTTGAACCAGTCTGCATGATGATATTTTCTTGGTTTTCATGACCATCATGAGAGTCAATTACCATGAGAGCTTCAGGTGGGACAAGATTATTCTCTGGTAGAGCTACTTCATGAATTTCATGGGAAACATTTTGGTTATTTTCCTCCAAAGGAGGAACATCTTGATCACTTTTCTCAGGAGGGGGAACATCAGTATCTGGGGCAGCAACAACATCGATGTCTGGGAAGCAACAACATCAGTATCTGGGACAGCAACATCTAACACAGGGATGGATAAAGTTAAAACAGAAATTTCATTCACACAATCCTCGGCAACAACATCCAAGGGAGAGACGGGAACATCAACATTTTCATCACATAATTGATCAGCTATTTCCTCAATAATATCACCTGCAACATGTTTTAATGTCTTCAACAATTTTCTTCAAATGGTCAGAAGAATAGTCAAATAAATCCTTACCTTGACCTTCGTCCTCAATCATTTTTTCTGGGAAGACGGAAGTATCACGAGGAATTTCTTCACGTGGACTATCTTCAACTGTGGGAACTTCTGTGGGGGCAGTATGGATTTCTTTTCTTCTTTTCTTCTTCTTCTTTGAGCCGAGACGGGCCCCGGTCGAAGCTGGACTGTAGACCTAAGTCTACATCTCAATGTATTGGAGGTTACGGAGGTCCTCATCTTGGGACTAGGGGTTTCACTTGCAACTGTTTTCACAATTTGCACATCAGCATCTTCTCTGATGGCACTTTCTGGAGCCGGGGTGGTTTTCTCTTGATCAGGGGAATCTCTCTTAGCAGTTTTTCTTTTTGAAGGATGACGGGCAATGTGTTTTCTTTTCTTGGAGGGTTTAATAACCCTAGAATCGGATTTCTTTTCCTCTGAAACACTTCTTCGTAGATCAGCAACATTAAGGATGGGACGAGCAATTACTTCTAATGGTAAAAATATATGATAATGAGTAAGGATTACAAAAGAAAGAAACGTATACAACAGTTATTATCTTTACCTGGAAAAAGGCCGTGACTAATGAGACTGCATCTGTCTTCAACTTGGCCGCATCTATGGGAGTTCCAATCGGAATCATACTCCAGGTTATTCGGTCATATTCGGTAAGCACGGGACGTACTTTTAGAGGAGATAAGGATTCCAAGGAATGAAGACACCATCGAGACCGGAAGTTTGGATTTGGAATGGCGCAGAAGAAGTATTTTTTCCACCATTGCTTGTTGTCATAGGTAATGGAAGAATCAATGAAAATTTTGGATTCTCTTCCCAGTTCACCCACAATGCAGGTTCTTCTAGCAAAGTGAAGGTATCCGCGTTTGCGGGATACTTTCAAGGTGTAATAATTTACGAAGAGGTCAACGAGATGGGACACGATTCATCTAGAGAATAAATGCAAAAAAACGATAAACCGGTCTCCAACTATTTGGAGTAAGTGAGAAGGACCAGACATGATAATAGTCCAATAAAGATTGAACTACGGGAATCGGGGGGATTCTAAAACCTGAATCAAGGTGATCAAGGTAGATGGTGATAACACCAGGATCAACTGAGTAAGGACGGTCGGAGGAGTCAGGAACCCATACTCTAGCATCAGAAGGAAAATGGTAACTTTCCAAATAAGAATCCAGGTGGGATTTCTTTATTTTGGTGGGATACCACTCGGGACCAGCATGCTTTGGGTCCATTTTTTCTCTGGACATGTTGACGGGAGTATAAAGAAGGATGGCTTCATCATGAGCATACGGGACGGGTTTCAGTCCCGAAGGATTATCTTTGAGAGGAGGAAGAAGCACCAGACACGTTTTTCATTTGCTCGTTGCTTGGAGGTATATCGGGTTGGGAAGAGTCTACTGGTCTTGAAGGATTGGAAGCAGGATCCATGGCGGAGACAAGAAAGGAAGAAGAAGAAAAGCTGGAAAGGTAAAATCTGAAAAAGAGTGATAAAGGAAATAGCGAGATAGGTATGTTTGATGTTCGCGAAGAAGAACGAGTACGGAAAGGAAAAGGCGACGGTTGATGAGATATATATAAAGAATGAGAGAGGATTTCTTGAAAGGAGGGGGAAATACACGATGGTCCAAAATCAATGATCATTACCTTTCGTAACCGACGCGTGGGAACAATCGGCTAACGTATGAAAACAGCAGTTGAAAAGAATGAAGATGATGTGTGAAAGGGCAAGGGAACAATATGATGGTAATGCATGGGAAAAAGACGAAATCAGTGATCAAGCGGCGGTAACGTTAAGGAAGTTAAAAAGTTATATTTGAAAATTCATAAAAGGTCTGACAAGACAGTGATTTCAGCCGGTTTTAAGATAACTTGGGGGCTGAGTACAGTAATATAATTTCAACCAATACAAAGGACATGATTTCATGAGGGACATGGTTATAAGCAAATTTTCAAGATAATGATGATATGATAATAACTCGTCATCAAGGTTTTGAAGAAATCAAGGATTACTGGGGAAAAGGCGTAATAAGTTGGACAAAGAATACTTGTGTGATTTTGATGAAAAGGATAAAACCTGCTGATCGTAGTCTCATTTAGATTCAACTTTGATCAGCGAGGCTTGGGGGCTTATGTTGTAACTAATATATCCATTACCGGTTTATACCGGTCAAACCAACCTCAGCCGGGTTCAATTGAGAGATAAAGGCAAGATGATCAAAGACGTCCAAAAAGGAGCGATGATCTGATGGTCATGATTGAAAAAGTATTATAAGAGGGAAAGCCAGTATAAAAGCGAGGGAAGATCCGTAAGAAGGTAAGTCTCTAGAATCAACCAAAACTCTAAGCTCACTCTGATTGAACTCCATTACTAGCATTTGAGAAGCTCCAGAGAGCTCTGTAAACACCATCGACACCATCTCGACTAGATCGTCGGAGGCGAGATGCCGATCAAGACGATCGGCTCCGTTTCTTCTTGTGATTCTGTTTCTTTCGGGAGTGAGAGGTTGATTGATCGAAGAGCAAACCGGATTGAATCGGATCCGAGGAGTTCGGTGCGGGAAACTACGGTTAGGGGGAGGGGGGAAAGGGGCCAGCAACAACGGGGGGGGGGGTGAGTGGCCACCCCCCCGCGCAACAAATCCCCAACAGCTCCTGGGCCTCTGGCCCTTTTATAACACAAGCCTGTTGTGTGTGTGGGGGGGGGGGGGGCCCCGCTGCGGGGCGCGCCCGGGCCCTCCTGCCGGGCGGGTCGCCCCCCCCCCGGGGCCGCCCCCCCGGGCCGGGGGGCGGGGGTCCTTGGTCTTTCTCCTCCCCTCCCCGTCCCCTGGGGTCTCTTTTTCTGCTCTCCTTCGTCTTTGGCATTGGCTAGTCGGGATAGCTCATCTCGCCACACTGAATTTTCATTCCTCGAAATCGAGATATCTTCAAATTCAGAAATTGGTTTTGAAATGCCTGCACTATCTCTTGATATTTCTGCAAGTGTGGTTCTTTAATACCATACTCCCCCTGGACTTGGTTGAGATAAGTTGAGAGTCACTATAAATAGTAACATCTGTAATAGACAATGCTTTTGACAACTGAAGTCCAGCTATCAGAGCCTCATATTCTGCTTCATTATTATTTGCTTCAAATGCAAATCTCAAAGCATATCGAATAATAAATCCTGCTGGGCTTTTTAATAGAATTCCAGCTCCTGCTCCATCTTTATTACTCGAACCATCCACATATACCTCCCAAGCGGTTGGTATAATGGGATCCTCAATGGTGGATTCCACCGGTGCAGTAGTTTCTCAATTGGATGAGCCTGAAAATACGACCTTAGCTTCCTGGCGGCCATCATGAGAGCCAGGGCCTGCTTCTCAATCTGTGAATATCTTGTCTCCGCATCTAGCAATACGTGGTTTACATAGTAAATCGGCCACTGTTTTTTATCTTTTTCACAAACATGTACTGCACTGACCGCTGAAAGGGACGTCGATAGATATAGCTGTAATATTTTCCCCTTCTCTGGTCTGGACAAAATCGGTGGTTGTCCAAGTGCTTATTTTAACTCCTCGAAAGCTTTCTGGCACTCTTCAGTCCATTTTGCTTCCTTGCTGCCTTTCATGTCTTTAAGTGCCTTGAAGAAAGGCAAACATTTTTCTCCAGACTTGGAGATGAATCGATTCAAAGCAGCAACTCTCCCTGTTAAACACTGCACATCACGAACAGTTTTGGGAGCCTCCATATCAACCAGAGCTTGTATTTTGGCAGGATTAGCCTCAATTCCCATCTGTGATACCATGAAGCCTAAAAATTTGCCCGAGGAGACTCCAAAGGCACACTTTTCTGGGTTTAGCTTCATTTGATATTTTCGCAGTACTGAGAATACCTCAGTCAAATCCGCAATATGATTTGCTTTTGTAAAGCTTTTCACTAGCATGTCGTCAACATAAGCTTCAACATTCTTTCCTATCAGCTCTTTGAAGATCTTGTTGACGGCCCTCTGATATGTTGCTCTTGCGTTCTTCAGGCCAAAAGGCATGACCTTATAATAATAGCTTTCACGATCAATCATGAAAGTCAGAACTTCTCATCCTCCTTATTCATAAGGATCCGATTATACCTCGAGTAGGCATCCATGAAACTTAAAGTTTCATATCCTGCAGTCGCATCTATCAAGAGGTCAATCCGAGGCAACGGATAGCAATCTTTGGGGCAAGCCTTGTTAAGATCTGTGTAGTCTGTACACATCCTCCACTTCCCATTCGCCTTTTTTACCATTACCACGTTGGCCAACCAAGTTGGGCATTCAATTGGTTCTATGAAACCAGAATTCTTGAGTTTTTCAACTTCGCTACGAACGGCTTCATATTTTTCAATGGAGAAATTTCTTCTTTTTTGTATCACTGGTTTCGCCTTAGGATCTATCCAGAGTTTGTGCTCCACGACGGCCCGATCGATTCCTGGCATGTCCTCAGCAGACCATGCAAATACATCTTTATTCTGTTGAAGAAATAACTTCAACTCATCTTTAAATTCCTCTAGCTGTTCAGACCCGATATAAGTAATCTTTTTCTCATCCTCGGTACACAGCTGGATTTGTTACAGCTTCTCCACTAGTTCGGGTCTTTGCATCTCTGTCTCTTCCCGATCGTCTCGAACTTCTATAGGTAGGGCAGTTACCTTCCTCGGGCCCTCCTTGTCTTTTAAATAGGCAACGTAACACTGCCGAGAAATCTTCTAGTCAGAAGAGACTTAACCAATTCCCATATCAATCGGGAATTTTATCTTCAGGTGCTTTGTCAAAACAATAGCACCTATCTTGGATAAAGATGGTTGCCCGAGGATCATATTATAAGCTGGCAGTTCCCGAACCACCAAAAAATTGATTCGGATGGTTGTTTCCTTAGGAAAACTTCCAATAGATAAGTCCAACTGGACCGACCCTTCCCCCACTGCAGATGACCCTACAAAACCATATAGATGTGTGGATGAAGGTTTCATCAAGTCCTGATCCACCTTCAATTTTTGATACACTTCGTAAGAAATTAGGTCAGCTGCAGCCCTTGTATCAATCAAAAGTCTATGCACTTCCCGACGTGCAATCTCTACCTTGATGACTATGGCATCATCATGAGGTAAACAAACATCTCTTTCGTCTTCCTCGCTAAAGGTGATAGAATCTTCACCATTCAGTTTCTTCCGCTTCAGCGTCTCTCCGGTTCCAACAAATTTGGATTTTGTTTTTAGACTCCGAAGTGATTCGGGCTCTGGTCCCCCGAAGATGGTAAGGATCAGTGACCGAGTAGCTTCAATCACCTCCTTGCCCTTCTTAGACTTCGGGGCCTCCCTTGATCGTTCCGAACTAACCGAACGATCCCTTTTAGGAGCAGCCATACGTGGCTCACGTGGCTCCTCCCTCCTTCTGCTAACAAAACTGGACAGATGTCCCTGAGATATTAATCTCTCAATATCAGCTTTCAAATGACGACAGTCATTAGTATAATGACCATAGTCCTTATGGAATCGGCAATATTTTTCTCGATCTTGCTGCTCTCCGGGTTTCAAAAGAATTTTAGGCGGCCACTTCAAAATATTTTTTCTTTTGAGGATATTTAAAATATCAGCCCGAGAAACATTCAATGGAGTGTACTCACTTTTACCGGGGGACCTTTGGCGCCAAGCCTGAGATATTCCAACCCGATCACGGACATTTTTCTTTGGCTTCTGCTTCTGCTCAGGAGCCTTCTTGTGAAATCCAGCCCAAACCTAGTCAAGTCACCCTATCTGTTTTGGGTAAAGAAGGGTTTGTTTAAATGTTGACTTTGAAATTGGACCGTGATTTCAGTTTTGTTTAATGTTGATTTTGAAGTTTGACCGTGATTTCAGTTTTACTATCTTCGAAAATCTTAGGAAGCCATGTCAGACCTTTCTCTTAGGGTTGATCCAATGTCTCAAAATGAGGGATGATGTCTTCGTGGGCCATCTCAGTAGAAGATATGGTGTTTGACCCAAAACCCATGGATATTGATGATGGTGTTTCCTTATGGAAACCTTAATTGATTTGGTATTGAATTACTCACTAGTGAAGAAGAACTCGGTTGATGGACCTAAAGCTTAGTTGGACCTGGTTTGAAGACATCCCTCCATACTAGGTAAGTAGTATGATGCGTTGAAAGAAGCCCATCCAAAAATATTGAAGTTAGGCCCATTAAATCCCTATTTTTGAACAAGCTGTCTAGGCAGTGGCATTTTGGTAATTTTCTGTTTTGAAGGTTTTTAAAAGCTTTATTTCTTTTAATTTCGTGGTAAAAAATTCCACTAGGTTTCTAACTCTCTATGGAACATGGAAAGGACCTTAGATCTTCCTCTTTGGCAACCAATCAATCAACAGGGTCAGTTTGGTCAGTTTGGTGAAATCCTAGTAATTCTTGGACTCTGTGTGCTATTTAAAGAGGGGGAACTCCATGTTTTTCAATCCCAATCTGTTCTAAACCTTTGGAGAACGTGGGAAGAGCCCTAGATCCTCTCCTTCAAAGCCAAGGAAGACCCTCAAACATCTGTTCAGATTTCTTCATCGGTTTCTCTTCTAAAAGGTTGGTATTCAATTCGTTTCTTCTTTAATTCATTCTTTCTTCTCTACTTCTGATATTCTGATTATGAGAAGGTTATTACACTGCTGTAATAACCTCTTCTCTAATTCTTTTAGCCCTAGAGTGAATTCCCCAATTCACTCTATGTTCTTGAAGCCATATGGCGATGATTCTTGAATTTGATTCCACCAACGATCTTGATGATACTTTCCCTTAATTTTCTACCTATCTTTATGATTGTGGGGAAGGTCTCATACTATTACCATGACCTTCCCTTGTGTCCTCATGATTGAGGAGTTAATCCTTGTTTTTCCTTGGACCAATTGGCAATCCTTCTAGTTTCTATTAATTCATTGGATCCTCCCCAAGACTTTCTTTATTATGATTTCTTTATCTTTATTCCCTAGGGTGAATCTTTATTCTCCCTAGTCTTCCCATGGGATATTAGGATTTCTTTCCTTTGAATTTATTTACATTCTTTTCTCTCATTGGTAGACCCTTCCTAATTCCATTCTTGATTTTGAAATACTAATGAGATGTTCCTTTATCTATCTTGGGTTGTTTTTGTGAGAGTTAATTATGGGTAACTCTCATGGGAGGTAACCAACTCTTTTGAGAGGTAACCATATCTGAGACCCTAATGTTCTTTTATCTGTTGGAAACTTCCCAACACCTTTTCATATTGTGCATTCTTTGTTTCTCTTTTCCTAGGGTGAATCTTGATTACCCCTAGCCTTTCCATGAGAGCCATCAGTTTTGTTCTGAATCTGCGCACCGGAGAGGGGTGAATTATTTGAAATACCTAATGAACTCTTGTGCTCAATCCGAATATATTTCCCGAAACTAGACTTCGTAATGGACTTCCAGGAGAAAACCCCACTCAATTTGACCCCATATAACCTTTAAAATCCCTGTCCGAAGTTGCTGAACTATGTCTGTCAAATCCTGCTTGCGCATCAAAGAGGATGAGCTTATTTGGTGGACCTAATGAACTCCAATTCTTGATCTGAAAGTATTTCTGGAAACTAAACTTCTTGATTGACTCGTAGAAGAAAACCTCAATCAATTTGACCCTGTATAGCCCTCCGAATCCCTGTTTGAACCTTGTTGTTCTGCCTTGGTCGACTGACTGGTCGAGTGGGCCACTCGACCAAGCACTCAACTAAAGGAAGGTGAAATCCGAGAAATTGTAATATTAGGGTTTTTCACTCTTATTTAAACCCTACTTCGAGTTTCTTAGTTACGGCTGCCTCCTAAACACTTTGTGAACGTGAGAAGACCTCTCCGAAACTCTCTCTGGTGATTTCGAAGATTCCTCTGCAGATCTGAAGCCTCTCTTCTCTATTCTTACAATTCAAGGTTAGTATCTCTTCTGAATTATTAATTCTCTTTTCTTGATCTTGTTCTTGATTGAGATCAGGAAGTTGATGCTGCATCCTTGCAACCATCCCTTCGTGATCTCCTTCGTTTCTTTGAGATCTATGATCATCATCATGATCTCAACCCTAGCCGAAGATTTTCTTGAAACCCTAACCCTTGCTTGAGTTCTGGAAACTCTTGTTAACCTCCCATGCGAGGGAAACCTCATGGGTAATATTTCTAGTAACCTAAATTAGTTTTCCTATGATTTTCTTATTGCCTTTGGCCAATTATTTAATTTTCTTTCATTCTGTGATCTCAACCTTTTTATGGGAACCATAAGGTTGAAACCCTAATTTCTTGGGTTAGATCAAGAACCCATATTTTGACCA
The DNA here is from genome assembly GCF_041222555.1 of Hakea prostrata. Classification (NCBI taxonomy): domain Eukaryota; kingdom Viridiplantae; phylum Streptophyta; class Magnoliopsida; order Proteales; family Proteaceae; genus Hakea; species Hakea prostrata. The sequence continues at coordinate 16,607,643 of NC_142610.1, read as the reverse complement.
TGACTTGATGATTTTATCTTCCCATATGATTCTAATACATCCTAGGAAGTTCCCCTTCGAATTTCGGATCAATCCGACTTCAAACGAGGAAGTTATGGCCAAAGAAGTCTGTACAATTCCGTACTGACTTGCTTGGTCGACTGTTTGGTCGACTGGGCCAGTCTACCAAGCACTCGACCAAAGGAGTCAGTAGCTTCGTTTTTTGCCCTAATTGATTCGTTTGCTCTCTGATCTTTTAGGCATCTTTCCTAATGTTGTATCTATGATTGTTAGGAGTCTATTAGCTAAGTTTGGAGTTGCTCTCTTTGGTTTTGGATCATATTCTTCGATAATCAGGTAAGGACAGTTGATTCCTTAACTACATAGATTGCTTGTTCTCTGGTTTCTACTTTATGAAACTATGAGATTACCTACTGTTGTTGTATTTTAATTCTGATCTTCTACTGTGAGAACAGTAGCACTTATTTATATTATCTTTTTCATTATTCATGTTATATGAGTTACTTATTACTACTTAATCTGATTTTGCTTTTACATTCTCTTGCATATGATGAACTGTTGGTTGTGTATGTCATGACTGATCTGAGAATGTGTTTGCTTAAGTTTGGTTTGGGAATGGGGAGTGTCCTATTGATGCTTCTGTCCTTAGACATCGGAGGGAATAGTATGGGTTGTTTTCCGAAGATGCCATCGACACTTTCCCGAATCAATGGTTGTCATACCTAGGGGTGTCTAGCAGTGTTTGGCTAGGATATACCCCTGTTATATCAGACCCGAATCGGAAGGGTATTGAGACCGAACGACCCATGGTAGCAATGGAGATTCGTGGGCGCTCAAGACCGGTGAAAAGATCCGTGAGAGGACATGGATCACATTGTGGATACTCGAAAGAGGCCATTTATTGGAGGTTTGCATATGGCTAGACTTGGGCTCATGGGCGCTCAAGACCGGTGAAATGATCTGTGAGGGGACATGAGAGCTTCCCGTTTACCATATGTGGATAACCAATAGGGTTGATGAGTCCGTAGTCAGGGACTATTAGGACTCTAGTGGAAAGAATACCGGAAAGGATCGTCAGGGACGAGGAATGGAAGTATCTGGACCTGAGTTGATGTAATCGAGTAGATGACTTGCATTGGGCTAGGCTTTTCCCCGACATGCGCCAGTACTTATGCCAAATGGTTGTGAGAGAGTGTGTTGACTTAACCCCCTACCATGGTTTGTCCCGAGGGATGCAGGACCCATTACCAACCGACTGCTCAAGACCGGTGAAATGATCCGTGAGAGAATCCAAGATATCTTAAATGGTTGAGGATGTGAGTGGACCTTCCCAAAGAAGTACGGTGCTATGACTTAAAGCATGTCTACCATAGAGACCAGCATACATAGAGTTTAGATGCATACATACATTACTTGTCTCATATTGCATTGCATCTTGTTATGGTTTGCTTCCATGTTATTTATGTTGTTATGGATTAACTTGCCTTACTGAGTTTCTTTCGAAACTCATTCCTTTTTGTACAATCTTTTGTTAGACTTCTCTACAGGTTTGAATACTATGACGATAAGTATGAGAAAGCACAAGGTGAAGAAGATGAAGACTGAAGGAGAAGAAGAGCTGACTGAAGATGTGGATTAGATTCCTTTTGTTCCTTCTAGACTTATCTTTTACTTTACTTGTATTAGCTTAGAGCTTTACTTAGATTTCGATCTACCTTCCGCATGTGTTTGTAGGGTATATTTCCGCTATACTCTACAGTTGTCTTTTGAACTGGTATCTTGTTATTCCGCACTCTGATATTCTATAGTGATCCTTCTGAGATCCTTTCTTGACTTTTATTATAAATTACTTGAACATTATGATTTGTTCTTGCTTTTGATTATGTTATTGTGCGAAATGGATATGATCGTTCCTAAACTTGATCTTTTGGGCTGTGGATCACACTCTCGGGTATGCCAGATAGGGTACTGGCTGGGGGGATGTGACACTTCTGTTCCTTATTGGAGACTTTATCTCCTTGGCGCGCGTCTAGAATCTCCATGACTTCAGCCTGCTTCTGGCATCTCTGTACCAACTCAGCATAAGTCGCAGGCATATCCTGTAGTAATAACTCCAAGAGTTTCCAATTAGTGAGTCCTGTGAATAGAGCAATTTTGGCTACTTGCTCATCCAAATTTTCTATCTCCATCGTTACTTTGTTGAATCTTTTCAGAAACTCTCTGATTGATTCGTTCTTTTCTTGTTTGACAGTAAACAAGGTTTCTTCCGTTTTCTTGACCTATATTCCACTCTGGAATCGCCCTATGAATTGGCACGCCAATTCGTCAAAGTTTACGATCCTTCTAGAGGGGAGGTTTGAAAACCACTTTTGTGCTGCTCCAGTTAGAGATGAACCAAAAACCCTGCATAAAATTTCATCAGAATTACCTGAATTGCCATGGTCTGTTGGTAATAGCCGATGTGAGATGTTGGATCTCCAGAGCCATCGAATGTTGAAAAGGTAGGTAAACGAAAGTTACGAGGAAACTGATATCCCGCAGTTGGCTCGGCAAAGGGAGTTTTCCGAATGACTGAGTAAATATCCTTAGTTATTCTTCCCTTAGCCAACTGCCCTAATTTCTCATTGATGTTGGCCAATTCCTGACCAATCTGGGTCGGGTGATCTTCAGCAATATGATCACGACCTCGATTAACACTATCATGCCGTGCTACTCGATCATCACGAACAGCCCGTCCTTCCCGAGCATTCCGCTCGTCGCGAACTGCTCGATCATCACGAACGGTTCTTCTGACAGTGGGTGAGTTCTTACCCCTGTATCCAACCTTGTATTTGAATCAGTTGTACTCTCTTGCGGTCTGTCGAACCGATCGTCTCGCCTAGGTTGATCATCAATCCTCCTAAGTCCTCGGTCTCCTTCCCGAAAATTCTGACCGATATTCCGGTCTTCAGCCAATCTCTGATCACGTGCCAATGCACATCTCCCTGAATCGCGCTGATCAGGGTCTTGTGGTAAAACCACTCGTCTGGTGAGCAGGCGGAGTGCTTGACTCACCTCCAAGAGTTGAATCTTTACCTGATCCAATTGATCTTGGAGTGTATCAGGAGGAGGATTACGTCCTTCCTGGCCACCATCTACCTCAATAGGATTTTGGCTTCCCTGGGGAATATCTGGATTATTCGCTCCAAGGATCTGAACACCGGTATTTGCGCTGTGCAGCGGCTGCTGCGGCTGCTGATCTAGTCACTATGGCTTTTCAAGTCGTTTCCCACAGACGTCGCCAAATGATGCGTCCAAAATCTGCTCAGCCCTTAGATCTCCTCGTGATGACCTGCAAAACGAAAGCGTCAGATGTGGCCCGACCGCTGGGGTCGGGAGTCCACCTCCGAAGGCTACGTCAGTTGATGAACTTAATCACAAACGGCTCTGCTAGAAGCACAGAGCTAAAGAACGAAGAACTGGGAAAGGTGATCTAGATAGCAGAACGCTGATAGTTTAAGTCTATCAGAATGTATCTGAACCTGAGTCTTAGATTGTGTGTTTTTTATCCCCCCACCTCGTATGGTAGTGAGGTTTATATAGAGTGTACCTTCAAATCTCCTTCGTTGGATGCACTTGAGCCTTCTTCGGGTAGTCGTTGGATCTTAATAGTTAGATCCGTTGAGCAATAGACTTCTACTAGTTTGGACTAGTAGAGGACTCCTGAGATAACCTTTAGGTTATGTGATGATTATCCCTTCGATAATGATTATCCGCAGCCGTCAATTCGAGTCTGCCATCATTAGGGTAATTACCCTAATCCATAAGTAGGATTAGGGCATGCTTGTAGCCGAATAAGCTTTCTTCTTCAGCAAGCCATCTTCCGAATCCGGTTCGCTCGGGAGCGAGTCGATTCCCTCCGTCTCGACCGGGGTCGAGGGTCGGACCAAGTATGAACCCGGTTTGATCATAATTTCTCCGTATCAGAACCCATCTGACGATCGAAAATTGAAGGTAAAATCTATATAAACGAGTGATTTTGTGATCAGTTCCTTAACTGAATCGTATTCAGTTATTCCTAGTATTCATATTCAAATTTACGCTTTGCAACCTACCAGAGCTTTGTGATCAGTTCCTTAACTGACTTAGCATTCAGAGGTGGCCTCCTGACCTCCACGGTCGGGCCACATCTGACGTTTTGCAGGTCATCCATTAGTGATCTAAGGGCTGAGCAAATTTTGGACGCATCAGTCCACATTCAATCTTGATCTCTCACATGTATACTACCCACATGCTGTAACGTGTTATTTTATAATCTTAAACTTAGGATTAATTGATAGTATCAATTAATATATCGAAAACCAGCTCCTCGATTTTCGATGTGGGACTAAAGGAAAAGCACACGTTAAAAATAAAATAAAGGAAGAAAGAACTTTAATTAATCTTAATTAATTCCAAAAATTAGATCCATTATATTAAAGAAAAAAAATTACAACTAGTCACCCCATCTCCGATGAGTTCAAAGTTAAAACTGCCATATACAAAGTCAATGCAGGGTTGGTAGAGTGGTAAGATCCATACTTCTCAGTGGAGAGGTCATGGGTTTGACCCTTGCGGACGACAGCATCCCCCTTGAGGATGTAATCAAGGTGCGTGCAAGCTGGCCCAAATGAACTTCAGATAACAAAAAAATACTGCCATATAAGAAGATGGGGTCAACAGCAGAGGTGGACTTCTTTTTATTTGAACTTATTGATAGTGCATCTTGAGTTCCATTCAAACACCCTATTGCTTCTTATTTATGCTTCGGCCCTTAATGGCCCGCTAGACGACCTAGGAAATACATCGAGGGTGCTTGCAGAGGATTTCTTTACTAGAATTGTGCGATATGCGAATACATTTAGTTTAGGACTGACAGGCAAGCAACTCTTCAAACACAACCTTGCCTTCATTGAATGGAAGTTGGCTAAGGCAAAAAAAAGTCCTACTTAGGGAAGAGCGGAGAGGAAAGATGAGGATGAGTGGGAGTTATGCTTCCTTCGCTAGGAAAGAGAGCCAGCCCCTGTAAAAACCATGGGCTATAAGGTTTTCAAACTCACAAAATCTTTGGTTTTTGGCTGGATTTTTGGGTTTCATTTTGTGAATTCAGTTGCTTTCTGAGTTATATTTTGTAAACTTCATTTTTTTTTTTTTTTTTCAATTTGGACTGATAAAATTACTATATTACTCTTTTTTATTATTGTTGAATACCAACAAAAGTTAGCTAATTAAAGAAGGGGCTCTTGATGGTTTACAACAAGGTTTAAAGTATTGGAATGATTTTAATAGATGTATCATCGCATATGGAGTACTATATTGCATTGAACTATATACATTTTGTTACAATCCAATTCATACATTTTTTAATAAGAAAAAGAGAAAAATGTATCCGTACACATCATATCAATCAATCTCCTATTGTATCATATGATGTTTTATTCGATGACTGCACCAACAATACATTATCCATCAGTCAAAAGGCAATCAAGAGTTGGAGAGAAATAAAGTGAAGGAATTATATATACATGGACAAAATGTAAGATTTGTTCAATGTATAATGGATTTTCTTTGAGTGCTAGAAATAATCATGAAAAATTAAAGGTTGATTGGTAGATGGGTAGACTTCAGTGACAGGTCTTTGCATGTGTGGAACTCGATTTTTAGTGTGTGAGATTGGTAATGTTTTTTGATAGAACTTTGAAATGAGGACTCCTATAAACTTCTTTTTTCTTTTTTTTTTTTTTTTTTTTTTTTTTTTTTTGGGAGTGGGGGGGTAACATGTTACATGAACTCATTTGACGCATTAAAAACAATATTTTACCTAATAAATATGATATGGTAATAATATGACATATTTATACCATATGGTATTTGATATAATACTGATATAAGATGTATTAATTTATTTAGTTCTGCACGAAATTTACACCTTTATATCTTTTTATAAGAATTTGATTGGGATTCAACTGAGTTGAATTGGTACTAATTGATTCAATCGAAATAGGCAAAGCCCAATCTTGATTTCTGCCGATATAATATCATGAGAACTGAATGGACTAAAGATGTATTCTATTGATAATGGATTATTTATACGTGGGGGATAGATTCAATGCAAAATTAATGGTTGAATAGTAAAAGCAAATTGCACCAGTACCCCAAAATGGAGGCTGTAAAGCACTAACACCCCACTTTATATTTGAAAAATACAGACACCACAAAATTGGATTTTCATGGACATATTAGTCCAATTTATCACTAAAAACCATTAAATCACTGTTTATTTTCTTTCAATTTCAGAAATATCCCTATCAAAATATGAAGGGGAAAAAAGAAATAAAATAATTTAATGGTTTTCAGTGACAAATTGGACTAATGTGTCGAATGAAAATCTAATTTTGGAGGTCTGTGTTTTTCAAACATAAAGTGGGGGGTGTCAGTTGTAACAACCCCATATTTATAACCCGGAATCTGTATTACAAGTCTAATAACCAGAAAGTCAAGCCGGAATAAGTTGTGGAGTATCCAAATTTAAGTCCATGATCCATATCTTTAGTCCATGGATCTGGATTCTCTTGATGAAAAACTTGCTTTGTTGGGAAAGTAGATTTCCAGTCAGAGTCAAAAGGTGTTTAAAGATGTCCGGATTGAAGATAAGACCTCCCACACATGTTGTTTAGGGTTAGGTTTGAGTTGGGGATCAACCCCTTGAGCAAAGCACCCAAGTACTGAAAAGTATTAGGGGAAGGTTGCTTAAGGCGGTTGATTGAGCGACCGCCATGGTTTGCTTGCGGGATTTTTCCCTAATTTGCCCCATGTTCTCTATAAATAACAAACCCCGACCTTTTCACTCATTATTATATTCGAAATTGCTGCTGTGAACAGCTAGGAGGCAAAAAACACATGCTAGAAGATGAAAGAAGCATGGATTGTGAAGTGAAACCATTCCCCCGTCTATTTTGTGAATCTTGAAGAGTTAAGTGATCTCCATTCACTTCATTTTCTTCCCTCAGCTTTTGGAATGGTGTAGATCCATCTCCTTTTATGTTACTAGTAACCAAATTGTGTTGGTTCTATTCTTTATCTATGATTTTGAGGAGATCTTGTTCGAAAACGAATCCTTGCATTCGAATAAAGGATGGATCTAATTGAGGGTGATAAATTGAATTGTGAATTTTTATAATATTAAGTTGCTTGATTCGCACCTTTGTTATAGACTTAAGAATGAAATTCGGAATAAAATCATCCCGAAATTGGATTGAAATTGGAAGATTGAAAGTCATAATTTCGGACTTTACAAATTGTCTGTAACATGGGCGGTCGCTTATGGTGGTCGCTTGACCCAAGAGACCGGTTGGGTCACAAAAGTCATGTGAGGTTTTTCTTTGCTTTGATTTGACTCATGTCTTTAATGTATTCTTGTAACTCTATGTTTATGTGAAATCCAGCCCTAACCTAACCCTGACCTTGACCCGGTGACCAGGTTGTTTTTAGGTCCGAAGACCCAGAGTAAAGGAAGAAGCCAACTATGGGCCATCTCAGTAGAAGACATGATGTTTGACTCTGAACCCATGGATGTTGATGATGGAGTTCCATACTTGGAAGTCTGTGCAGATTTGGAAAGAAAGCTGCACCTGTCTAAAGATGAGATTAGTTGAAGGACTTGGGGTGTTATCTGACTTGGTTTGAAGGTATTTCTACACACTAGATATGTCACTTGATATGTGTGCAAAAGCTAAAGGTTTAGAGCCCATTTGATCATTCAATTCCCTAATTATTCCTTACTGTCTGCCTTGGTCGATTGATTGGTCGACTGGGCCAATTGACCAAGCACTCGACCAAAGGTTTGTCAAATCTGAGAAAATGCAATTTTAGGTTTTTTCACTTATATTTAAACCCTACTTCGGGTTTCTTAGTTATGGCAGCCTCCTAAACACTTTTTGAACCTGAGAAGACCTCTCCGTAACTCTCTCTAGTGATTTCAAAGATTCCTCTGCAGATTTGGAGCCTCTCATCTCTGATCTGACAATTCAAGGTTAGTATCTCTTCTGAATTTTTAATTTTTCTTTCTTCGATCTTGTTCTTGACTGAGATCAGGAAGAAGATGCTGCAATCTTGCAATCATCTATTCCATGATCTACTTCTATTCGTTGAGATCTATGATCATCGTCATGATCTTAACCCTAGCCTGATTAATTTCTTGAAACCCTGACCTTGTATGATCTTTCTGGAAACCTTTGGTAATCTCCCATGCGAGGGAAACCTCATGGGCAATGTTTCTATTAATTTAAACTTGATTTTCTATGATTGCAATCATTCCCTTTCATTCCGTGATCATAACCTTTTTATGGGAGCCATAAAGGTTGAAACCTAGTTTCTTGTGTCAAATCAAGAACCCATATTTTGATCATGACTTGATGATTTTACCTTCCCATATTGTTCTAATATATCCTAGGAAGTTCCCCTTCAAATTTCGGATCAATCCGACTTCAAACGAAGAAATATGACCAAATCAGTTTCAACAATTCCATACTGACTCGGTTGGTCGACTGCTTGGTCGACTGGGTCAGTAAACCAAGCACTCGACCAATGATGTCAGTAGCTTCGTTTTTCACCCGATTTGATTTGTTTGCTCTCTGATCTTTTAGGTATCTTTCCTAATGTTGTATCTATGATTGTTAGGAGTTTATTTGCTAAGTTTGGAGTTGCTCTCTTTGATCTTTGGATTATCTTTGGCGATAATCAAGGTAAGGACAGTTATTTCATAATAACATAGATCGCATACTCTCTGGTTTCTACTTTAAGAAACTATGAGTTTGTTTACTATTCTTGTATCTTATACTTCTGATATGCTACTGTAAGTACAGTAGTACTTGTTTATATATTCTTTTCCATTATTCAAGTATATGAAATGTTTATTACTGCTTGATCGGATTATGCTTTACATTCTCTTTTATATGATGAATTGTTGGTTGTGTATGTCATGACTGATCTGAGAATGTTTTTGATTAAGTATGGTTTGGGATTGGGAAGTGTCATTTTGATGCTTCTGTCCTTGACATCGGAGGGAATAGTATGGGATGTTCTCCGAAGATGCCCATTGACGCTTTCCCAATCATTGGTTGTCATACCTAGGGCTGTCTATCAGTGTTTGGCTAGGATGTTCCCGTTATATCAAACCCGAATCGGAAGGGTATTGAGACCGAACGACCCGTGGTAGCAATGTGATTCACGGGCGCTCAAGACTGGTAACCAACCCGTGAGAGGACATGAGAGCTTCCCATTTACCATATGTGGATAACCAATAGGGTTGATGAGTCCGTAGTTAGGGACTATTAGGACTCTAGGGCGAAGGATACTAGAAAGGATCATCAGGGACGAGGAATGGACGTATCTGGAACTGAGTTGATGTGACTGAGTAGATGACTTGCATTGGGCTAGGCTTAACCCTGACATACGCCAGTACTTAGACCAATGGTGATGTGAGAGAGTGGTGACCAAATCCCCTACCATGGTTTGAGAGGACTTTACCCAATTACCTCGGCAGACCCAAGATGCCAGGATGGCTGAGGGGGAGTGACTGAAGACCCAAAGAAGTACGGTGCTATGACTTAAAGCATGTCTACTAATAGAGACTAGCATATATAGAGTTTAGAGCATACATACATTATCTGTTTCATACTGCATTGCATCTTGTTATGATTTTCTGCATGTTATTTATGTTGTTATGAGTTAACTTGCCTTACTGAGTTTCTTTCGAAACTCATACCTTTTTGTACAATCTTTTGTTAAACTATTCTACAGGTACTGACTACTATGACAAACAGTACGATGAAGTGCAAACCGATGAAGCGTACTACACGCTTGGCGACAATCAAGATTACACTGATGATCCCTCGAGCGATCAAGTTGTGTACTACGATTAGAGACAATGTGGAGTTGGAGCATCTCTGTTGGACTGACGACGTCCACTATTTTGAAGATGTCATCTATAGGATAGAAAACTCTTGAGTTTAGTTTGTCCTTATTTTCATTTGTTTCAGTTTTAATTCCTTTTAGACTTACATACTACGTTCCGCTATAGTTGTGGAGTGAGTTTCCGCCTCTCTCTACTTCTTTTGATATCTTCGGATATCTGGTATCATTTTCCGCACTCTGATTATATTCTTTATTCATTTCTTGATTTGGATCTTTTGTTATAATATTTAAACCTTGATTATTTCCTGTTTATGATTATGTTATTGTATATATGGGAGGATGATTTCCTCGATACTTGATCTTCGGGGCTGTGGATCACACTCCCGGGCATGCCAGTTAGGGTACCGGCTAGGGGGATGTGATAGTTTAGGTGTTCTCTGAGTTTGCTGGAACTGTTGTGATTGAGGTTTAATAACATTTTAGTAAGCTTTTACGTATTTATAGATAAGGACATACTTTCTTATATATATGTAATGACATGCTACATGACAAATGGAATATTTCTTACATTCTCTATTGATCATATGACTTGCTGTAGATGTACAAGTCATTGAATTAATGTTGAATATATGTTGTATATGATGTTTCTATATACTTTATCACTTTATGATATTGAATGAATGGTTATGATATAATGTTGGATGATGTGATGTAGTTGTGATGAAAGGGAATCCAATTGGGTATCCATTGCTTGAGATATCAGAGGGCTGTGGTATGGGAGACATGCTCACTGATGCCTCTAGCACTATCATGATTGCTGGATGACATACCTAGAAAGTCTAGAATGCATGGCTAGAAACCCTTACATGCCACTACCCTTTCGGTAGGGGAATTGAAACTGAATGACCCATGATAATGGTGATGTGACTTTGTTTCATCCTACAGCGGTAATCAGTCCGCGCGGAGACTCAGTGGTCCACTGTTGATCATACAATGGTAGGGTTGCAAATGTTAGGCTTAGGGCTCATGGACATCAAAGGAGTTGCTAGGGAGTCGTGAGGGGTCATAAGAGCATCCGCCCCGACAATATGTGGATGATCATAGGGTTAGGGAATGGAATCGAACAGCAGTAGCCAGTCCATGAGGGTTCTCAATCCTATGTTGAGAAGGATACGAAACCGAGTTGGTTGGTGCCATAGGGGAAGTATCTGGACTTTATGTAGTATGTTACTGTATGACCTTGCATTTGATTAGAAACCCCGACATGCGCCAGTACTCATGCCAATGGTCGTGGTAAGGAGTGTTGACTTAAACCCCAGCCATGGATGATTGATGAGGACTTAACCCCTTTGCCTGGGATCCCAATAGAGGTAACCAGTTCATGACGAATCATAGTGACTAGACCTACCCAGAGGAGGGCTGGTGTTATTGTCACATCCCGCCCTAAATCCACCAAGGGGGTACCCTATCTGGATTACTCGGGAGTGATCCACAGCCCAACAGATCCAGTTTAGGAACGATCATATCCACTTAGCACAATAATATAATCAAAAGCAAGAACAAATTATGGTATTCAAGTAATCTAATAATGAAAGTTAAGAAATGATCACAGAAGGATCACAAAGAACATCAGAGTGCGGAATAACAAGTACCAAATCAAAAGACAACTAAAGAGTATAGCGAAAATATACTCTACAAACGTGTGCAAAATGTAGATCGAGATAAGGTAAAGATTACAATCAGATCTCCAAAGAAGGGAAATAAAAAGGTAAGCAACTAAGTTACAGTTTCTTCTAACTTATACAATGTCTCCTCAATAACATAATTATAAGAAACTAAGCTAGGCCGGATCTACTCCTGACAAATATGAGTCTTGAACTGATAGCCTTCACATATGTAGTCACCGTAGCCAAAGTGGTATGAGTCACCACCTTAGTCCTCAAGTATTGACCATCATAGTCAACAGTAGTAGTACCTGCAGAAAAGTCTAACAAAATATATTGCAAACAAGAGTGAGTTCAAAAGAACTCAGCAATGAAAGTCATTCCATAATAACATAAATCATATGATGCACAACATAGCATGATGCAATATGATATGAGACAATGATGATATATGATTCTAACCCTAAGTATGCTAGTCATTTATGGTAGACATGCTTTAAGTTGTAGCACCATACTTCTTTAGGTAGTCTCAATCACTCATCACCGGGGGAATTGGGTTCCTGCATCCCTCTCGGACAAATCCATGGTTGGGGGTTTCAGTCACCACTCTCTCACATCACCATTTGGTCTAAGTATTGGTGCATGTCAAGGTAAAGCCTAGCCCAATGCAAGTCATCTACTTAGTCATATCATGTCAGTTCCAGATACGTCCATTCCTCCCCTCTCGGGATCCTTTCCGGTATCCTTCACACTAGAGTCAAGAATATTACCCACCGGACTCATCAACCCTATTGGTCATCCACAAATAGTAGACGGGAAGCTCTCACGTCCCCTCACGGATCATTTCCCCAGTCTTGAGCGCCCGTGAGCCCAAGTCTAGCCATTTGCAACCCTACCAATAAATGGCCCCTTTCGGGTATCCGCAATGCGATTTATGTCCTCTCACGGGATGGTTACCGGTCTTGAGCGCCCACAAATCCACACTACTACCACGGGTCGTTCGGTCTCAATGCCCTTCCGATTCGGGTCTGATAGGACAGGGACATCCTAGCCATACATCTAGACAAGTCCTATGTATGTCATCCAATGATCCAGGAAAGCGTCGATGGGCATCTTCGGAGAACATCCCATACTATTCCCTCCGATGTCCAAGGACAGAAGTACCAGTAGGGCACTCCCCAATCCCAAATCATACTTAAGCAATCACATGCTTATTTCCATCCATTACATATCAACAATACATTATCATATTGAAAACATGTCATAACATCTCATAATATAGTGTATAAATAAATTACAAGAATAAGTAAACATGATAAACCAAGTAATTAAGTATGGTGTTATTGTCATAAGGTAACTACAGTAATCATATGATGTCTAAAATCAATTAATAAGTTAAGTCTACTAAGTTACCAACAACAGTGTAAAAGTCATACAGTCTATGTTATATGGCAATAACCGTCCTTACCTCAAATTGTTAAGAAGATGATCCAAAGTCACAAGAGAATGGTCCAATTATAGTCTTAAAGCCCTAAACAAACATACATGAAGGATTAGAGAAGAAATCAAAACAATCGAAGATCGAATGGATCAAAACTGGGCAAAAGTTGCTGACAGCAACCTTGTTGGTATATACCTTGGGTCAATGGTATCGACCCACTGTATCAACCCAAAGGGTCTCGGACAGCAAGTTGGATTTTTGGCTTAAAGTTGATCTTTCGGGTCTCGGATCGATACGAAACTTGGGGAACAGTTCAAACACAATATAGAGACACTAATTATCAAAGAATTAACATAATCCAATGGTCCATTTAGAAATCCCCAAATTGGCATATCAAGTTCAAGAGTTGGAAATCATGGCATTGGTTATTACTTAATGCAAATTAGGGGAAAACATAGTGAATTAGGTAGGGAATAGATTAGGAGCATTATTGTAATCATAGGCAAGGTAGAAATTAAGCTAATCATAGGCTACCTTTTAGTTTTGGTTAATAAAGCAAGTTGGTGAGCAACAAATCATGGAAATGCATAGTTAATGATCAAGGGGTAAGTAAATCATAGAAAGATTGCGGAAAACATTAATGTATTAGGTAAAGTAGACTCATGGCAAGGTGTTTGCAAGGTTGCAGCACCTTGGCGATGGTCCCAACAGTAAAAATGAGAATAAAGATGAGTGAGAAAGAGAATAGGAGAGAGAGTCAGACCTTGTAGAAGAGATTAGAGAAGAGAGACAAAGGATTCTTGAAGAAGATCAACACCCAAGCCAAAGAGGAGGCTTAGAGGAGCTTTCCCACGTTCTCAGATGTTGAAATGAGTGAAATAATGTTTTAGGTTCAAGGTTTCACTTTAAAGGAGGAAGGAATATCCAAAAAGCACCTTTTTATTCGAATCTGGGCTTGTTGGGTCGATACCTTGGGCTGATGGTATCGACCAACAGTAGTTTCAACCGAATTTTCAGTAATAGTTCAGCAACTTCGGATGTGGATTCGGAGGGCTATACAAGGTCAAATTGAGTGAGGTTTTCTTCTACAAGTCAATAAAGAAGTCTAGTTTCCAGAAATACCTTTGTATCAAGTATGGGAGTACATTAGGTCTACCAACGAATCTCACCTTCTTCGATGCGCAAGCAGGATTTGCCAGACATAGTTCAGCAACTTCGGACAAGGATTTGGAGAGCTATATGGGGTCAAATTGAGTGGGGTTTTCTCCTACAAGTCCATCAAGAAGTCTAGTTTCAGGAAATACTTTCAGATTGAGCATAGGAGTTCATTAAGTATTTCAACTAATTCACCCTTCTCGGTGCGTAGATTCAAAACTAACACTGACAATGCTCTAAAGTGAGGGGCATCATCGTCAATGTCCAAGGGCTTGGGTTATTGGATCTACAACCATAGTAGATTCCGGGCCGGGTCAAGGTTAGGATAAGGCTGGATATTACAGATCTATCCTCAGGGAAAGGTCTGGCATGACTTACTAAGGCTTTCAAAGATAATAACACTGAAATCAAGGTCCAACTTTACGGTCTAACATCAAATGAGTCTTTCTTTATTCAAAAACAAATAGGGTGTCTTGGTTAGGTTTGAGCTGGATTTTACATTCTCCCCCCCCCTTAAAATAATTTTGTCCTCGAAATTGGGAGAGTACTAGGCTTCTAAAGAGATGGAGGACAATGCTTTTATCTTGACTTTTCTTCTCCCAAAATCTTCGGAAAACAAATAACAATGAGTCTTTTGTAAGAAAACAAGGAATAAATCTAACATGCTTTGTAATCAAATCTAAAGTATGATCATGGCTTCATGAAGACTTCACAAGGATCATGACGAAGATCAATATGAAGATCATAAAACCTTAAGAATGACAGGAGATTGTAGAAGAGATGGTTGCAAGGATGCAGCATCTTCTTCTAAATCTCAATCACAAAGAATAAAACATAGTAAGAGTAGATCAATACAACACAAGAGAGATTACTAACCTTTGATTGAGGAATAGGAGATGAAAAGCTTGAAGTCTTGAAACAATTAGAAGGAATAACAAATCATGAAGATCACACTTGATTTCTCTTCGAAATCATCATGTGGAGAATTCACAAGGTTATGGAGTGTATGGAGATCCACTCTAGAACAGCAGGGATAGAAGGATCAGTCATGGGAATGACTTAAGATCACCCTCCTATCAAAGGGAATAGAAGGCACAAGAAGAAATAAAAGGGAGAAAAGATCAGCTTCGAGGTAACTTCTACCAAACAAAACTAGGCAACTCATACGACAGTTGACAGAGAATAAATCGAACAATGTATATGATAGGTATGCATTCGGCACAGCAGCAAGGTTAGGATTAGGTGGGATTTTACAGTTATATCTTAAAGCATGTCAACTATCTAGAGACTTGCATAGTTAGATTTTAGAAGCATTCATACTTCTGCATATCATTCATTTCATATATGCATTACTGGATATGTCAACATATGTATGAGAAATGTGTGATTCTTACTGAGTTCGTCAGAACTCATTCATTTCTTTGTATGTTATATTATATTGTATAGATGGTAGCACGTTGGAAACCGGAGATGTACTGTGTGAGTGTAACTGCATATATGAAGAGGATATGGCACAGTCAGTGGGAGACGGAGATGTGGTCCATGAAGCCTCCTGCGGATGCTTGGAGTGCGCTTACAACACCCATTGATGGCCGAAGAAGGTAGATCGTCAGACATTTTGAGAAATCCTTCGAGAAGAATTGGAGAACTCCCTATCTTATTGTTTTAGGAGAGAATACTATAGCTTTAGAAAAGTCTACCGAAAATAAACTAATTTAGTTTATTTTATTGCTTCCGCTGAACTAGTTAATTTTTGAACTTGACTACTTTGATTTGATTCTTTCTCTGATTCATTATTTGGAGTATTTGGACTCCTGTAATTATTTTGATTAATTATTTGAACTTGCTCTTGCTCTTGATTATCTATTACTTGCATTTATTATTATTGATGGGTAAGACCGTGGATCTTGTGACGGATCGTACCCACGGGTTGTCGGGTATAACCGAGACCGGTGGGTGGGGTGTGATAGAGGTGGTATTAGAGTACTGGTTTTACGAAGTCAATAATAGTTAATACAAATCATAGATGAAAATTTGAGTCATAGATCCAGAAGTGACTCAAAATTATTATAAGTGAATAATAGGTGAAATCTTTCACTAGAAAGTGAAACAACAAAGTAAATGAATTTTTGTTTTTGCATAACTTATCGTAAATCAAGCGAAACATACTCTCACATTACGATTATCAAGAAGTGCATAAAAGACAATAATTGAAAATGCAACAAGCATAACTATATTTTATTAATAAGATGAGCCTTTCATAATCTGAAGTGTGATTCACGCTTTACAAGTCAAAATGTGTAGGGAATGAACATGTGGTGAAATAAAAATGACAATAACTATATGAAATCCTAAAGTCAGCTTGTAATGAGTCAAAAAAAGAGCAAATCTAGACTAAGCTACTCCTGTGGTGGTGGTGCTGGCTTCACTGGCAAAGTATATCCAACCACTCTGCCGACTGATCCCTCACTGCTGCCTGATGATGCTCTAGATGCTCCACCTGAGTGATCAGATCTCTAGTCCAAGAAGGTGCTAAAGTCTGTGGCCCCTCTAATGTACCCTGAACCCCAGATGGACCCCCTACCTCCAATTGAGTTGGTGGTGGTGAGTCTCCCTAATCATCATCATCAGACTCTGCATCCATATCCTCTGGCTCTGGATTGGTTGGCATCTCCGGTGAGTTAGGCTTGCCTTATAAGTGCATCTGTGCGATTGGAGACCGATGGTGCCACCAAAGCCGACAGGTAAGACCTCCTCACCCTTGAAGTCGACTCCAAAGTGCTAGAAGATTCAAGTCAACAGTCTCCCATATGCAAGGTTCGCTCCCCCAGGATGTGTCACCCTATATATCACGGCATTCTGAATGATGTATGCCAAATATATCTGATAGTAGGTGTACACTACAAATGTCACCAATGCCTGCATGAGGGATATCTCACTCTGATGACCTGCCTTAGGCAACAGATTCCTAGCAATGATTCTAGAGATAATCCTACAGGAGGGAAGCAGCTCACTCACCAACTCAACCCCGCTGCAGTCATGGTAGCATATGGCAAAATAGATGAAAGCCCTCTCCTCCCAGTGAATGACATCATTAGACTCTGCCCTTGGCTCAAACCATCTCCTCATTGTGGGTATGTGTGGAATCTGAAGAATGTGAGCGAGATTCTAAGTAGAAAGATAGATGTCCCTGTCCTTCACCCTACTCTCTATGATGAGCCTAGTGCCTACCTCCCATGTTGGCTCCTAATAAAAGGTCAAGTTGCTATAGAACAACCTGACAAGCTTGGGATATGCAGTATCATTCAATGTCAACATGTTATCCCATCCCATAGCCATGAATCTCTCTACGATCTGGAACTCCTGTAACTCTTTAGTCACTATGGGGCAACCCAACTCGACCCAGAGATGACTAAAGTGACCAAAATAGAGCTCCTGAGCCTCTAGAGATCTTAAGTAATCTAGATGTACTGGATCATGGGCGCCACCTCGACCACGTCCAAGACCTCGGCCGTTAATAGGAACTCTCCTACCTCCGCGGTCAGCCATCTAGATCTAGATGAAAATCTGATTTTTGGATAAAGAAAGAGAGAATAAGAGAGTTAGAATATGTCTATGAGATACCCATGAGTGTAAAAATGCATAGTGAACAGTAGATCTATACCTAGACATGTTCTATAAAAGAAAAGAAGTGTTTCGCACCAAAGAAAACCTAGAAAAAGTTGTGCATTGGTGAAAGTCTCATTCAAACCATAGAAAAGAGGGTTTTAAGAGAAGATTACTTGTGTAGCGTGAAAGAAAGGCGTGGAAAGTAGTTTCGAAGTCAATGGAGTTTCCAAATAATCTTCCTTCACCTAAGAATGAAATCCCCAGAGCCCTTTTTGTGTTTTGGCAAGTGTGGAATGAAATGGGAAGCCAAAAACCGAATATAAAGATGTTTTTTATCGTGGTACTTGAGGCGGTCGCTTGTATCGGTCGATTGACCATGCGACCTGCCCAGTTGTTGTTGCCCAGTTTAGTGGATTTTGGCCCTGTTTTGGTGGTTTTTGAGTTTTGTGCTAAATATAACTTTTGAATACTATTGTTTGCAATGAATTGAAGTATGTAGGCATGATGAATCTTTTTCTAGACTTAACATTTTAGTGTTGTTAATTTTGGAATTTTGCATAATGGTTCAGTTAAGGAATCACAATGTGTTGAATGGTCAGCAAGAAGAAGCCAGTGGTGTTAATGGCTAGGCTAATGTTGAGACCCCAGCTGGGAATGTGAATGTTGAAGTTTCGAGAACTGAAGTGCCTCCTGCTGGTGGAAACCCTATTCCTCTGAACCCGTATGTGGTAGTCTCTATTCATGATTTGATGAACATTTTGGGAAACATGATGCATCAGCAACAAAATCAATTTATTACTATGATGTGAGGTTTTGCAACTACTCAACAGATCGATCAAGCAGCTCCTAATCCTCTTGGGACTGGTAATGCTGCGGCTAGTGACAATGTTGATGGTTTTGCTCCAGGACCTCATTCAAAGCTGATGGACCATTTCATGCAGCTTCAAGTCCCTGCTTTCACTGGAATCACCAGGGATGTCTTGTTTTCAAACAAGTGGATTAGAGAGTTGGAGAAAGCTTTCCATAAGCTCCACTATAATGATGCTCAGAAGATCTTGTGTGTTGAGCAGAAGCTACAGCATGAGGCTGATGCTTTGTGGAATGCTACTAGGCCGATTCTGGAAGCATTACATCAAAATCTTACTTGGGAAATTTTCAAAGAAGCCTTCTGCAAGAACTATTTTCCTGAGTCTGAATTCATGGCTCTCATTCAAGGATATAGTACAGTCCTTGAGTATCATCAAAAGTTTGAAGAAATTTAAGGGGTGATTGTGAGAAGGCGAAGAAATTCTTCAAGGGTTTGAGACCGTCGCTGAAGACTTATCTTGCTATTTAGCTGATTGAGGGTTATACCTCAGATGGTGCAGAATGCCAAGTAAGTGGAGGATAATGAGAGAGAGCATTATCAACTCCAGAGATCAGTAGCTGATCAGAACAATTTGGTGGACCATAACCGGAGATTCTCTAGGCCTGCTCCATATCCTACACCAACTTTTCAGCCTGGAGGTGCTAGTTCTAGTTTTAGCTCTGGCTCAAGCTCTGGATCTAGCAGTGGACCGATACGTTTTGCGGTGGGAAGTCAAGGTATTGAACTTGTGTATGCAAATCCTCGTCCAGTGGTGAGTAATCAGAGATCTGTAGTTCCTACCTCAGCAGCTCCTGTTGGCATTAGGAATGTGACTTGCTTTAACTGTGGAAAGGCGAGTCATTACTCCCGTAATTGCACTCAGAAACCTAATCCTCAAATGTCAACTATGATTAAGCCTGCTCAGAATGCTTTGTCAGGGAAATTTTTCAGTGTTACTGGTTCTGAATCTGAGACGGATCATGATGTGTTGGCAGGTATTATTCCAGTATCATCTACTTCTGCATTTGTATTATTTGGTACTGGTGCATCTCATTCATTCATTGCATCTTCATTTGTGAGTTGTATCCCTATCACACTTGTGAAATTGGAAAGAGGACTTGTTATTAGTACTCCTACCATATTTGTTGTAAGATTAGATGAAGTGGTTGAGTGTTGTCCTGTAACTATAGCTGGTAGAATTTTGGAAGCTCGGTTAGTAAAGCTTAATATGAAAGACTTTGATGTGATACTCAGAATGGATTGGTTGACAAAAGTATGGAGCAGTCATTCTTTGTTTTGATAGGAAAGAATTGTTTCATCCTAAAGATGCTTATCCGTTCGAATATCAAGGCAAACAAGGAAAGCTGAGTAAGAAGATTGTTGCTGCGACTGTGAAAGTCAGAGAGTGGACTAAGGATGTTGGACTACTTTCGTCTTCTGTAGATGTTTCAGAAGGTGCGAAGCAGTTGTCTGATATTGGAGTAGTCAAGGGATTTACCTGATATTTTCCCTGATGATTTGTCTGGTTTGCCTCCAGAGAGAGAATTAGTGTTTTCTATTGATTTAATTCCATGAGCAGCCGTAGTTTCGAAAGCTCCGTGGTGAATGGCTCCAATTGAGTTGAAAGAACTTCAAACCCAGTTGAATGAATTGTTAGAAAAAGGATGTATTCAACCCAGTGTTTCACCTTGGGGAGCCCCGGTTTTGTTCGTGAAGAAGAAGGACAGTAGTATGCGGATGTGCATAGATTACCGAGAATTGAACAAGTTGACGATCAAGAATAAGTATCATCTTCCTAGGATTGATGACTTGTTTGATCAGTTGAAAGATGCCGCTAATTTGTCGAAGAACGATCTGAGACCTGGATATCATTAGTTGAGAGTAAAGTCTAGCGATGTCTACAGGACAACATTTAGGACCAGATATGGGCACTACGATAGTGGTTCAAATTTACAAGTCTACATCCACTCCTCTCTTGGCCTCGAGAGAGTATTCCACGAATGATTATATTTCAATACATTAGGTAGAGAGTTAAGCCCTTACAATCTATATTCAATAGGGCAAGAGCACCACTTACAGTCTTTGTTCACGGGCAAGAGCACTCTAATCAATTCTAATCAAACCTAAACTAGAATTGCATAGCAAGATACAAGAAATGAAAGGATAATACCTAACAAGGGGTGTGACACTTTACCCCTTATGTGAGTGTGAAGCAATGAGAGTTTATGCTCAAATGGAAATGAATGCACCACCAAAGCCTTCAATCACCTCAAGTTTAGCTTCCACAAGCTTACTTAACACCTTGGAATGTTTTTCAAGGATGAGATAGGATGGAAGGAAATAACAAGTCAATATTGACAAACTTGAGAGCTTGAGAGTAATTGGGGAGAAATAACTCAAGTGGTAAGGTAGAAGCTCTCAAATGGCAGTGGTTGGGCTTATAAAGACGCCATTCAATTGCTTGGCCCAACCACCCAACGCCTAAAAAGTTGAGTGTAATTTTAGTACATATGGATCGTCGTCTGATTTAAAAATAACTGTTAAGTCACTTTTAATTAAACGGATGTCCATCTGGTTAGACAAAAAATTTGCTTGGGTTGTTGTGACCAGACAAAAAATCCGTCTGGGCTTTTGTGAATAGATGGATCGTTGTCTGAACGGATGTCCGTTTACAACATAGAGGCACATAATGGGACTTAAGGGGTATTTGAGGTCTTCTATCCAACCTTAAGTTCTCATACACACTTCTAACATGTCCTAGGTCAATCTAATGACATGATGCACATGGTTTTGATGAAAATGAGTGCAATTACATATAAATGTACACAAAAGTGTCATAGGTCCTAATTTGCTAAATCTTTTTGCTTAAGCTTGAGTTGATATTCTTGAGTCTTTTTGTATTCCATTATTCATGTTCATCTTGACTTAGATTTCATGTCCATCTTGCCGGTCTTGACTTGGACTTGAGCATCCAGTAATGAGTTGGATTAGGTCCCTTGTTTAGATATTAAATAGGACATACACAACTCAGTATAGCCATTAGTACTTTATGTTTGTTATCATCAAAACCAATGGAGGCTAATGTGGCAATGCTGATATGACATTTTTCAACACTTGTGATTGTAAATCATATCTCGAGTATTTGGGTGAGTTCAACACTAGGTGGGTGGGGTGTGACATGCATAGAGTCATGCCTCTCTCTAGTTAGAGTTCAATTTTATTTATTATTATGTTTTTATTGTTAATTTCTTTTTGTTCAGTTATTATTATTGCTTCTGCTTCTTCAATGGATCTTACCTAGAGATGCCTTATAGTCTTGCCTCTCTCTAGTTAGAAAACCCATTTTATTTACCGCTCTTTTTCTATTCCTTTATACTATTGTTCCCATTAACCCCCAGTGGATCCTAATTAGGGTTGTAGTTAGCTAGAGATTCAATTTATTTACTGTTCTTTTTCTATTAGTAATTTCTCTCCATTCAGTGATCCTTTTTGCCCAATGGACACTAACTGGAGATGCTTATAGTTGTGCCTTTCTATAAATTTATTGTATTTATTGACGCTTTTGTTTATTTGTTTTATCTCTTCTTAGATGATAAGTGGCTAGGTTTTTCTTATTCTTATTCCAAATTTCAATTTAGATAAATGTGTTAGGAGTGCCGTTAGTTTAGTTTAATTCATTCCAAAATAAAAATAAAAAAATCCATCTAACGTTTGCATTTCTTAAAGTGACTAAATAAAGTGAAATATCTCCCTAAAATTGGCCAGTTGGCTACACAATACTATAGGCTTTGATTAATTTTAAAATTCGAAAACAACTTACCTTGAAAGAAACTGTGGTGGCTGCAATACGTAGATTCCATTTGTATAATATAGTATTATTAGATATATACTTCCTTACGTAACCTGATTTACAAAAACTGAAAGAATTTTAAAGTAATTAATACTCCCAGAAACCTTCTTTAGAAGTGTTTGACGATTCATTCTTCCTTTACCTATAAAATGATAGATAAAAAGAGTATTAGGTTACAATAAATTTTACAAAACACCAACTAAATAAGGGTAATAGGAAATAGCTAAGACTGGGGAGCTCTGAGATAGACGCGAGTCAAGCTACCCCGGTTGAGTCACTAGGCTCAGAAAAAACGGGGAGCCGGCCGGGTTAGGCTGGCATGACGAAGCAGGCCCTAGTAGCAGTTTGACCAGGTCGTCTTCAGGAGATCGCTAAGGAAATAACCGCCTATTCGGGCATGATATTATTCCCGGTGGGTGATGGCTTGGATTGGAATGGACAACGTACTCATGCTTGAGGCATTCACCGTTGTGTTCTTGGCTGATTTGATAGTTAGAGGCGGCTCCTAGACCTACAATAGGTTGGTCCACCCTGACTCTCTCGTGAGAGCAAGTCAGGACACTTGATTGGGATTGTCATCAGTTTTGGACACAACAAGTACTAGTATACATTTACATGTAAATACCCCTACCCCCCCCCCCCCTACCCCCTTCTTAGTATGCTGATATTCATAAACCTTACTTATTGATGATTATCTCAACATACAATCAGTAGCAGCAGCATAACAAATTTTGTATAATATATTCATCATTAAACATATGCTGTTAACAACATGCACTTCATTCCGTAGGAACTCAGTACTAATTAAGCATTTGTGTGTACACGATCTTTGTTAGAGAGCTATCTTTAAATTTTTACATCTGGTTCCCCAAAATCCAAACTCTCACCTCTTCCTCTTATCTCATGTTTTTTTAACTCCTAAGTTACCCTCAATTTTTTTTTAACCCAACCGGTTGCTTTCTTTCAAGTTCATTCGGTTCATATTAATTGGTTCAAACTTATTACTTGAACCACTGAACTATTCTTGTATATTCTCAAAGACTGAAACACCGCCTACTTCCAACCTAAAAATCCCTACACTAGGAAGCTTCTCAAAAAATAAAAGGTCATACATTTGGTTTGACGGTGAAATTTTCTATCGTCTTTAATAAGATTGGAAGAGAGAAAAAGATGGTAAGGTTTGTTTTTCCTTTTCTTTTTTTATTTCTTTCGGTAGAAAGTAATTGGTATTTCATTGTTTGAAAGGATACAAGGTTAATTCGGTGGTTTAAGTAATTAACTTGAACCAGCCAATGTGAACATGCTCAACTCTAGAGAAAAAACCCAATTGGGTTAAACAAAGGGGTAACTTAGAAATTCAAAAACATTTGGGTAGAAGAAGAGGTGAGGAGTTGAATTTTTTGGGAATCAAATGTGAGTGTTTGAGTAGGGGATCTTTAATAAATAGAACCCAAGTATAGGGGAGTGATAAAATTTGCTCCTTTTTCAATTCTCTTGATTTGTACATCTCACATGGGCGGACCCAGGATTCAATAGTAGGGGGGGCGAAGAATGAAAGCCAGATAACCTTCTCGTTGGGGAAGCACTAATGTTTTTTTACCACACATATTTTGTGCGCCCTTATAAGACCCATTGAGGGTCCCACCTCTAAATTATTTTATTATATTAAGAAATAGGCTCACATATATTTTATAGGGACCACACATATTTGAAAAAATAGTTAAATTATGGAGATGATTTTTTTTCCCAACAAAATATAGGTAAATTAAAGTAACAATACAGAAAATTTATATACACATGACTTCAAGTTTCAATCCTAAAAAGTTAGATGCAAGCCAAAATTTTCTTTGGCAGGATAGTTAGTTACCTTACTAACTATAAACATTTTATTCACAATACAAAATTAAATAACAAAAATTGCATAAAGAAAAAGAGATAAATCAAATAAAAAGAATAACAAAAAAAGGAGAAAGAGAGAAATTGATAAATAAATTGAAAAAAGAGAAAGAGTACCTAATTGTGGAGTATTTTTTTTCTCCAAATTTTATTAACACACGCTTATTGAAAAGGAAGAGAATAAATAGGAAGAAAAGAAGGAGAGAGGAGAGAGGAGATGGGAGAGAATAAATAGGGATTGAGGAGTTAGCTTGTTTTTTTTTCTTTTGGTTGCCAACCCCGGTTCCAAGGCTTTTCCCTGACTAATCGCACACCTGGCTGTGGTGGGTGTCTCCCAGGGATTTTTTGCATCCACAAGGTTTCGATACCGGAACTTTGCTTAAGCGGACCAAGCTGCTTACCACTTGGACCAACCCCCGTTGGTTGAGTTAGCTTTAATTAGTAATGAAATTTTGAATACCTAATAAGATTTTTTTCCAAAAATTTCCTTAACATACGTTTATAGAAAGAGAAATGAATAAATAGAAAGAAAAGATGAGAGAGACTGAGAAGAGAGAATAAATGGGGATTGAGGAGGTAGTTTTTAATTAGGAATGGCATTTATAACCGTTAGTTTACCTTTGAAAAGTGTTCTCAATATTTGGGGGGGGGGGCAAATAGTGACATTTCACATGTGAGAAGAAGAAAAAATGGAAAAAAGAAAAAGAAAAAGAAAATAATATAATTTTTAAAAAATCTGGGGGGATGGCTCCCCGGCCCCTTCATGGGTCCGCCCCTGAACATATTCCTTAGTTGAAAAGACAGTGGATTGAGGTTAATGACACAATCCCCTTTTCCCCAAAAATTATTTCTTTTGGGTACATAAATGGGGTCAAAAAGACCCAAAAATAGGAAAGGAAATAAAGCTAATTCGGACCAACCCCTATATCAACCTATGTGATTATTAAATAATAATAATGTTGTGGGGAACTAAGGTCCCGAGTCCTCCCCCTCGGGAGAGATACACCTCCCTCGGGCTGGTGCATCTCTTCCCTCATAAAGGGTCCCGAGTGCCTCACTCAGGACAGATGCACCCCTTTGGGTTGTCTGATTTCTTCCTTGGAGAAGAGTCCCGAGTGCCTCACTTGGGACAGATGCACCCCTTTGGGTTGTCTGATTTCTTCCTTGAAGAAGGTCCTGAGGACCTCATTCGGGAGAGACACCTCCCATGTGGGATGGCTCACCTCATCCTTGAAGAAGGTCCCGAGGGCCTCATTCAGGAGAGATACCTCCCTCTTGGGCAGTGTCATTTCTTCGTTGGAGAAGTGCCACACTTGGGAAAAATATATATCTATATCCAACTCTAGCATTTCTCAGAGGACTCTCTTGACTAAGTCAATAAGAGTTAGTTACGCATAAACACTCAGTATATCTATTCCGAGAATTGGGGAGGTGAGTCAGCATAACGGCATTATCAGGTGCGACAAAGAAGGAGCCGTTATTCCACTACTCCACTCACTCCTCAACTATCGATCCGGAACTTAAGGAATTGCCGCCTCCAGGTAACCTCTATATAAACCCACCTCCTACATGGAGAAAGGTACGAGAACTTTCATCTGAGTACTTACTCATTACGTTCTTGAGAACTCTCTCAAGAACCATTATTGTTGCCTAGGCTGACTTGAGTGTCGGAGGCGGTTCCCCGGCCAAAACTAGGCCGGACCGTTCTTGCTTTCTTTGTGTGTGCAGGCATCCCAGTTATTCCAACTTGGTTGGAGAGCTCTTAAGGTGGTCATCTCAATATCCGGCTCTCCAAGAAGTTCTAGAAGCAACAAATTGGCGCCGTCTGTGGGAAACGTCACAGAAAGTCATGACAAGACGTACCACACCTCAGGTGATAAGTTCTCAAATTCTCACTCGAGCGAGAGAAAGGGCGACAGAAAAGGGACGTGTTGAAGAACAAACTCTCCCTTCTCTAGATCGACAAATTCCTATTCCAGAGGAAGGTCAAGAAGTAGTTCCGGAGAATCCCCTGTTAACTATTCCAACTCCATTTGGAGAAGGCGGTTCGAGTCAACCTCCAATTCCAGCGACAGTGGCCGATTTGCAAAATATGCAAAGAGAAGTCCAACAACAAATGTTGGAACTCCAAGGAGTTGTTCGAGGCTTAGTCCATCAAATCGGGGTACCATCCGGACCCCCCAGAAATTCCCAAGAGGGACGAAGGCGTGAAGCCGTCCGTCAGACTCGGGATAGGCAACGTCCGGTGAATGAAGAAAGGAGAAATCCCAGAATACCAAGACGACCAGCCAAACGAGTTGGAGAAAGATCTCAAGGAATTCGTATTGAAGAACCAATTCCCCGAGGAGATCGAACGAGGGGAAGTGTTTTCAATCGTTTGGCTGGGCTTAGACAGACTCGGGACTTACCCAGAAGGGAGCGCAGAAATGAAAGAGTTCGGGAACAAGAAGGCGAAAGCACCGGAAGAGGCCATTCCAGATCTAATGACCCGAGAGGATCGGTCAGTCACTATGTATCTTCTCATGGACCAACTTCCCAATATTCTGATCTCGGAAGTGTTCGGTCTCCGCAAGAGCGTCAAGGGGCGCATGGTCTCGGGCGAAGGTTAGATGCCATGGAGAGACGGCTTGATGATCGGGACCTGAATGACAACTATGACGTGGTTGACAGAGAACCCTTCTCAGAAGAAGTTATGAGAGCACCTCTTCCACCGAACTTTATCATGCCGACATTTACTCCCTATGAAGGTAAGTCCAATCCTCGAGAACATATTAGTTATTTTAAATCTGTCATGGCTGTTATTGGCCGAGAAGATGAGCTATTATGCCGAACCTTCCCGGCATCTCTCAAAGGCTTGGCGATAAAATGGTTTTCTAGCCTACCGCCAAGATCCATCCAAAACTTTCGAGAACTCGGGAGAAAATTTATTGCCCGATTCCGAAGTTGCATCGGGAGTAAGAAGACAGCAGATAGCCTTTTTGCCATTAGGCAGAAACCAAATGAGTCCGTTCGGGACTATCTTCTCAGATTCGATAAAGTAGCTATCGAGGTTGAAGAATTGGATGATACAGTGGCGTACAATGCGCTATGGAGTGGAATAACCCAAAGACGTTTGCTCGAGGTATTGCTCCAAGATAAGCCGAGGACTTATGGAGCACTTCTTAAGAAATGCCAAAAACAAGCATCGGTTGCAGAAGTTATCGAAGCCCGAGAAGAGTCTACGAGAGGCGTAAAGGAAAAGAAGAATTATGGAGAAAGAGGTCAGAATTCAAATGCTCGGGCAAGAGATGACAAAAAGGGAGTTTGGAAAGAAAGACTTGCCAATGGAGACTTTACACCTCTTAATACTAAGAGGTCAGAAATTCTATTACAGATTAGAGATAAAGAAAACTTGAAGTGGCCGGGCAAGATAAGAGCCCGACCCGAAGATAGGAATATGACGAAGTATTGCCGTTTCCACAAGGACTACGGCCACCATACGGATGAGTGCAGAAATCTTAAGGTCGAGATCGAGAAGCTCATCCAAGCAGGGCATCTTGAAAAATATCTTCAGAAGAGCCGACAAGACCGAGAGAAGTCCCCACCTAGATCAACGAAAAGACTCAGATCCAAAAGTCCCGAGAGGGCAAACAAGAATCCCTAGAAGAAACCCGACACTCGGGAGTTTTCCCCCATTTACATTGTTTTGGGAAATCCGACGGAAGAATCCATTAAGAAGGCGAAGCAAAAGGCACGGTTCGTTGGATCGATGCAGTTGCCAAGAAAACGAAGAAATGACTTATGCCCAGATCCAATAACCTTCACCGACGAAGATCTCAAGGGCATCACTTCTCCTCACGATGATGCTATTGTTATCAAAGTGAAATTGGCAAATCGAGAAGTTCACCGAGTTCTTGTGGACACGGGATCTTCCGCCGACTTACTATCTTATGAAACATTTAAGAAATTGAAGTTTGAGGACGAGATGATGACTCCATGCGGGACTCACTTATATGGGTTCGCCGGGTCGTCCGCCATATCGGAAGGGACCATCCAATTGGATCTAAGGATCGGGACCTCCCCTCGGGATGCAGTCGTCCAAGCAACATTCATGGTGGTTCGGGACCTTTCAGCTTACAACGTCTTACTCGGGAGGCCAACTCTTAATGCCTTAGGGGCGGTGGTTTCTCCAACACATATGAAGTTGAAGTTTCCAACCACAGCGGGAGTCGGGGAGTGCTCTTCTGATCAACGACTCTCCAGACAATGTTATGTGAATTATCTTAAGAAAGTCAAAAAAGCCGAGAGATCGGGCAATACAATGAGTATTGAAATTCAGGATGACCGGGATGAAGAAGCTATGCAAAGAGCCGAACCTGTTGAGAAACTTGAGCGAATTCAACTTCATCCGGATCTTCCCGAGAGAGGGACAATGATCGGTTTAGAACAACCTACAGAATTCAAGGAAGAACTCACCGAGTTTCTCCAAAACAACCTAGATGTATTCGCGTGGTCGGCCGAAGACATGCCCGGAATAGATCGAAGAGTTGCAGAACATAGCTTATGGATCAGGGACGATGCAATTCCAATGATCCAAAAAAGAAGGAATTTTTCGCTCGAGAAACATGCTGCCATCAGAACCGAAATGGAGAAGCTAGAGCAATAGGGTTTTATAAAACCCATAGAATGCCCAACTTGGTTGGTGAATGTAGTCATGGTGAAGAAAGCCAACGGCAAATGGAGAATGTGTACAGATTATACAGACTTGAATAAAGCATGCCCAAAGGATTGCTATCCACTTCCCCGGATCGACCTTTTGATCGACGCCACAACAGGACATGAAGTATTGAGCTTCATGGACGCTTACTCGGGATACAATCAGATTATGATGAATCCCAAGGACGAGAAGGATACGGCCTTCATGACGAATCGAGAAAGTTACTTTTATAAAGTAATGCCCTTTGGATTGAAGAACGCTGAGGCCACTTATCAGAGAATGGTAAACAAAGTCTTCAAAGACCAAATAGGAAGAAATATGAAAGTATATGTGGATGATATGCTTATAAAGAGTATCGTCCGAAGAAGTCATCTGGAAGATCTTGAAGAAGTCTTTGATACTTTGAGAACATACCAGATGAGGCTAAATCCGGAGAAATGTGCTTTTGGAGTTTCTTCCGAAAAATTCCTTGGGTTTATGGTATCCCAACGAGGAATTGAGGCAAACCCGGAGAAAATCAAAGCCTTGCTCGAGATGGAGTCACCAAGGACGGTTAGAGACATCCAATGCCTAACTGGAAGAGTAGCAGCCTTAAATAGATTTATCTCACGATTGGGTGAGAAATGTTTGCCTTTCTTCAAGGCTCATAAAGAGCTCGGGAAGGCAAAGGATACCTTATGGACCGATGAATGTCAGAAAGCGTTCGAGAAGTTGAAGGAGAAGCTCGGGACTCCACCTCTCTTAGCCCGACAACGGGAGAACAATTATTCACATACTTAGCCATTTCTCCAGCGGCAGTAAGCGCGGTCTTAGTAAAAGAAGAAGGTACTTCACAAAACCCTATCTATTTCATAAGTCATGTTTTAATAGATGCCGAGACACGATATCCGGATGTGGATAAACAAGCCTTAGCACTTGTAATCGCATCTCGGAAACTCAGACCATACTTCCAAGCTCATCCAATTGTAGTCTTGACCAACTTCCCGTTGAAGAAGATACTACAGAAACCAGACTTAGCCGGAAGAATGGTCACATGGGCTATTGAGTTAAGCGAATATCAAATTGAGTACAGAACTCGTCCAGCCATAAAGGGACAAGTTCTGGCCGACTTTATTCTTGAGAATAGCATGCCTAGTTCGGGAGTAGAAAATTCACCCGGTCCAGAGTTATGGACTTTACATGTTGACGGCTCGAGCAACTCTTCGGGGAGTGGAGTAGGGCTAATGCTTATCAGCCCGGAGGGATTCACTATTTATTATGCTTTAAGATTCAACTTCAAAGCCTCTAATAATGAGGCCGAGTATGAAGCCCTACTAGCAGGACTAAGATTTGCCCGAGCCCTAAGAGTCCGAGAATTGGAAGTCCGAAGTGACTCTCAGTTGATCGTGAATCAAGTTCGTGGCGTGTACGAGGCAAAGGAAACAAGAATGGCAAATTACTTAGCCAAAATTGATGATTGTCGCCATTATTTAGATCATCTTGAAATAAAGCAAATTCCAAGAAAGGAAAATGAAGTAGCAGATGAGTTATCCAAGTTGGCTTTATCCAAATATTCGACCTTAGGCTCAGCCATTTATATTGAACAGTTAGAAATTCCTAGCATTCGGGAGGCTGAGGCGATGAATATTGAAGAAGAGCTTAGTTGGATGAGCCCAATTATAGCATATTTGAAGAATGATATCCTCCCAGAAGACGTCAAGGAAACTAAGGCAGTTAAAAATCAAGCAGCGAAGTTCACCATTATTGAAGAACAGCTTTATAAAAGATCAGTCACACAGCCTCTTCTAAAGTGTGTTGGCCCTTCTCAAGCCCAATATGCCTTAGCCGAGGTACACGAAGGAATATGTGGAGCACATATGGGAGGTCGGGCTTTGGCCCATAAAATAATACGCCAAGGCCTTTATTGGCCGAATATTCAAAAAGATGCCGTGGACTATGTCAGAAAATGCAAGCAATGTCAACTTCATGCATCTATTCCGAAGACTCCGGCTGTCCCTCTTACATCTGTCTCCAGTCCGATTCCCTTTGCCATGTGGGGAATGGATCTGGTGGGAAAGCTCCCTAAGGCCACCAACAATAGAGAATTTTTGGTCGTGGCAATCGACTATTTCACTAAGTGGGTGGAAGCCGAACCTCTCTCATCCATTACTGAGAAACAAATGGAGAAGTTCTTTCAAGAAAGGATCATCTACAGATTTGGAATTCCAAAGATCCTTGTGACCGACAATGGAAAGCAATTTATCGGAGCCGGCTTCAAGAATTTTTGTGAAAGATATCACATCGAGCATAGAACTTCATCCGTGGCATATCCACAGAGCAATGGGCAAGTTGAAATAACCAATCGGACGCTTTTAGATGGAATAAAGAAGCGTTTGGAGACAAGTCGAACCAAACGGGTGGAAGAATTACCAAGTGTCCTTTGGTCATATCGCACCACGGCTAGAACTCCTACGGGAGAAACAACTTTTCGGCTAGCCTACGGCACAGAAGCACTTGTCCCGGTGGAGGTATTGGCAGAGTCAAAGAGATATACAGACTTAAATGAAGAAGCAAACGAAGAAGGCTTAAAGAGCAATCTTGATCTAATAGACGAAATGCGGAGCATGTCAGAATACCGAAATCACAGATATCAGAACCGAGTAGCTGGATACTTCAATGCTCGGGTAAAAAATAGAAGACACCGAGCGGGTGACTTAGTGCTCCGCAAAGTTGCGGCATCAGACCCAAGAAACCAAGGCAAGCTCTCACCCACATGGGAAGGGCCATATCTCGTCGAACAAGAGACGAAACCAGGGACCTACAAGCTAAAAAGCTTGGCCACGAGCGAGAAAATAGATCGAACATGGAATTCCATGAACCTTCGGAAATTCAATCAATAGAATTAGTCCAAATATGTAGCATTTGCAAGTAAGTCGAAAGACCATTTGATTTTCAATAAATCCACGTCTTCATTGTTGACATCCTTTTTCGCAAGAAGAAGTTATAGCGAAGAATATACAAATATACAGGCATTTCTTCAAAAGAACCCAAGAGAGTTCTTGACAAGTTCAAGAACCCGACAGCGTTCTTAAGAAGAGCCCAGGGGAGTTCTTAACAAGTCTAGAACCCAGGAGTGCTCTTCAAATCAACAAAAAACTCGAGAGAGTTCAAAGGCGTTACACTCGGAACCTCACTCGGGTAGCCATTCGGGAGTATTTCCCAACCTCTTATGAAACTCCAACGCAGACTTTCATAAGATGGAATTATTCAAAGGCGTTACACTCGGGACCTCACTCGGGTAGCCATTCGGGAGTATTCCCCCACCTCTTATGAAAGTCCAATACAGACTCTCATAAGATGGAATTATTCAAAGGCGTTACACTCGGGACCTCACTTGGGTAGCCATTCGGGAGTATTCCCCCACCTCTTATGAAAGTCCAATACAGACTCTCATAAGATGGAATTATTCAAAGGCGTTACACTCGGGACCTCACTTGGGTAGCCATTCGGGAGTATTTCCCAACCTCTTATGAAAGTCCAACGTAGACTTTCATAAGATGGAATTATTCAAAGGCGTTACACTCGGGACCTCACTCGGGTAGCCATTCGGGAGTATTTCCCCACCTCTTATGAAAGTCCAACGCAGACTTTCATAAGATGGAATTATTCAAAGGCGTGACACTTGGGACCTCACTCGGGTAGCCATTCGGGAGTATTCCCCACCTCTTATGAAAGTCCAATACAGACTCTCATAAGATGGAATTATTCAAAGGCGTTACACTCGGGACCTCACTCGGGTAGCCACTCGGGAGAATTTCCCCACCTCTTATGAAAGTCCAATACAGACTCTCATAAGATGGAATTAATCAAAGGCGTTACACTCGGGACCTCACTCGGGTAGCCATTCGGGAGTATTTCCCCACCTCTTATGAAAGTCAAACGCAGACTTTCATAAGATGGAATTATTCAAAGGCGTTACACTCGGGACCTCACCCGGGTAGCCATTCGGGAGTATTCCCCCTATTCCCCCACCCTTTATGAAAGTCCAATACAGACTCTCATAAGATGGAATTATTCAAAGGCATTACACTCGGGACCTCACTCGGGTAGCCACTCGGGAGATATTTCCCACCTCTTATGAAAGTCCAATACAGACTCTCATAAGATGAATTATTCAAAGGCGTTACACTTGGGACCTCACTCGGGTAGCCATTCGGGAGTATTCCCCCACCTCTTATGAAAGTCCAATACAGACTCTCATAAGATGGAATTATTCAAAGGCGTTACACTCGAGACCTCGCTCGGGTAGCCACTCGGGAGAATTTCTCCATCACTTATGAATTTTTCCGACACGAGATACATTTCTCTCCAAGACCTTTATTCGGGACCATATTTGGGACCATCTGGAATAAAGGCTCAGGAGAAATCAAAATATCACTAACCCTAAGGCATTACGCTAGGGGAGTGACTCGGGAAGACACTCGGGACCAGTCAACAAAGAAGCTTAATGCCTCAGTTTGAAGAAAACAACTACAAGTTACTATTCAAAACATTTGGCCACAAGGACCAATATTACAGAAAGCGCAAAGTTGCGCAAAATTCAACACTGTTTATAAAAATCCCGAAAAGCAAGAGCAAAAGTTCAAATATTCAAAGTCTTCAAAGTTTCTCAGAAACGGAAGCAAGAAAAGGTCGAAGTCTTTCAATTCCCAGAAGGATTCCCAAATTCGGGAAGATTGTCTTCACCAAGCCCGTCGCCACCAGGAGTTTCTTTCTCAAGACTCCCTCCATAGCCCACCGCTTGATCGTCATCAACATAGAGAAAAGGATCGGGAGGGCTGAAAGGTTCTTGGCATTCAACCCCTTCGGGTACGGCTCTTTCAAGAGTCTCATAAACTCTACCGTCTAGCATTCCGCCTAATTCCTTCGGGTTAGGAATATCTACCCGTCGGAGAACAGCAGTAAAAGCATCATTAATCCCGAGGCGGTAGGTAGAAGTAGAAAGAGCCACCTTGTCACATCCTCCCAGCCGGTACCCAATCTGGCATACCCGAGAGTGTGATCCACAACCCGAAGATCAGGTATCGAGTAATCAACCTCCCACATAAACAATAACATAATCATGAACAATAATAATCGATGTGCGAAAGATAAACCATAGATCCAAATAAGGAAAGAATGAATCATATATATAAATCAGAGTACTAAATATAATCAGAGTGTCTAAATTAGATAAGTAAAGTGAGGCGAAATCCCACTCTACAACCAGCGGAAGAGTAGTTCTAAAAGAGAAGAAACAAGATAGAATATAATCCCAATAGCAGGTACAAAAGGTAACTAAAATTTTCTCAATCTTATAGACAATATCCCTATAAGTATAAATCTCATAAATGGCACAAGGGCGCTTCCACTCTATGGTCGGACTAAGCATCGTACGGAGCATAACCACTCGCGGGATCTTCAGTGTAATTGTCGTAACCGCAATCACTTTCCTGGAGATATGCCTCTTCTCCTTGCGCTTCTTCATACGAGCAGTCATGATACTCAGAACCTGTAGAATAGTCTAACAAACATTGTACAAAAAGGAATGAGTTTCAAAGAAACTCGATAAGAAGGATTAAATCCATAATAACATAAATGGCAGGATTACAAAACAAACATAAATGCAATATGGTATGAGACAAACAATGAATGTATGAATCTAACTCTATGTATGCTGGTCTCTATTGGCAGACATGCTTTAAGTCATAGCACCGTACTTCTTTAGGAAAGTCTCATTCACTCATCATCAGTTGGTAATGCGTCCGGCATCCCTCGGGACATTCCATGGCTGGGGGTATAGGTCACCACTCTCTCACATCACCATTGGTCTAAGTACCGGCGCATGTCAGGGTTAAGCCTAGCCAAATGCAAGTCTTCTACTTAGTTACATCAAGTCAGATCTAGATACGTCCATTCCTCATCGCTGACGATCCTTTCCGGTATCCTTCACACTAGAGTCCTCATAGTCCCTGACTACGGACTCATCAACCCTATTGGTTATCCACATATGGTAAACGGGAAGCTCTCACGTCCCCTCACGGGTTGGTTACCGGTCTTGAGAGCCCGTGAGCCCAAGTCTATCCATATGCAACCCTACCAATAAATGGCCCCCACAATGTGATTCCTGTCCTCTCACGGGTTGGTTACCGGTCTTGAGCGCCCATGAATCCCCATTGCTACCACGGGTCGTTCGGTCTCAATACCCCTCCGATTAGGGTCTGACATAACGGGACATCCTAGCCAAACACTACTAGACAGTCCTAAATATGTCATCCAACAGTTTAGGAAGGTGTCCAGAGGGCATCTCCGGAAACATCCCATAATATTCCCGTAGTAGTCCAAGGACAGAAGTGTCAAAAGGACACCTCTCCTTTCCAAACCATACTTAAGCATACACAAGCATCAATTCATAACATCACATATATGGTAACTTCATATATGGAAAGAAATCAATAATTACAATCAACTTGTATATAACTGGTAAGTAAATCATACATGAGTCAATTTAATATAAACAAGTAATGCTACTGATATCAAGACAGTACCACAGTAGTATAACATTATAAGAATCTAGTTAAAGAAATAAATTAACAAGATTCAAATATAGAAACTAAGATATGCAATTTATGTTGTTATAGAAGTAACCATCCTTACCTTTTATAACTTGCAAAGGAATCCTAAGAAATCAAGTAAGATCTTGACAAACTTGAGAAGAAGGTCCTAAACAAGTGTATACAACATATTAGGAAAGATCCCTAATAGAAAAGATATCAAAACATCCAAAACAGACCAAATCTGGAGTTGCTGTACTCATTGGTCGATTTGATTGGTCTACTGTCCCAGTCGACCAATCAGTCGACCAATGGAGACAGTGGCCTACAAAATCAGAGTTTTAAGAATAAAGAACCGAATTTGGTGGTTCAAAAGGGTACTAAACAAGAGGTAAACTACATTGGTAGTATCCTAACATATAGAGGACCTCAAAACACTAATCGAATCAAGTCTTCAAGTTACAAATTAGGAAATAAAAAGTTACCATAATCAGATCAATCATGGTTCTTGAAGAATTCAAGATAGAAATCATAGACAAGAATAATAGGAGAATGAATCATTGATTCAGATAAAGATATCATGGAAGGCATACTTAGATCTTCAAGAAAATAGACCTAAGAGCATAAATCTAAATAAGGAAACAAAACCTACCATAGATGTAACTGTCATGATTCATGAATAAAGCATGGTATGGTAGAAGAGAAACAACTAGAGATTGATAGATCAAGGATCATGTAAAGAAAACACAGCAATTGACTACTAACATGATCAATATAGTAGATCTAAGAAGATCAGAATTTAAATCAACAGATGAACAAAGACAAGATCATGATTTGATCATGATTCCTTCAAAAGCTTGTAATGATCATGGTTAAGATCATTGCATTAGCCATTAATCCTTAGGAAGATCATGAGAGACAAGTCCAGAGATGTTTGCAACAGAGAATGCAGCATCTCCTCTACTGTCTCAACTCAAAAAGGAAAGAAAAACAGAGATGGAGAAGAAGAAGAGAGTGTAGACATACCTTTGATGCAAGAGGAAGAGTTTTGACGAAGATCCGTCAAGATAAACACCAAGGACGCAAGGGAGATGACATGCAGAGGTCTTTGGTTCGTTCCAAAGAGTTTGGAGGCAGAAAATACGAAGTAGACTCGAGATTGGACTTAAATAGAGCAAGCAAGACCTAATTACCAAAGACATAGCTCATTGATCGAGTGGATTGGTCGACTGGTCCAGTCGACCAATCAGTCGACCAATCAGTTCAGCAACTCCTAAACAGGGAATTGAAGGCCCAGATCAAATCCAATCCTAAATGGGTTTTGCACACATATCAAGTGACTTACCTAATAGGTAGAAATGCCTTCAAACCATGATAGAGAGCACTCCAAGTCCATCAACTAATCCGATCTTCATCAAGATTCAGTTTCCATAAATAGAACCTCATCATCAACACTCATGGATTCAAAGCCAGACACCCAGTCCTCCACTGGGATGGCCCAAAGCTGACTTCTTACTTTACTTCAGGTCACTGAACCTACAAATAACAAAGTTTCCGGGTCAAGGTTAGGGCTGGGTTTCAAATTCTCCCTCCCTTAAAGAAATTTCGTCTTCGAAATTGAAAGCGTACCTGTGCTTCCAAAGAGGTGAGGAAACTTCTCCTTCATATCTTCTTCCTTCTCCCAAGAAGCTTCTTCAGGGGTATGGTTCTTCCACCGAATCTTCACCAAAGGGATGGTGCGTTTCCGTAGCTGCTTGTCCTTCTTATCTAAGATTTCGGCCGTCTCTTCATCGTAGGTCAAATCAGCACTAAGTCCTTCAGGTGCTTGCTGCAAAATGTGTTCCAGATTCTCTATGTATTTCCGGAGCATCGAAATATGAAACACATTGTGAACACCAGCAAGAGGCGGAGGTAATGCTAATCGATACGCAACAGGTCCAACCTTTTCCAAAATCTTGAAAGGTCCAATGAAACGAGGCTAAGCTTTCCCTTAACATTGAATCTCATCACACCCTTCATTGGTGAAACCTTCAGGAAAACTTTCTCTCCAACTTGAAATTCCAAATCGGTCCTCCTCTTATCGGCATAAGATTGTCTTGCTTTGACCGGCAGACTTGATCCTTTCTCTTATCATAACTACCATAGCACTCGTAGCTTCAATCATCTCGAGGACCTAAGACTTTTCTTTCACACTGTCTCGATCCAAGACAAAGGTGTCCTACAAGTACTTCCATACAAAGTCTTGAATGGAGCCATGCCTATTGTTGCTTGATAACTGTTGTTATAGGCAAACTCAACCAAAGCTAGGTGTTCATCCCAATTACCACCCATATCCACCACACAAGATCCGAGCATGTCTTCCAATGTCCGAATTGTCCGCTCGGATTGTCCATCGACCTGTGGATGATGAGCTGTACTCAAGTTCAATTGGGTTCCCAAGGCCTTCTGCAAACTATTCCAAAACCTTGAGGTGAACCTAGGATCACGATCAGAAACAATACTCAATTGCACGCCATGCAGGCGAACCACATTATCCACGTAAAGTCTCGCTAGCTTATCCAGAGTATGAGTGATCTTCATAGGAATGAAGTGGGCTGATTTGGTCAACCTATCAACAATCACCCACACGGTGTCATTGCCTTTACTTGTCCGAGGCAAGTTAGTCACAAAGTCCATAGAGATATCCTCCCACTTCCAACTAGGAATAGGAAGGGGTTGAAGTAATCCAGATGGGGGTTGTCGAACGGCTTTCACATGTTGGCAAGTCTCACACTTGGCAACAAAATTATCGACATCAGCCTTCAAACCAATCC
Source organism: Hakea prostrata (assembly GCF_041222555.1). Lineage (NCBI taxonomy): Eukaryota > Viridiplantae > Streptophyta > Magnoliopsida > Proteales > Proteaceae > Hakea > Hakea prostrata. The sequence goes on along the minus strand of NC_142610.1, from coordinate 16,569,167 downwards.
ACCAAAAATGTTCCTTCAAGTCCTTGTACATCTTGGTGCTTCCTGGGTTTATAGTAAAGACTGACTGGTGTGCTTCCTTCAATATTTCCTTTTTAATTTCTTCGTTTTGCGGGCACGCGCACGTCTTCCTCTAAACAATAAAGCACCATCCATGGATATACCAAAGTCGGGGTCCGACTCGAGATTCGAAGAAATCTTCTCAACTTTGATCAAAAGTTCTTGATCAGAACTCTGCAGAGCAACAATCTTATCTCTAAGGCCAGATCTTGCCGTCATGGCAGAAAGAATAAAATCAGAATTCTCAGGGACAATTTCCAAATCAAATCTCCCAATAGAGGACCACAATGGTAGACTCAAAGCATTCAAATCCAAAGTCTTCTTCAGGTTCTTCCTACTAAGAGCATCAGACAACGTTTGCCTTCCCAGGGTGATACTGAATATCACAATCATAATCAGAGACTAGTTCCAACCATCTCCTTTGTCTCATGTTCAACTCCTTTTGGGTAAAGAAGTATTTCAAACTCTTATGATCCGTGAAAATGGCAATCTTCTCAGTGTAGAGGTAATGCTCCAAATCTTCAAAGCAAAGACAACAGCGGCAAGTTCTAGATCGTGAGTGGGGTAATTCCGCTCATAATCTTTCAATTGCCGAGAAACATAGGCTACGACCTTGCCATGTTGCATCAGTATGCAACCCAATCCAATCTTTGACGCATCGGTAAAAACTGTCATACCACCGGAACTATCAGGTATAGTCAAAACCGGGGCACTTGTCAATCTATCTTTCAACTCTTGGAAATTTTTCTCACAGGCGTCAGACCAAACAAACTTCTCTTCTTTCCTAGTCAACTTAGTCATAGGAGCAGCCAACCGAGAAAAGTTCTCAATAAACCTTCTGTAGTAACCCGCCAATCCAAGAAAACTTCTTATTTCCGTTACCGACTTCGGTCTTTCCCAATCAGCCACAGCTTGGACTTTTTCAGGATCGACATGAATACCTTCATCTGAAACCACATGGCCAAGGAATACTACTCTCTTAAGCCAGAAATCACACTTGCTAAATTTGGCGTACAACTTCTTTTCTCGCAATCTTTGCAAAGTGAAACTTAGATGGCTCGCATGCTCTTCTTCGCTCTTCGAATAGATCAAGATGTCGTCGATAAACACAATCACAAACTTATCAAGCACATCGTGAAATCCTCGGTTCATGAGGTCCATGAACACTGCAGGAGCATTGGTCAATCCGAAAGGCATGACCCTAAACTCGTAGTGGCCATACCGTGTTCGGAAAGCTGTCTTGAAGATATCACTAGACTTCACTTTTAATTGGTGATATCCGGATCTTAAGTCAATCTTTGAGAACACAACTGCACCTTTTAACTGATCGAAGAGATCATCAATTTTGGGCAGCGGGTATCTATTCTTGATAGCCAGCTTATTCAACTCACGGTAGTCGATGCACAGGCGCATACTACCGTCTTTCTTCTTGACAAACAAGACCGGAGCTCCCCAAGGTGATACACTAGGTTGTACGAAACCTCTATCAATGAGCTCATTCAACTGGTTTTGCAACTCTTTCAACTCAGTAGGAGCCATCCTATACGGAGCTTTAGATACCGGAGCGGCACCAGGGACGAGATCAATAGAAAACTCGACATTCCTGTCTGGAGGCACTCCCGATAGATCATCAGGGAAGACATCAACAAAGTCACAGACAACCCTGACTTCATCGACTCTTTTCTCCACTTTACCCTTGCCTTCAGATGAAGTATCATCCACTAGGGCATAGACTTGCATCAGTGCAGACAACACCTTCTTACAAACCCTTCTTTTCTCACCATGAAATTCTAAGACCGGACTTCCACAAATATGGAACTGAATCTTCTTTGAGGAACAAAGGAACACAGCTTTGTGGGCTGTTAACCAATCAATTCCCAAAATAACATCAAAGTCCTTCATATCAAGAAGTACAAAATTGGCTTCCAAGTTCTTCTCACCAATCAACACAGGACATTTAGATAACCCCTTATCTAGTTTCACAACAGGACCAGAGAGGTGTACTAATCAATAAACAACTAGACAACTTCTCGGGATTAGGTCAGTCTTCTTGATGAATGCGAGATGACATGAACGAATGAGATGCACCCGTATCAAATAAGACAAATGCGAAATAGAAGCAACTAACAATGTACCCGTAATCACTTCATGGCTTGGATCCCGCTCAAGACCGGAAATATCGAACACTCTACCGAGAGGGAGGAGTAGGAGCACTCTTCACCACCGGAGCAGGCTGCTGGACGGGCCGCTTCGGACAGCACGAGCGAAATGACCAGCTTGCTTGCAGTAAAAGCAAACAGGATTGCGTTGGGTCCAACTGGGGTAGCTGCAACGGGGGCTTCGAACAAAAGGCCTAGGATTCGCATTCACGGGCCTAGCACTTGCACTCACCGGTGGTCGGTTTCCGCCATACCGTCTAAAGCGGCCGAGCTGCTGAAAACCCGAGTTCGACCTACACTCCTAGGCTGAAAAGTAGGAGTGGGGTAGGGTGTAGGTCTCACAAAACGCCGATCATTACGATACACCAACCCTGGGGTTCCTTGGCTGCCGGGGCCTTTGCATACGCGCATTTTCCTTCTCTCTGTTTCTTCCAACTTCTTCGAGTTCGCACCACTTGAGCATAGCTCACTATAGGCTGGACCGTGAGGTAAGCTTTAATGGCAGGTGGCGCAGTCCTTTGAAGAACTTCTTCGCTTTGGCGAGATCGACCTTCGGAGAATCGGAGCAAAGAAATGAAGCTCCTCAAACTTCTGTTGGTACTCCAACACAGACAAAGATCCTTGTGTGAGAACCATAAACTCAGCTTCCTTCGCATCTTTCACCGCCTCGGGGAAATAATTCAAGCAAAAAGCTTCTTTGAATAACTCCCAAGTTACAACTCCCGCATGCAAACCTTCCAAAAAAGCCGAGTGGAGGTCCACCATGCATCGGCTTCTTGTTGCAACTTCGTTCAGCAAACAGAATCTTCGAGCTTCCGAGCACCGCAGATGTCGGAAAGCCTTCTCCAACTCACGAAGCCACTTGTTAGGAAACAAGGGATCCTTGGTAACTCAAGTGAAAGTGGGTACTTGCATCTTCAGAAAACTCTCCATCAGGCGAGTATGAGGAGTTCCAGCTAAACCTCCCGCATTAAGGACTGCGGCATGAGGATTCACATTAGCACCAGTTCGAGTCTCATTATGTAGAGTCATGAAACCCACCAACATCTGGTTGAACTGAGCTGCTTGCTGCTGCATCATATTGCCCATAATATTGGCAATATCACGAAAGCTTCCAACATTCGGGGCACCGGGTATCTCATGGGTACCCTGATCAACATTAGGTATCTCACCACCTCCATGAGGTATTTCACCACCTCCATGAGGCATTTCACCATCTCCCTGAGGTATTTCACCACCTCCCTGACCACTGGATTCACCACGCCCACTTCTCAGAGTAACCATTCTACAAAAACTGAGAACATCAAAATATTGAATTTCGAAGTTTCATAAACCACAAGTCCAAATGATTTGAAAACTTAAATCATGCTTAAATATATCCATATAGTCATCAAACAATAATCCATAAGGCAAAAATCACATTTTCCAAAAATTCAGCAGAAAATGAGGTCTCTGTGTCTATTGGTCGAGTGATTGGTCGACTGACCCAGTCGACCAATGAGTCGACCAATCAAGACAGAATGCGAAAATTCGCATTATAAGCCTCATTTCCACATTCCAACTTCATTTTATCCTCTTTCAAAGGTGAGAGAGCTCTAGGGAAAGTCTCCAAAGGTTCTTCCAAGTGCTCTTGAGGTGTTTTGGTGCTTCAACAACAACACTTCAACACACAACCATCACAAACAAGGTAAATCTTTCATTCTTTCTTCCATTTTCATCTTCTCATGCTTGCATTTCAACAAAACCATGTTTTGCCTGTATCCAATGCTAGAAATCATGCTTAGGAATACTTAGAAACATATTCCTTAGGTTTCAAACACAATGCCATGCATAGACAACAAGTTCTAACATAATGGTGTTCATCTCGCAAAGTTTTCGTACTGAAATTGTTAACTTTAGAAAATTTTTGATTTCTCACAAACCGCTTGAAATTTCCGCCCGAAATCAAATGCTACATGCTCAAGATGATATTGTAGATAGGTCCATAAAATTTGATTTAACCAATTTCAACTTTTCAAAAATCCAATTTTGACCTAAATTGCAAAATCCCCAAATTTTCCTTCTTGCTGAATTTTTCGCTTTAATTCAAGTTTTCGATCAATTTTCTTCAAACAAACTTCATAGACATGAAATTCCAAGTATTGCGCACATGCTAGTATGTTCAAATCAAATTTTCCCCAAATTTGAAATTTTTCGAAAAAATTACGAAAATACCTTTTTGGCTTAAATCTTAAAGTAGCACTAACTGGAAATGTCTCTTGTCTCTTTCACAGATACACACTATGCAGAGGGGAGGGCGAGGACGAGGTAGAGGTCGTGTTCGTATTGTAGGGGCACTTAGGGGCAGAGGTCGGGTTCCTTCGAGCCTAGACAGGGAGGTTCGGAGACCGGACATGTTCGACACACCTCAGGCCGAGTTTTTGTACGAGACCTACTTCAGTTACTGCAACATCGAGCTGGTACGTCTGCTTCACCTACGCCAGCTCAGAGTCTTTAGGATTCGGCAGAGATTCGACACGTTGCAGTGGACACATCTCTTCACTGAGGATCTGCTGGTATACCCGGAGCTAGTGAAATTGTTCTTCAGCAACCTTACTTACACAGAGGAGGCTCGAGGTCAAGGATATCCACTTAGACTTGTCCTCAGGAGCAGGGTCTTCCAGACTCAGATTCGCTTTTCCACCCGATCACTTGGGACCTCACTCGGGTAGCCATTCGGGAGTATTCCCCCACCTCTTATGAAAGTCCAATACAGACTCTCATAAGATGGAATTATTCAAAGGCGTTACACTCATGACCTCACTCGGGTAGCCACTCGGGAGAATTTCCCCACCTCTTATGAAAGTCCAATACAGACTCTCATAAGATGGAATTATTCAAAGGCGTTACACTCGGGACCTCACTCGGGTAGCCATTCGGGAGTATTTCCCCACCTCTTATGAAAGTCCAACGCAGACTTTCATAAGATGGAATTATTCAAAGGCGTTACACTCGGGACCTCACTCGGGTAGCCATTCGGGAGTATTCCCCCACCTCTTATGAAAGTCCAATACAGACTCTCATAAGATGGAATTATTCAAAGGCGTTACACTCGGGACCTCACTCGGGTAGCCACTCGGGAGAATTTCCCCACCTCTTATGAAAGTCCAATACAGACTCTCATAAGATGAATTATTCAAAGGCGTTACACTTGGGACCTCACTCGGGTAGCCATTCGGGAGCATTCCCCCACCTCTTATGAAAGTCCAATACAGACTCTCATAAGATGGAATTATTCAAAGGCGTTACACTCGGGACCTCGCTCGGGTAGCCACTCGGGAGAATTTCTCCATCACTTATGAACTTTTCCGACACGAGATACATTTCTCTCCAAGACCTTTATTCGGGACCATATTTGGGACCATCTGGAATAAAGGCTCGGGAGAAATCAAAATATCATTAACCCTAAGGCATTACGCTAGGGGAGTGACTCGGGAAGACACTAGGGACCAGTCAACAAAGAAGCTTAATGCCTCAGCTTGAAGAAAACAACTACAAGTTACTATTCAAAACATTTGGCCACAAGGACCAATATTACAGAAAGGGCAAAGTTGCGCAAAATTCAACACTGTTTATAAAAATTCCGAAAAGCAAGAGCAAAAGTTCAAATATTCAAAGTCTTCAAAGTTTCTCAGAAACGGAAGCAAGAAAAGGTCGAAGTCTTTCAATTCTCAGAAGGATTCCCAAATTCGGGAAGATTGTCTTCACCAAGCCCGTCGCCACCAGGAGTTTCTTTCTCAAGACTCCCTCCAGAGCCCACCGCTTGATCGTCATCAACATAGAGAAAAGGATCGGGAGGGCTGAAAGGTTCTTGGCATTCAACCCCTTCGGATACGGCTCTTTCAAGAGTCTCATAAACTCTACCGTCTAGCACTCCACCTAATTCCTTCGGGTTAGGAATATCTACCCGTCGGAGAACAACAGTAAAAGCATCATTAATCCCGAGGCGGTAGGTAGAAGCAGAAAGAGCCACCTTGTCACATCCTCCCAGCCGGTACCCAATCTGGCATACCCGAGAGTGTGATCCACAGCCCGAAGATCAGGTATCGAGTAATCAACCTCCCACATAAACAATAACATAATCATGAACAATAATAATCGATGTGCAAAAGATAAACCATAGATCCAAATAAGGAAAGAATGAATCATATATATAAATCAGAGTACTAAATATAATCAGAGTGTCTAAATCAGGTTAGTAAAGTGAGGCGAAATCCCACTCTACAACCAGCGGAAAAGTAGTTCTAAAAGAGAAGAAACAGGATAGAATCTAATCCCAATAGCAGGTACAAAAGGTAACTAAATTGTTCTCAATCTTATAGACAATATCCCTATAAGTATAAATCTCATAAATGGCACAAGGGCGCTTCCACTCTATGGTCGGACTAAGCATCGTACGGAGCATAACCACTCGCGTGATCTTCAGTGTAATTGTCGTAACCGCAATCACTTTCCTGGAGATATGCCTCTTCTCCTTGCGCTTCTTCATACGAGCAAGTCATGATACTCGGTAACCCGTAGAATAGTCTAACAAACATTGTACAAAAAGAAATGAGTTTCAAAGAAACTCAGTAAGGCAGTTAAATCCATAATAACATAAATGGCAGGATTACAAAACAAACATAAATGCAATATGGTATGAGACAAACAATGAATGTATGAATCTAACTCTATGTATGCTGGTCTCTATTGGCAGACATGCTTTAAGTCATAGCACCGTACTTCTTTAGGAAAGTCTCATTCACTCATCATCAGTTGGTAATGGGTCCGGCGTCCCTCGGTACATTCCATGGCTGGGGGTATAGGTCACCACTCTCTCACATCACCATTGGTCTAAGTACCAGCGCATGTCAGGGTTAAGCCTAGCCAAATGCAAGTCTTCTACTTAGTTACATCAAGTCAGATCCAGATACGTCCATTCCTTGTCCCTGACGATCCTTTCCGGTATCCTTCACACTAGAGTCCTCATAGTCCCTGACTACGGACTCATCAACCCTATTGGTTATCCACATATGGTAAACGGGAAGCTCTCACGTCCCCTCACGGGTTGGTTACCGGTCTTGAGCGCCCGTGAGCCCAAGTCTATCCATATGCACCCTACCAATAAATGGCCCCCACAATGTGATTCCTGTCCTCTCACGGGTTGGTTACCGGTCTTGAGCCCCCATGAATCCCCATTGCTACCACGGGTCGTTCGGTCTCAATACCCCTCCGATTAGGGTCTGACATAACGGGACATCCTAGCCAAACACTACTAGACAGTCCTAAATATGTCATCCAATAGTTTAGGAAGGTGTCCAGAGGGCATCTCCGGAAACATCCCATAATATTCCCGTAGTAGTCCAAGGACAGAAGTGTCAAAAGGACACCTCTCCTTTCCAAACCATACTTAAGCATACACAAGCATCAATTCATAACATCACATATATGGTAACTTCATATATGGAAAGAAATCAATAATTACAATCAACTTGTATATAACTGGTAAGTAAATCATACATGAGTCAATTTAATATAAACAAGTAATGCTACTGATATCAAGACAGTACCACAGTAGTACAACATTATAAGAATCTAATTAAAGAAATAAATTAACAAGATTCAAATATAGAAACTAAGATATGCAATTTATGTTGTTAAAGAAGTAACCATCCTTACCTTTTATAACTTGCAAAGGAATCCTAAGAAATCAAGTAAGATCTTGACAAACTTGAGAAGAAGGTCCTAAACAAGTGTATACAACATATTTGAAAAGATCCCTAACAGAAAAGATATCAAAACATCCAAAACAGACCAAATCTGGAGTTGCTGTACTCATTGGTCGATTGGATTGGTCTCATCGTCCCGAGTCGACCAATCAATCGACCAATGGAGACAATGGCCTACAAAATCAGAGTTTTAAGAATAAAGAACCGAATTTGGTGGTTCAAAAGGGTACTAAACAAGAGGTAAACTACATTGGTAGTATCCTAACATATAGAGGACCTCAAAACACTAATCGAATCAAGTCTTCAAGTTACAAATTAGGAAACAAAAAGTTACCATAATTAGATCAATCATGGTTCTTGAAGAATTCAAGATAGAAATCATAGACAAGAATAATAGGAGAATGAATCATTGATTCAGATAAAGATATCATGGAAGGCATACTTAGATCTTCAAGAAAATAGACCTAAGAGCATAAATCTAAATAAGGAAACAAAACCTACCATAGATGTAACTGTCATGATTCATGAATAAAGCATGGTATGGTAGAAGAGAAACAACTAGAGATTGATAGATCAAGGATCATGTAAAGAAAACACAGCAATTGACTACTAACATGATCAATATAGTAGATCTAAGAAGATCAGAATTTAAATCAACAGATGAACAAAGACAAGATCATGATTTGATCATGATTCCTTCAAAAGCTTGCAATGATCATGGTTAAGATCATTGCATTAGCCATTAATCCTTAGGAAGATCATGAGAGACAAGTCCAGAGATGTTTGCAACAGAGAATGCAGCATCTCCTCTACTGTCTCAACTCAAAAAGGAAAGAAAAACAAAGATGGAGAAGAAGAAGAGAGTGTAGACATACCTTTGATGCAAGAGGAAGAGTTTTGACGAAGATCCGTCAAGATAAACACCAAGGACGCAAGGGAGATGACATGCAGAGGTCTTTGGTTCGTTCCAAAGAGTTTGGAGGCAGAAAATACGAAGTAGACTCGAGATTGGACTTAAATAGAGCAAGCAAGACCTAATTACCAAAGACATAACCCATTGGTCGAGTGGATTGGTCGACTGGTCCAGTCGACCAATCAGTCGACCAATCAGTTCAGCAACTCCTAAACAGGGAATTGAAGGCCCAGATCAAATCCAATCCTAAAGTGGTTTTGCACACATATCAAGTGACTTACCTAATAGGTAGAAATGCCTTCAAACCATGATAGAGAGCACTCCAAGTCCATCAACTAATCCGATCTTCATCAAGATTCAGTTTCCATAAATAGAACCTCATCATCAACACTCATGGATTCATAGCTAGACACCAAGTCCTTCACTGGGATGGCCCAAAGCTGACTTCTTACTTTACTTTGGGTCACTGGACCTACAAATAACAAAGTTTCCGGGTCAAGGTTAGGGCTGGGTTTCACACACCTAGAGTTTCTTGAACTAAGAAGTGCCGAGGTAAGAAGTGATGATCTCTTTCTGGACAACCTCGGGCACCTCATCGGCACTGACGGGAAGTTTACCAGCTCGGACTTCTTCGCGAAGCTGCATGGCAATAGTCTCCATCTCAGCTTTCTCGCGCTTCAACTTCTCCATTTCTTGAAGGGCCTCTTCCAAATTTTCCTTGGCCTCAGAAAGTTCCTCCTTAAGAGGTGCCTTGCTTCTAGACATCTCCTTCAGTTTCAAGCTCCTCTCTTCGTCCCGTTTCTTCAGAGACCCAATAGTCTTGATAGACTCAGAGAGGTCGGCGATGCTTCGTTCCTGATCTGCCTTCAGCTCTCGAAGCTGATCCTTCAAATGCTCGGAACGAATCATGCACTCGCCCATGTAATGCGCCCCTCCAGAGAAGAACCTGGAGAAAATACGGAATACCATGTTACAGAAATCACTTGGAGAACTATAAAGGACTAAGGACGGAGAATTACCTGTAGGCGTTGGCATAGAATTTGTCATCTGGAAGATCCTTCAGATGCTTTCGGTCCGAAGGGATCATCCCCTCAAGAAGCCAAGACCTGTCAGCATTTGAGTCCCCCAACACTGTGTCGGATGAGGTCAGATCCCATCCGGGAACAAAAACAGGGGACTTTTGGGAGTCCTCCTCTGCAGCCATCTCACTCTCCTGAGGCCTCTTCAAAGGCCTGCCCGAGCGGCTGGATGGAGACGTCTGGGGAACACTTATCTCGGGAGGCCCTCCTCCCAGAGAGGAACTCTTCCTAGCAGTCTTCTTGCCTGAAGGCTTGGACGAGTCAGGAGTGCCGAGAGCCTGGACGGCAGGACCAGTTTCTGTAGCACTGCCTTTCTTCACTGGCTTTCAGGCGAAAACCTCTTTGATATTCCCAGTGGTAAGTGCCCGAAGAGCGTCGATGTCCAATTTGCTAGACACTACGACAACAAACGAAGAAAGTTAGAAAGTACGAAGATAAGAAAAATATACAAAATTGAAGAATATCAATGAAGAAGGGGCTCACCCGGAGAAAAGCCCCACAACTGAAGAGCAAACGGATACTAAGATAAATATCTGTGAACTGCGGCTGAATCTCTGCCAGCTTGGATGATCTTTTCTAAAGCTGCTTCTTCGGCGGCGGATAACTCAATGAGATTATTGAGTTCTTTAAGATCAGACTTAGATTTCTTCACAAAAGTAGTTGGGAATGGCGGCGGAACTGGGGGCTGGCAGAAGAAAAAGTGATGTCTCCACCCCTTGGTGGAGGTAGGCATAGACCCTGGCAAAATGATGTTGCCCGACCAATCCACAGCGTCGGTTGCCCGACGAAGAAGAGAGAGCCAACCCCCTTTTGATTGACTCTTAACTTCAAAGAAACGCTGAAGAAGGGGGAATGTTGGTTTGACTCCAACATTATGACAGAAACCAACAAAGCAGGAAACATTTCTCCAACTATTTGGAATAAGGTTGGAGGGAGAAATTCCGTAATGAACTAGAAGGTCTTCAATAATTTTTTGAACTGGAAGACGAAGACCTCCTAAGAAAGCATCATAATAAAGGGAGAAGGCCCCGTTCGGGGGCTCTCCAACCCGACTAGAGGAAGACGGGAGCTGGAAGAGATAATTCTTTGGAATTTCGCAGAAATCCCTTAGACGCTGGAGATGATTTGGGTTGAGATCTCCGGGATAGAATTCGGGACCCAAAAATTTGAGATCATAGTCAATGTGAGAGGGCGTCTTGGGTTTGTTCCTTTCTTCGAGAGCTGCCTCTTCGGAAAGCAACTCAGAAAGAATAAAAGGTGGCCAGCGATTGCGGCAATCCTGAGGACGAGAAAGGGGCGGGCGAGGCGAATAATGTCTCTGACTCACTCGGAATTTACCAGGAGATTGATTAATACTATCAACCTCCTGCTCATCCGAAGAATCCACAGAAAGACCAAGGTTGACTAAGTCCGTTCCTAAATCGGAGCATAGAGGTTCTTGGTCAAGAGGGTCGTCCCTGGCTAAGTCAGCAGTTGCTCTCACAATACGAGAGTCAGAAGAACCTGAGAAAGCATCTTCACTGGAATAATGCATGGATTGGGTTCGGGAAGACAACTCGGGATTGGAGATCTCGGCAGTCGGGACCTCCAGTCGGGAGGGGGCTCGGGCTATTTCCTTGCCTTTTCTTAAATTATCCATAATGCAAAAATGACAAAGGAAAGAAATGAAGAAAAGTTAGAGAAAACTTACTGGTTTGAAGATTGGAATAGCGAGTTGGAGAAAGCAGGCAACGCAGTCAGGGGACTTCAGAGGGAGTTTGCAAGCAAAAAACTGAAAATGAGGATTGAACCTCTATTTATAGTGAGGAGGAGGAAGATGAAGAGACACATCCAACGGCTGTGAATCAAGCAAAGCGACGGTTGAGATCTGGCACATGAAAGGTCGCGATCCAACGACCAACAATGAACAGACACAACGGTCAAGATTGAGGGACTCAAGATCTCAATCAAATGGCCCATGATTGAGTAAATCAACGGCTGAGAAAACATGACCATTTGCATATCAGAAGCAGCAATAAATGTGAATTAGTACAATGGCTGGGAGTTACGAAGGCCTTGGAGAAATAATGGCTATCATTCAAGATGACGTCTTAAAGTCTCTCCAAGAAGAAAGGAAATTTTCTAAGAAGCCTGGGAGTAACATTCCATACGTTCGAGAAGTCAATCGCACGGAATGGGGGGCTCTGTTGTGGGGAACTAAGGTCCCGAGTCCTCCCCCTCGGGAGAGATACACCTCCCTCGGGCTGGTGCATCTCTTCCCTCATAAAGGGTCCCGAGTGCCTCACTCGGGACAGATGCACCCCTTTGGGTTGTCTAATTTCTTCCTTGGAGAAGGGTCCCGAGTGCCTCACTCGGGACAGATGCACCCCTTTGGGTTGTCTGATTTCTTCCTTGAAGAAGGTCCCGAGGGCCTCATTCGGGAGAGACACCTCCCATGTGGGATGGCTCACCTCATCCTTGAAGAAGGTCCCGAGGGCCTCATTCGGGAGAGATACCTCCCCTCTTGGGCGTTTCATTTCTTCGTTGGAGAAGTGCCACACTTGGGAAAAATATATATCTATATCCAACTCTAGCATTTCTCAGAGGACTCTCTTGACTAAGTCAATAAGAATTAGTTACGCATAAACACTCAGCATATCTATTCCGAGAATTGGGGAGGTGAGTCAGCATAACGGCATTATCAGGTGCGACAAAGAAGGAGCCGTTATTCCACTACTCCACTCACTACTCAACTATCAATCCGGAACTTAAGGAATCGCCGCCTCCAGGTAACCTCTATATAAACCCACCTCCTACATGGAGAAAGGTACGAGAACTTTCATCTGAGTACTTACTCATTACGTTCTTGAGAACTCTCTCAAGAACCATTATTGTTGCCTAGGCTGACTTGAGCGTCAGAGGCGGTTCCCCGGCCAAAACTAGGCCGGACCGTTCTTGCTTTCTTTGTGTGTGCAGGCATCCCAGTTATTCCAACTTGGTTGGAGAGCTCTTAAGGTGGTCATCTCAATATCCGGCTCTCCAAGAAGTTCTAGACGCAACAAATAATAATAATAATAAATCCAATGTGAGTACTAAACTTTTGTTTACTATTGTAGTTGGTTACTTGAATCTGTTTTTTCAGATCCATTTAGTTGTATTTGGTTATTTGAATCTCAATACATCTTTCTTACCCGATCACTTGACCATAATAAATGGATCTATACCATATTATCCAAATATCTAAGATAATTATCATAATCAACTCAAGAAAATAAATAAATAAATAAAAGGAAAAGGTTGGTTTGTATCAATAATTATACCAAACTCAAATTTGAAGGAAATAATGGCTTACCAGTAGTATTCATAGCCTTTATTAGTGAGTGTGAACTCTAAGATAAGTGTCTTTGATCAAAAGTAGCTCTTTGAGTACATCTTTTATTTCCATTCAATCCCATGGTGATTCAGCTGAGCAAGTAAGTCCAATTCTGATAACAGAATTGAGGCACACTTGAACTCTATCCTTCACATAACCTTGATTTCCAGTGATATTTACTATGGCTACTGCTGTTTCTGTTTCATCTTCAATGGAAAGAAGTGATTGATGAACGATGGCCATCACCCCATCATGCAAAGCCATCTCAGCCCAAGAATGAAGATTAAAGTTATCTTTGAACATTTCATGAGTAGGCTGCTTTCCTGTGAACATCTCTAACAAGAGAATTCCATAGCTGTAGACATCACCATGCATTGAAACATCAACACCTGTGCCATACTCTGTAACTTCTGCGTCTTAAGTTAGTATTTTGATGCATGGTAGAAAAAATAAAGAGTAAAGTTCATTAAACTTATTTTATATTAATATAAGGCAAATATTAGATTAATTGTAATAAGTGAAGCTTAGTCAAATAACAAAAATATTTTATCTTAGTTCAACAAAAAATGAACATTACCTGGTGGAATGTATCCGACAGAGCCCTTTATTCCAATTGAGCTTGTGTAATTATGAGATCTACTTGAGGCTTTTGAAAGAATTCTTGAAATCCCAAAATCACCCAGATGTGCGACCAAATCACCATCAAGAAGAATATTGCTTGGCTTTATATCACAATGGATAATCTGTACAGGACAATGGTGATGGAGATAATCCAATGCTACTGCAATGTCGATGGCAATATTCAACCTTTGTACAAGGTTTAAGTGCCTTAGCTCATCTTGTATGACATTTGCATGTGGATGTAACCAGCTCTCCAAATTCCCACTTGGCATGAACTCATATACTAAAGCCTTAAAATCGTTTCCTTCATAATCTATGCTTGAGCAACAGGTTAAGATTTTTACAAGATTACGATGCTTGACCTGACTTAGCGATTCACATTCTACCATAAAACTCTTAGTGGCACCACTTTCTTGAATGTTGAATACCTTTACTGCGACTATGGTTTTCCCATCATTGAGAACTCCTTTGTACACTAAACCAAAACTCTCAACTCCAATCAAATTTGAAGAAGAAAATCCATCGGTAGCTTTAAGGAGTTGGGCATAAGAGACATTAAAATAACGACCCTCTACGCAGAATGAAGTGGATTTTTTCGTTTCTTTTCCTCTTCGGTAGATAAAGAAAAAAACGATCATAAAAATTAAACATAGAGAGCCCCCACAACCACCTATGATGGCGATCAACTTGAAAACATGAGCTTGATAATGTCCTTTAGATTTTTCATACTGACATGTTGGCAGATGAAGCTCTGGTATGCCTCCGCATAGCTTATTGTTTCCAGTGATCGAAAATGCACTCTGATTTGCAAAGACCCCATTTACTAACACCCCACCCTCCAAATCATTAAATGATAAATTTAAGTTTTGTAAAAACTTAAATGCTCCCAAATATTTCGGGATAGAACTAGAGATATTGTTGTATGAAAGATCTAAATCTTGAAGGCCTTTTAGAGATCTTAGAGAAAATGGTATTGATCCTTGAAGTAAGTTCCCCTTCATATAAAGGTGTTCTAGGCTTATACAATCACTAAGGGTACTCGGGATTTCTCCAGATAAATTGTTCCCAGAAACATCTAAGATTTCAAGATTAGTCAGTCGACCCACTTCCAAAGGTAGAGCACCAATGAAAGAATTTCTGCTCAAGCCTAGCTCTATTAATGGGAAAATATCGAATATCTCTGTAGGGATGGTGCCATTGAAACTATTTCCAGAAAAGGTACAGTGCAACAAATATTTGCAATTTCCAATTCTATAAGGTATTTTCCCCTCCAAGTGATTGTCATCTAATTTGAGCACCACCAATGCTGTCAAGTTTTCAATAGAATCAGGGATTGACCCTGTGAATCTATTTGCAAATAAATAAAGCCCATTTAGGGATCGTAATCTTCCAATAGAAGTTGGAATACTGCCTCGGAGTAAGTTCCCAGAAAGTGCCAAGGACTGTAAGCTTAGGACGTCCCAATCTCAACCGGAATATTTCCAGATATCTGATTGTCAGATAGATAGAGCCCTTCTAATTGGGTTGATAAATTTGCTATGGACTTGGGGAGAATGCCACCAAACTGGTTATCATTAAACTCCAAATCTGTTAATCTACTGCAATTAGTTATTGTATTGACAAAAGTCAGGTCATCAGCCCTTCCACTTCCCAAATGGTTTTGGTTAAATAAAACCGAACTGAATTTTGATAGGCTTCCAAAATCAATGGCTACTGGCCCAGTAAGATTACTTTGGCTTAGGTCAAGCATATTGAGATTTGACATATTGGAGATAGAAATTGGAATCGATCCATGGAATTGGTTGTCACCGATAAAGAGGATCCGTAGATTAGGAAGACTGAAGCCTATATTTGATGGAAGACTCCCTTGAAGTTGATTGGTTCCAACATCAAAACTATCAAGTAAGGAAAGATTATATATATTGGAGGGGATTGTACCGGAAACTTATTGAAAGCAAGCCCAAGAATTGTAAATCTTGTCATTTTGCCAAGGGTATCAGGAATATTTCCACTCAATCCATTGAATCCAGCAGAAATGATTTGAAGTGATGAAAGATTCACGAAAGAAGCTGGGATCTGTCCTGTCAACATATTCTTATGGAATGCAAGGCCTTGAAGCTTTAGCAAGGAACCAAGCTCTATTGGGATTTTTCCTACAAGATTATTGGAACCCAAACTGAGCTTAATAAGGTTGGAGCATCGTGATATGTTGGATGGGATTTCCCCATCAAATGAGTTGTTGAATAGGATTAAAGAACGGAGACCTGACAAAGAGCTTAGTTCATGAGGGATCTCACCTTGAAAGCTATTGTTGTAGAGTGAAATCTCTTGAAGAAAACTGAGGTTTCCTATTTCTGGAGCCATGGATCCCACCAACCCACTAGACTGTAAACGCAAGGCTCTAATCCTGTTTGGATGTCGGCGACCGCTGCATATAATGCCTGGCCATTCGCAATAGGGGATGGAGTCATTCCAGGAGCTAACAACATGAAAAGGATCACTGGTTATGCGAGCCTTGAAAGCCAACAAGGCTAGGTGATCTGTTTCATTTGATCCTTTTGGCTGTGAGAGCACCAAACTCATGCAGTTGCTACACCAGAGAAGGAGAACAAAGAAAACCACCAAGATAAAACCCATTGATCTACTTTACTGAGTCAGCTATTTGATGAACTTGTTAAAATCCAGAGAGATGTAGATGATGCAGGAGCTAGGAGAATGAAGCAGAACTTTAGACGAGTTGAGGTTCACGAATTGAGGAGCTAATATCCCAACTGGGTTGTTATTGATTGTAATTTATAATAGTAATTGTAGTCTAAGATGCTATTTAGGCATGAAAAGATTGAGAAGAAGTCTTAAGAACAAGATAAGGGTAGAATCTCTATTCTTTGGTCTTGACTCCCATGTCTTATACCATGATCGCGACACTCCACTATTCCCATGAAAGACAAAATAACTTGAAACCATAAACATTAAAATACTCAAGAAGGCCATTACCAAATAATCCCATTTCATACGGTCATGACCATTAATGAAGATTCATTTGTCCCGTCGGCGTTACATCATCTTCATCCTGAGCTTAGACTCTCTTGTTGATCTAATGATTGCAGCAGACTACCAGATGAAAAATCGAGGTCAACTAACAATCATCGGATCAGAATGTTTGTTGATTTGATAGAATCACACCCCTAGAAAATGCACAAGAACTACAAAATCAAGAAAAAAATAATTAGGAAGTAGAGTATTGTCATGGGCTAGTCATTCAAAACTATATTTTACCCACTAATATAATATTGTAATGATATGACATATTTATCCCATTTGGTATTAGATACATGTATTAATTTATTCAATTGTGTATCAAATTAAAATTTTGTTACATCTTTTGATTAAAATTTCGTTGGTAAATTCGATTGAGTTTGAATTTGTATTGATTGATTCATATCAAAATTGGCTATGTCCAATCTTGATTTCCACCAATATGGTATCATCATGAGAACTATATGGACTAAATCAAAGACGTTTTCTATGGATAATGGATTATCTATAAATTAGTTGTCGGTCTTTGCCCCTGAGAGTCTTGTTCCTTTAGTCCTTACAGTGTAAAATGGGTAATGCTTTATGTTATAAAGTTGAACTTTCCAATACCGTGGTCGTTACCCCCAAAAAAGGCATAGATGGTCGGCGTACGGTCAAGAGCGTATGACATCTTTGATTAGATCTCAATTGGAATATAGACTTGTAGTGGTCGGTCTTTGCCCATGAGACTCTTGTTCCTATAGTCTTTACAGTGTAATATGGGTAATGCTTTATGTTATAAAGTTACCCCAAAAAAAGGCATAGATGGTCGGCAGTAGGGTCAAGAGCATACGACATCTTTGATTAGATCTCAATTGGTGTCTCGATTGATTTGAATTGTTAATTGTTGACTTTGATCATTATTGTCAACATTCAATCTTGATCTCTCACATGTACACTGCTCACGTGCCTTAACATGTTATTTCATCTTCTTAGACTTATGATTAATAGATTGTACTTATTAATATACGAAAACTGACTTGGTTTCCAATGTGGAACAAAGTTAAAAACACATATCAAAATATAAAATAAGGAAGAAAACACTTTAGGGCCTGTTTGGTTACATGAGTTTGGAGATTTCAAATATTTAGAGATTTCAAATCTATGGAGTCATAATTTATAAAATTAAATGTTTGGTTGTGGAATGAAATCTGTGGATTCATCCTACAAAACTATTTGATGGACGTGATTTTTGTGAATGTGCAAATGTTTAACTTTTTTGAAATCTCTGGATTTCACCCCTTACCCATAAATCTACAGATTTACGTTTTTAGTGTAAAAAGGTGAATCTCTAGATTTCATGAATCTATAGATTTTTACAACCAAACAGGCATAATTCTCAGATTCATGAATCCAGAGATTTCAAATCTCTGGATTCATGTAACCAAATAGGCCCTAAATCAATCTCTATTATTCCAAAGATTTAGATGCATTATATAAAAAGAAAATTACAACAACTCACCCCATCTTTGATGAGTTCGAAGTTAAAAACTGCCCTGTGAGATGGGGTCAATATCATAGGTGGACTTACTTTTCATTAGAATCTATTGAGAGTGCTTAGTGGATTCTATTTAGACGCACTATTGCTTCTTATTTCTGCTTCCACCATTGCAAAAACCATGGGCTAGGGTTTTGAGATTCACAAAATCTTCGTCTTTTGGTTGGTTTTTGAGTTTCATTTTACCGGCTAAATATGATGTATCTATTCCATTCGGAATTAGATACTATAATGATGTGAAATGTATTAATTTAATCAATTATGTAGCAAATTGACACTTTTACATCTTTCGATTGGTAAATTCGGTTGAATTGAATTTTTATTGATTTGTTCATATCAAAATTGGCTAAATCCAATCTTGTTTTCCACCCTATGATATCATGAACCAAAGATGTAGTCTATGGATAATGGATTATCTATAAATTATCGACAAATTCATCAATACAAAATTAATGATTTATCTAATACAGACATAGATGGTCATGTACCCAAAAAAGACACATAGACGGTCAGCAGTAGGATCATCAGCGGAGGACATCTTTGAATAAATTTTCATTGGTAATTTGAATGGTTTTTGGTTGGTTTTTTGAGTTTGTGAATACGGTTGTTCTTCGAGTTATATTTTGTAAACTTGAAGTTTATTTTTTTAACTAGACAGATATAATTACTATATTACTCTTCTTTATTACGGTTGAATATCAACAAAAGTCAGCTAATTAAAGAAGGGATTCTTTTACGACAAGATTTAAAGTATCTAAATGATTATAACGAATGTATCATCTCATATGGAGTATTATATTGCATATTGTTATATACATTTTGCAAGAATTCAATACATTTTTAATAAAAAAAAAAAAGAAAAGAAAAACGTATTGGTATACATCATATCAATCAATCTCCTATGGTATCATAAATGCTGCTTTAAGAGTTGGAGACAAATAAAGTGGAGGTTTTATATATAAAGTGAATATAAGATTCTTTTATATGCATAATGGATTTTCTTTAAGTGCTAGACATAATCAATGCAAATTAAAGGTTGATCGGTTGATGGAAAGACTTTAGTGTGTGAGACTGGTAATGTTTTGAAAACTTCAACAAATGAGACAAGAAGAGAGATCTATCTAAATTGTTGAATTTGTTACATTCATAACATAAATGTTGGATATCTTTTTCTGGGGACGGGGTAGTTCTTTATATAAGGGAAGTGGGCAATCATTTACATATTACCAAGCTTTGCCTTGACCTCAAAGAATTCATATCATGAGGCTTTGGTTTTTGTCAATTTCTTTTAACGGTTTTAAACTTCAGATCTCCAATGTAACATTTGAACAATGATCAGTGTTGAATAGACTTGTAGTGGTTGTTCTTGCCCGTGAGACACAAGTCTGCTAGGTCTTTAGTCTTTACCGTGTGAAACGGGGTCAACAGTGATGTTAGAATCTACTGAGAGTGCTTCATGGCACCAAAACTAGCCCCATCACCATGCCTCATGGATTCCACTCAGACACCTATTGTTTCTCATCTTTGCTTCCACCCTTTCAAGAACCACGGACTAGGATTTTCATATTCATAAAATCTCTATTTTGGCTGGTTTTTTGGGTTTCACTTTGAGAATTTGGTTGTTATTAGGTTCATCTTTTGTAAATTTCAATATTTTCTTAACTGCGCCGATTTAATTACTATGTTATTCATATTCTTTACAATTGAATACTAACAAAAGTTAGCTAAAGAGCGGATTCTTGATGGATTACACCTAACGTTGAAAGTATCAATGTTGAGTGCCATATCGATTCTCTTTGCAATGTTGAAATTGTGATATTTTTAAAAATTTTGTGGATTTTTGTGCATGTATTTGCCTATTTGATGATAGGATGATGAACGAAATGTTATTTATATGCTTGAGATTTTGGAATTGGAATTTTGATAAGATATTTGAATGGTTGCCTTAGTACTGAATTATCAGGATGGTGAACACAAGGAATCGAAATGCAACGACTAGTTAGAATCTGAATGAGAGTAACCCCAATGGAGTTGTTCCTACTAGTGCTACTGGAACTCAGAATAATCAGAATGGCCAACACAATGGTGCACCTCCAGTTACCCCTCCTGTTGCTCCTCAATTAAGTTGCCCCTCGGTTGTGACTATGTAAGATATTCTTAATATTATGGGAAATATGATAGCACAACAATAGAATGCTCAAATCAACTAGATGATGCAAGGGTTTATGGCCATGCAAAATGAAAATTGTGCTGCCCCAGTAAACCCTAATGGAGTTAGCACCTTTGCTGCTGGAGCCAATGTGTGTGGTTATGCAGTTAGACCACATGTGAAGATGATGGAACACTTTCTGATACTTCAAGTGCCAAGTTTCACCTGTGTGACCAAGGATTTCCTTTTTCATAACAAATGGATCCAAGAGATGGAGAAAGTGTTCAAACATCTATAGTGTTTTGAGGCCTAGAAAAACATTTGTGCGAGCAGAAGCTTCAGTATGAGGTTGATGCTTGGTGGAACGCAACCCTACCAATCCTAGAGGCAGTGTATCATAATAATATCACCTGCATGAGAGACCTTTATGTAATCTTGGGAATGGATTGGCTAACTGCACACAAAGCAGTTATCCTCTACTCCTTGAGGAAAGTGCAGTTTCAGCCTGATGGAACTACATCTTTTGAGTTTCAAAGTGATCGAGGGAGACATAGTAATAAGACTTTGGCTGCTGCAAGAGAAGTAAGGACCTTGTTGGAAGGTGCAGTGCCTAATGTCACATTCACTCAGCCGGTACCCTATCTGGCATACCTGAGTTTGTGATCCACAACCCCAATGATCAGTATCGAGGAAGTCAACCTCCCACATTTACAATAATATAATCAAGAACAAGACTAAATCAAAGTTAAACTATATTAACTGAAAGATGAAGATAAGATTCAAAGAGAAAATACATTATAGTCAAAGTGCGGAAAATGATACCAAAAGAATAAATCAACTGTAGAGCGTAGCGGAAAATCACTCCACAGTAACAGCGGAAAAGTAGATGAAACTAAAAAGAAGATTACAACCGATTCCCAAAATGGTAAGAAAGACGTAAGAAAAATCTAAACTAATGTTTCTTCAAACTTAAAAATAATACTTCTAAACGTAAAAGGTCTCTATATCCAAGTATTGTTGAACTAGCACATGAGTACGACTAATTCGGATACACTCCTCTGTCACCTTGGTAGTCTTCACAGTTGTAGTCATAGTAGCCAACAACTTGGGTGTAGTATGAGTCATCGTGTTCAATCTCATATGCTTGTCCGTCATAGTCATCTGTATCTGCAGATAAGTCTAACAAAATTGTTGCAAAAAGAAGTGAGTTCAAAAGAACTCAGCAAGACAGTTCATTCCACAATAACACAATATAACATGATAGCAAAACATAAAGGATACAAGATGTAACAACCCCCATATTTCTAACCCCGAATCCGTATTGCAGGTCTGAGAACCCGAAGGTCTAGTCAGATTAATTTTGTGAAGTGTCCAGATAGAAGTCCATGATCCATATCCAGAACCCATGGATATGGATTCTCTTGTTGAAGAATCTACCTTACTAGGAAGTTGGATCTCTGGTAGAGGGCAAGTGGTGTTTGGAGATGTCCGGAATGAAGGTAAGACCTCCCCCTTAGGGGAAGTCCACACCAAGTTGGTTGGTGCCATAGGGGAAGTATATGGACTTCATATAGTATTTACCATTATGACTTGCATTGGATTAGAAACCCGACATGCACCAGTACTCATTGCCAATGGTGGTGGTGAGAGAGTGTTGACTTATCCCCAGCTATGGTTTGAGAGACAGGTGTGGACTTACCCGGATCAGAGTGACTAGACCTACCCAGAGGAGGGCTAGTGTATATCTTAAAGCATGTCAGCTATTAGAGACTTGCATAGTTAGATCTTAGTAGCATTCATATTTCTGCATATCATCCATATAATTTCATATATGCATTCGTGGATTGTATTGACATATATATGAGAATTGTTTGTTCCTTACTGAGTTCGTCAGAACTCATTCCTTTCATTGTATATATTATATGTGTTGTACAGATGATGGCACAACATCGGAAGTTGGAGATAATTTGTATGAAAGAACCTTCTCGTATGAAGCTGATGTGGCACAGACAGTGGTACATGAAATTGCAGAGCATGAAGTCTCCTGAAGATGCTTGGTGTGCGCTTTTAGCACCCATTGATGGGCGGAGGAGACAGGTTGCTAGGCAGTTTGCCCTTCATATGGAGAAAGATTGGAGGACCCCTTTACTTGCTAATTTAGAAAACCAATTTTTAGATTTAGAAAAGAAAACCAAAAAGAGGATTATTATTTTATTTATTTTGCTTCCGCTGAACTCGATATTACAATTGATTCTCGATTCTTTCTTGGATATTTATTGAAGTATCTGGACTCCTGTAACCTTTTTATTTAGGTATAATTATTGTTGCCCCCTTGTAGTTTGATTTTATTACTAATAAAACCCTGTTCTTTACGAAATTATTGTTGCCCCCCTTCCTTATAATGGTGTTAAGTAGCCGTTAAGTTTGAATATGTAATGTCTAATTTGCCCTTCATTAAAATTAAGAAATCAAAAGACGATGTTACCCATTTATAAAAAACCAGATTAAATATCAATTTCACCCTAAACTTCATTTATTTTGAATTGAAGAAATGGGCAAATCCAAATCCGATTTGGTTTCCCACCTTCACTGACCTTCATTATTTTGAATTAAAAAAATGACCAAAATCCAAATCCAATTTGGTTTCCCACATTCACTAAACTTCATTTATTTTGAAAATATTTTAGGTGATATTCAGTTTCCATTTTGAGTTGAATTCGATTTTCCTTCCCCTTCGGTTTCTATTTGAGTTTTATTCAATCATTTTTTTTATAAGAATAAAATGGATTATAGTTAATTTTTTCTCCACAATTAATTAAGGGTACTCCTGTAACTTGACAAAAGGGTAAATAAGTAAAGAGATAAGTATAAGGGTATTTTGGGATTTTTAAGAAAATATAAATATGTCACATTATCAATAAACTAACGAAACTTAACGGTAGGGCGACAATAGTAATTGTAAACAAAGTTAAAGGTTGGATTATTAATTTTGAAAAGTACAGGGGATACAGTAGTAATAAAATCAAAGTACAGGGGGCCAATAGTAATTATCCCTTTTATTTATTATTGCACTTTTTCTTGCTCTTGACTGTATGTACTTGTGTTTATTATTATTGATGGGTAAGACCGTGGATCCTGTGACGGTTCACTCCCACGGGTTGTCGGGCGGATAACCGAGACCGGCAGGTGGGGTGTGACACAAGATGATATGAAATAGACATGCATGCATGATTCTAACTCTATATATGCTGGTCTCTATTGGTAGATATGCTTTAAGTCATAGCACCATACTCCTCTGGGTAGGTCTCAAATCACTCTCCCTCAACCATCTCGATATCTTGGGTTCTCCGATGGTAATTAGGTCATGCATCCCTCTTGGACATTCCATGGCTGGGGTTTAGGTCACCGCTCTCACATCACCATTGGTATGAGTATTGGCGCATGTTAGGTTAAACTTAGCCCAATGCAAGTCTTCTACTTAGTTATATCAAGTCAGAGTTAGATACTTCCATTCCTCGCCTCTCGCATCCCTTTTCGGTATCTTTCTCCCTAGAATCAGCATATCCTATGGCTACAACCAACTCGGACTACGGACTAACCAACCCTATTGATCATCCACAAATAGTAAATGGGAAGCTCTCATGCCCTCTCACGGGTTGGTTACCGGTCTTGAGCGCCCATGAGCCCAAGTCTACTACTATGTAATTCATGTCCTCTCATACATTGGTTACCGGTCTTGGGCACCCATGAATCCCCATCGTTGCCATGGGTTATAACAAGGTAATCCTAGCGAAACATTGGTAAACAAGCCCTAGGTATGTCAACCAATAATCAGGAAAAGAGTCAAAGGGCACCATAGGAAAGCGTTCCATACCACTTCCACTGATGTCTAAAGACATAAATGTCAAAAGAACATTCCCCATTCTCCAATTATACTTAAGCAATCACGTTCCCAATCAGTCATTCACAAGCACAACTGATAAACCAATGCATAGGGAAATAACCATTCATACATTATTAAAATAATAATTGAATTACATGAACAAGTCTTACTGTAGTTACAATACTTACAGCAACATTATATTTATAAGAAAATATAAGAAACAGTTGTATGATCATTCAAACTGAATCAAATACAAGTAAACATGCTTATTAGGTTTTTAGGAAACAACCGTCCTTACCTTAATTAACTTTGAAGAATTCCAAAGAAAGAATTAGGATAGGTCCAAGGTGAGCAAATAAACCCTAAACAAGCAAAGTTCAAGCATTAGGAACAAACCCTTGAAGATCAGAAGTCAAATGGATCAAAACAGACCAAGAATTCAGCTACTAATACTATGGTCAGGTTGGCTGGGCAACTTGGCCAATCAACTCAGTGAACAGTACGAACAGAATTTCCAATTTTTTATCCGAAACTCAACTTCTGGGATTTGAAATACTTTGAAATTTGAAGGGAAACTCTAGAATAGTAGTCTAAGACTATCTAGCATAGATTAGACACCAACAATGACCAAAAGGATAGAATTCTAAATTAATCGAAAACTAGGTTTTCAAAGAAAACAATTCGTGAATTCTATGGAGAGGCTAGAGAGAATGAGAATTCACTCTAGAAGAATAATAATAGTAGATGATAGTTAGAAACTAACCTAGGAATGAATCTAACATGCTTTAGAAATCAAAAACATAGAATGATTACACATTCATGAAGATCTCACAAGAACTCATTCTAATATCAAGCTGTGTGGATCATAAAAGCATTGGAGTGAATGGAGATTCACTCAAACCTATAGAGATTGAGGAAGAGGTATTTGCAATGATACAGAACCTTCTTCATAATCACAGAGATGAGAAGAATCAATAATAGAATAGATCAATGAAAGATTAGGAGTGATCACCAACCTTAAAGAGGAAGATTCACCGAAAAACTTGAGGATTCGCAAAGGATCTTCCACAACTCCAAAGAGAAGGCTTGAGAGAGGATTCCCATGTTCTCCAGAGGCTTTAGAAACAAATGGGGCTGAAAACCATGTAGTTCTATTAAGTAGTGCATCAAAAACCTAAAAGTCAGAGATTTTACACTTAAGCCCTCGTCACCATGGGTCGCTTGGCCCAATCGACCCAAGCAGTCGACCCAGCTGACCAGCAAGCCCAAATCAGGGAATTGAAGCTCCAAACCTCAAGATTTTCAATGGGGCTTCTCCCAACTCAACAAGTGACTCACCTAGCATCGAGGGACCTTCCAAAACATATCCAACTAGGCCTCAAGTCCATCAACCAAACTCTTCAACATCAAGGTGCAGCTTCTTCTCCAAATTAGAATAGGTTTCCAAGTATGGAACTCCATCATCAATCTCCGTGGGTTCTAGGTCAAACACCATGTCTTCCATTGAGATGGCCCACGATTTCCTTCTTCCTTCACTTTGAGTCTTCGGACCTACAAACAAATGGGTTTCCAGGTTAGGGTTAGGGCTGGATTTCACACTAATGCCTCATCTGCAAATGAAGGTAAGAAGACTAAAAAAGTTGAAGATGTCATGATAGTGAGAGACTCCATGGATGTTTTCCCCAGAGAATTGTTAGGCTTATCTCGTGAAAGAGAGTTGGAATTTACCATAGAGGTAATTCTAGGAGTGGCTTAAATGTCGAAGGCTCTGTATAAAATGGCACGACTAAGTTGAAGGAACTGCAAAATCAACTGAATGAGCTTCTAGAGAAGGGATTTATCCAACCAAGTGTGTGACCTTGGGGAGCTCCAGTTCTATTTGTGAAGAAGAATAAGTTGACTATTAAGAAGAAGTACCCACTACCAAGAGTCAATGATCTCTTTGGTAAGTTAAAGGGAGCAATAGTATTTTCAAATATAGATTTGAGATCTGGATATCATTAGTTCAGAGTGAAGGCAAATGATATCTACAAGACAACATTAGGACTCGGTATGGACACTATGAATTTAGCGTGATGCCATTTGGCTTGAAGAATGCTCCTGCGGTGCTTATGGATCTAATGAATTGAGTATTCCATGATGTATTGGATAAGTTTGTGATTGTATTCATAAATGACATCCTTATCCACTCAAAGAATGAAGAAGAGCATGTTGAACATCTCTGATTTACTTTACAAAGGCTAAGAGAGAAGAAGCTTTTTGTAAGTTTAGCGGATGCGAATTTTGATTATCCAAGGTAGTTTTCCACGACCATGTGGTTTTAGCGGAAGGAATCTGAGTTGATCCTGATAAGGTTAAAGCAGTTGTAGAGTGGGATAGACCTAACACTGTAACGGAGATTAGAAGTATTCTAGGACTGACAGGATACTAGAGAAGGTTTATAGTGAACTTTCCTAGGTTAGCTGCCCTAATGACTAAGTTTACTAGAAAAGGAGAGAAGATTTTCTGAATAGATGTACTAAAAGCAGGGTCCATTTCTGAATTCGAGGCAATTTTATCAATCTTCTCTTTCAACTAATGATCAGAACTTTGCAAGGCAACAATTCTATCTCTAAGGGAGGATCTTGCAGTCATGGCATAGAGAATACAATCCGAACCCTTAGGGATCACTTCCAAACCAAATCTTTCCATCGAGGACAACAAAGGCCGACTCAAAGCATTTAAATCCAACTCTTTTCCTTGACTCTTTCTACTAAGAGCATCCGCCACTACATTTGCCTTACCCGGGTGGTACTGGATGTCACAATCATAGTCAGAGACCAACTCCAGCCATCTTCTCTGTCTCATATTTAACTCCTTCTGGGTGAAGAAGTATTTCAAACTTGTATGATCCGTGAAGATGGCGATCTTCTCACCGTATAGATAGTGTCTCCAAATTTTCAAAGCAAATACAACAGCTGCAAGCTCTAAGTCATGAGTGGGGTAGTTCCGCTCATAATCCTTTAGTTGTCGAGAGGCATAAGCCACTATCTTTCTGTGTTGCATCAACACGCAGCCCAAACCGATTTTAGAAGCATCAGTGTAGACCGTCAATCCACCGGAACTATCAGGTATAGTCAGAACCGGCGAGCTTGTCAATCTAACTTTCAGCTCTTCGAAGTTCTTCTCACAAGAATCGGTCCAGACAAACTTCTCCTCTTTTCTAGTTAGCTTAGTCATAGGGGCAGCCAACCTAGAAAAGTTTTCAATGAATCTCCGGTAGTATCCTGCTAATCCAAGAAAACTTCTTATCTCGGTCACGGTCTTCGGTCTTTCCCAATCAGTAACAGTTTGGACTTTCTCTGGGTCAACACAAATACCCTCGGCTGAAACAACATGGCCAAGAAACACTACACTTGAGAGCCGAAGTCACACTTGCTAAATTTAGCATAGAGTTTCTTTTCTCTCAACCTTTGCAACGTGCAGTTCAGGTGCTCCGCATGCTCTTCCTCATTCTTTGAGTAAATCAAGATGTCATCAATGAAAACGATTACAAATTTATCGAGTACATCGTGAAATACTCGGTTCATGAGATCCATGAACACGGCAGGGGCATTAGTCAAGCCGAAAGGCATCACTTTAAATTCATAATGTCCGTACCTTGTTCTGAATGCTGTCTTAAGGATGTCACTTGACTTCACCTTCAGCTGGTGATATCCCGATCTCAAATCAATCTTTGAAAAGACAACAGCACCCTTCAATTGATCAAAAAGGTCATCAATCCGAGGCAAAGGATATATGTTCTTGATTGTCAGCTTGTTCAGTTCCCGGTAGTCAATGCACAGACGCATACTACCATCTTTCTTCTTTACAAACAAGACCGGAGCTCCCCAAGGTGACACACTTGGCTGCACGAAACCTCTCTCTAAGAGTTCATTTAATTGAGTTTGCAACTCTTCGAGTTCGGTAGGTGCCATTCTGTAAGGGGCCTTGGATACAGGAGCCGCTCCAGGAATTAAGTCTATAGAAAACTCAACTTCCCTATCAGGAGGCAAACCTGACAAGTCATCCGGAAAAACATCAGGGAATTCACTAACAACTTTGACTTCTTCAAGTCTCTTCTTCTCTCTGACCTTGCTTCCAGACGAAGCATTTCCCAAAAAGGCATGGACTTGCATTAGAGTGGACAAGGTCTTTTTGCTAAATCTTCCCTTCTCTCCTTGAAATTCGAAAACTGAATTCTCTTCTACACGGAACTGAATCTTCTTTGAGGAACATAAGATCACGGCATTGTAGAAGGTCAACCGATCGATTCCCAAGATTACATCAAAATCTCTCATGTCAAATAATACAAGGTTTGCCTTCGATTTCTTCCACAAATCAAAATAGAACAATCTTCTAACACTTTATCTAGTTTAACAGCAGACCCAACAAGGGTACAAATAGATAAATGACTAGATAAACATCGAGGTGTCAAGTTAGTTCTCAAGGCAAAAGTAGATGATATGAATGAATGTGATGCACCCGTATCAAATAATACAAATGCGGGAAGAGAAGCTACTAACAGAGTACCTGTTACAACATCGTGGCAGGGGTCTTGCTCGGTACCAGATATGCTAAACACTCTGCCAGAGGGAGGGGCAGAAGTAGCAGCAGGAGTACTCTTCACTACATGAGCTTGAGATTGCACAGACTTGTTGGGGCAAGAACGAGCATAATGGTCTGCTTGCTTGCAGAGGAAGCAAGTAGTATCTTTCGGTCCAATAGGAGCTGCAGCAGGGGGAGGTCTCTGATAAGCTGGTCTAGGATTCACCATCCCAGGCCTAGGAGGATAAGTAGCTCCCTGAGGTCTGGCTCCATTGGACTGACCATAATATCTCACAGGAAGGGAATTAGGATTCTGACCAACATGTCTCAGCTGAAAGGCGGGTGCAGGATAAGGAGTAGGTCTAGCAAAACGCCGATCAGTGCGGTCCACAAATCCAGAACATCTAGGTTGCCAGGGTTTCTGAACTCGAGCATTTTCCTTTTCATTCTCTTCAAGCTTCTTCGAGTTTTGAACGACCTGAGCATATCCTTCAAGAGGCAAGACAGTGAGGTATGCCTTAATAGAAGGTCGCAAACCCTTGAAAAACTTTTTCGCCTTGGCTTCTTCAGACTTAATAGACTCGGGGGCGAAGAAGAAAAGTTCTTCAAATTTCTGCTGATACTCAAGCACAGACAAAGTACCTTGTACTAAGGCCATGAACTCGGCCTCCTTTGCGTCCTTTACAGCTTCCGGAAAGTAGTTCTTGCAAAAAGCTTCCTTAAACTTCTCCCAGGTAACGACACCACCATTCAAGGTCTCAAGGATAGGCCTAGTGGAAGCCCACCATGCATCAGCTTCTTGCTGAAGCTTCTGCTCAGCAAACAACACCTTCTGAGCATCAGAACATTGCAAATGTCTGAAGGCCTTCTCCAACTCACGAAGCAACTTGTTCGGAAAGAGGGTGTCCTTTGTTACACCAATAAAGGAAGGTACTTGTAACTTTAGGAAACTTTCCATCAAATGGGTGTGGGGTGTCCCGGTGAATCTTTCCATAAGAGGGGCTGCGGCTCCAGAAGTTCCAATTCCGGCACGGTTTTCATTGCGAAGGGTAGCAAAACCAGTCATCATTTGATTAAATTGGGCAGCCTGCTGTTGCATCATGTTGGTCATGACGCTGGCGATATCTCTAAAGCTTCCGATATCGGGGGCACCGGGAATGCCATTCGTGGTGTGGCTATAATCCGTCGTGTCTGCTGATCAGAGCCCCTAGCAGGGGTTTCTTCGTTTCCGTTGCTTCCGGATCCGACGAAACGATTTCTAAGTAAGACCATTCTGCAAGGATCAAGGATAAGGATACCAAAATTTCAAATTTGACAAAGACAACTTGGCCAACGAATAGGATAACCAAATCATGGTTAGAATTATCAATATAACAGTAAAATAAGTCAGCATTGATCAAAATCCAAAGGAAATGAGTCCAAGAATCAAAAACTCCCAAAATAACCCAATGCGAAAAATCAGATTTAAAGGGCCCACTTCTCATTTCATTTTCATTTCTCACTCAACCATTTCGAGTTTAGCTCTGGAGAAAGCGATTTAGGGTTTTCAAGAGTGCTAGGACTTGATTCAAGGCTTCAATCATTCTTGATAATCTCACTTGATCATCTACACAAGTAAGTTCTCTTTCTTTTTCTCTTTTCTTGTAAACTTCATTCACCATTGTTGTGTTCTTCAATAAAACTGAGTAATACTTGTAGCTAATGGTTAGAATCATACATATAAATGATTAGAAACATGTTTTCATAACTTTTCAAATAAGATTAAGTTCCAAACACAAGATTGCATCCATTTTGGTTACCAAAACACTATTCATTTCACAAAAACTCAACTTTACAAGCACTTGTCTCATTTTCAACCCAAAAGGAATTTTGACATGAAACAAATTTCTACAACAATGATCTACTAGGGGTAAAGTGTTCCCACTCTCCATTCGGTCAAATTCCATTTTTTTTTCAAAAATCACAAATGCAAGCCAAAAGAGGGATTTTTCTCTCTCTTACTTGCTGAATTTTCACTTTGAATATGCCAAAAAGATGGATTTTCACCAAATAAAGTATTCTAGCATGCTTGTATAGGTCTTATGCATATGTTAGAATGATCAAATCAAAATTTCACCAAAAATCGAATTTTCTGAAAATTTACGAAAATACCCTTCATCTAACAATCATACACTGAGACTAATCCAAATGAGTTTCTTTCCTTGTTTCAACAGATACACCATGCCTAGAGGAGGGAGACGAGTAGATAGGGGTAGAGGACTTGTTCCCCGGGCTGAGGTCATAGACGAGGAGCATTTCACTACTCCTATGGCGGAGTTTCTATACGAGCACTATTTCCATGATATACCGATCAAGCACGAACAATTGGTGGATGTGGTTGATTTAGAGGTATTTCGCATCCGAGAGAGATTAGAGGCTATGGATTGGCTTCACTTATACACTACGGCACAGCCCGATCTACCGGATCTTATCGGATACTTCTATAGTAATCGACTTACCGTATAGAGGATGATCCGAGGGATGGTTCTAGGATTGTCATAGATTCCATGGTCGGAGGTAGAGAGATCAGTTTCACTACGAGGACACTGGCTCGCATCTTAGATGTACCGATCGTACGAGATTCCCGTTGGTGGATTCCCGCTGGTACAGATATCACAGAGGTGCTTCTTCCTTATGAGGTATACGAGGTGTGCATGACTCTATGGGATGACATTGACTGTTATATGCCCCGGTGTGGTACCGCGATGCGTCCTTCAGCTAGAGTTATCGCTCGCATCGTCGAGCGAAATATCCTTCCGAAGGCAGGGCATCATAGCAAAGTGTCGGCGATGGAGGCAATGATCATTTATAGTATGTATACTGGAGTACAAATCGATTTAGCATACATCATGCAAAATGTCATGATTGATCGGATCGAGTTTCCTGGGGATAGGAACTTGGCTTTCGGTCGACTCTTGACTCGTATCTTTGAGTACTTTGGTGTGGACTTGGAGCATACACCTACGATTTAGGGTCGAGATTTAGGTGAGCCCATTTGTGCATGGTTGATCAGGAAGATGGGGCTCCGAGGATGCGGTCGGATCGGAGGATGAGGATGATATCGATGATGCATCAGGAGATGACGACTCAGAGGATGATAGTACTGATGATGATGATGGTGGTGACGATGATGAGCATAGTGAGGATGATGATCAGGGTCATGATGAGGTTCCGAGGCATGAGAAGGTTCCCGCTCCACGATTTACTAAGGTCAGAGGCCCATCACACACGACTTCTGAGGCTCCAGATGTGGCTTCCCATCAGTCGTCGATTTACTCTATTCTTGAGAGGATCGAGGCTCGGCAGGAGAGGATGTAGTTACACATGTGCACCCTCAGTGAGAGGTTTGCACGACTGGAAGAGGAGTTCAGATCTAGGAGGGATCAGACAGATCGCAGGAGTCGTTCACCTACATAGACATCATTAGGAATTTTCTTTTATGTCATTATGGATGTATGTCTCTTTTTCAGACTTGTAAAAATTTCCCTATGAAATCAATGAAGTTCAGTTGTTTTGTCTATATTATTGTGTCTTATTCATGAGTCAAATTATGTTTCCATATTTTGGTTTCTAGTCCAGGTTATCTATTATTCACTTCTAGGAGCACCTGAATCACTTTCGGATCTGTGACTCGGAATGTTCCATCACCGTTTCTGTGGTCGGGGTTCCACTTGATCTTGGGCTCTAATACCAATGTGTCACATCCACCCAGCCGGTACCCCATT
Source organism: Hakea prostrata (assembly GCF_041222555.1). Lineage (NCBI taxonomy): Eukaryota > Viridiplantae > Streptophyta > Magnoliopsida > Proteales > Proteaceae > Hakea > Hakea prostrata. The sequence goes on along the minus strand of NC_142610.1, from coordinate 16,536,304 downwards.
TGGAATACCCAGGATGTGATCCACAGTCCAAGGATCAATGATCTGAGGTCCATGCCTCCCACATACACAGTAACACAATCATGAACAGTAATAATCAATGGTAAAAACAACTAATATCAAGTATCATGAATAAGACAAGATTAACTAAATCAGAGTGCGGAATATAGATAATAAATTAGGTATGATCAAAGTCATAAAGGGTGAGAAGGTATGGTAGTCACCCTCTCAGAGCAGCGGAAAAGTATTAAATCAAGTTAGTTACATATCCAAGTATCACCGGAATAATTCAAGACAAGTTAATTACAAAATCTAAGGTTCCACAAATACACCAGGGGAATGGGGCACTATGCTAGGGTTTCTTCTATACTAATGGTAGTCTCCTCAACAGTACGGATGAAGTAAACCCAGCGCTGCCGCCTCCCGCACAACCGTGGGGCTAACCCCGGTGCGAATAATAATCCTCCTCGGCTCCAATATACGAATCCTCACCGACGCCACTACCCGGAGGGTAGTATGTGGAATCATAGTCCGCATCATAGGAGGTGCCATCGTAATCTTCGGTACCTGGAATGTAATCTAAAACATTTGCACAAAAGGAATGAGTTCGAAGAACTCAGCAAGGAAGTTATTCCATAATTAGAAATCATACACATTCAGAATATATAATAATGCAATGTGATATGGAACATATGATGCGAGATATGAGCCTAACTCTATGAATGCTGGTCTCTAAGGTAGACATGCTTTAAGTCATAGCACCGTACTTCTCTGGGTCGTCAGTCACTCTCCCATTTCCATATCTTGCGAATGCCCGGGGAAGATCGGTAAAGTCATCAAAAACCATGGTAAGGGGAATCGGTCACCGCTCTCTCACATCACCATTTGGTCAAGTACTGGCGCATGTCACAGTAAAGCCTAGCCCAATGCAAGTCATCTACTCAGTCGGTCAAGTCAGATTCAGATACGTCCATTCCTCGCCCCCGGCGATCCTTTCCAGTATCCTTCACACTAGAGTCAGCGAAATCCCGGATTTCGGACTCATCAACCCTATTGGTCATCCACATATAGTAAACGGGAAGCTCTCACGTCCTCTCACGGATTGGTTACCGGTCTTGAGCGCCCGTGAGCCCAAGTCTATCCATATGCAACTCTACCAATAAATGGCCCCTTTCAGGTATCCGTAGCATGGTTTATGTCCCCTACCGGATTGGCTACCGGCCTAGAGCGCCCATCCAACCATACACTACCACGGGTTGTTCGGTCTCAATGCCCTTCCAATTCAGGTCTGACACGACAAGGATGAACCTAGCCACACAACTAGACACTCCTATGTATGTCATCCAATAACTCGGGAGAGTGTCGATAGGCACCATCGGAGAACATCCCATACTATTCCCTTCGATGCCCAAGGACAAAAGTGTCAGTAGGACACCCTCCAATCCCAAGTCATACGTAAGCAATCACACATCAGATTTCATCATTTCTCATGCATCCAATGCATATTCATAATAGTACTCAAATCATGATATTGAAACGAATCATTATAAACATAAGCAAATCAAAATGATAGAGTAACACAAAAAATGTATAAAGATTTAAATGTTACTGTTCTAACACATATGTATCAGTATCATAATGATTGAAAGAATTTAGGGATTTCATTCTTTGAACAAAGCATAGTTCAATATTTGATGAATTATATGTTTATGGATATAACCATCCTTACCTTGGATGAGTTGATGATGAATTGAGAATACCAAGAATAGTCCAATAGAAGTGTTAAGGCCCTAAACAAACATCAATAATAAGTTAGAAAAGAAGTCAGGAAGATCGGATGTCATTTGAGTCAAAACTGACCAAGGTTGCTGTCAGCAACAACTTTGGTCGATGGTTTTGGTCGATGGTATCGACCAAAATGATCGACCAAAATAATCCTCGGGCAGAATAGTGGATTTTGGGGATTTTGGTCCGAAATGAGTCTTTCGGTGTTCGGATCAATCTGAAACTTGGAGGCATACTTAACAACAGTAGTAGGACACTATAAATCAAGGAATTAACCCAATCCAATGGTCTAATTAAAAAGCCCCAATTTGAGCTATCAAGTTCAAGTGATAAACATCATGGCATGAGTTGGAATTGATTGCATTGATGAGGAATAGCATGCAATAGCTAGGGGGACTAATAGAAATTCGATTGGAATCATATGGCAATGTTAAACATGAACATAATATACTCTATAGCTCAGTTTGATATCAAATGGTATGATGTTAATAGGTAAATCATGGAATACATATGCTAGGTATGAGATATAAGCATTAGCATCAATGAATGGCTAAGGGAATCATGGATTGAGCATGAGTAGGCACTTGGAGTGGTGGTTGCAAGGTTGCAGAACCATTCCAAATGTCCCATCAGCAAGATGACAATAGGAAAGAGTAGGAAATGGTAGGATAGAGAGTGGAATGAAGAGTCATACCTTAGTGTAGAAGATGAAGGCAAGAATCAATGATAAACTAAGTGTCTTTGATGAGATACCCTTCACACTAACCAAGGAGCTGCTTTGGGAAGCTCTCCCCACGTTCCCAGGTGAGAAAAATGATTGCAAAAGGCTCAAGGCTCGAGGTCATATTAAATAGAAAAGGAATATTCCATGGAATCATTAACTTGGCAGACTGGGACATTTTGGTCGATGGTATCGACCAAAATGATCGACCAAAATGTTTTCAGCAGAAAACTCAGGTTTAGAACAGCAACTTCAAGTAGGGATTTGAAAGGCTATACAAGGTCAAATTGAGTGAGGTTTTCTTCCACAATTCAATCAAGAAGTCTAGTTTCGGGGATACCTTCGGATTGTGCGGAGGTCATTTGGTACATCAACCATATTAATCTTCTCCGATGCGCAGACTTTCCTTAAACACTGACAATGCATTTAAGCAAGGGGTATCATTGTCAATGTCCATGGGCTCGGTCTCCGAATCATGATTATCAATCAGAATGGTCCATAAATCTCTTCTTCCACCGCTTCGGGTCCTCGGACCTGAATACAATAGTGGATCCGGGTCAGGGTCAAGGTTAGAATAGGGCTGGATATTACAGAATGAGTTCAAAAGAACTCAGCAAGGCAATTATTCCATAATACATAAGTCGTATGATACAAAACGTAACATGATGCGAAATGATATGAGACAGATGATGCAAATATGATTCTAACTCTACATATGCTAGTCTCTATGGTAGACATGTTTTAAGTCATAGCACCATACTTCTTTGGGTAAGTCTCAATCACTCGAGCTGGTGGGAATTGGGTCCTGCATCCCTCAGAACAAATCCATGGTTGGGGTTTAAGTCACCGCTCTCTCACACCTCCATTTGGTCTAAGTATTAGCACATGTCACGATAAAGCCTAGCTCAATGCAAGTCATCTACTCAGTCATATCATGTCAGATCCAGATACGTCCATTCCTCGCCCCCGACAATCCTTTCCGGTATCCTTCACACTAGGGTCAACATAGCCTCGGACTATGGACTCATCAACTCTATTGTTCATCCACAAATAGTAGACGGGAAGCTCTCACGTCTTCTCACAGGTTGGTTACCGGTTTCGAGCCAATCAAGCATTTCGATGCATTAGTGAAGATGAAAAAAGAAAACATTAAACAACAAACTGTTGAACTTTATAGAAAATCCGTCAATGCGCTTGTTTAGAGAGAAGTGGATTGAGAAAATTTAAAGTTTAAATGTGAAAAATAAAGTATTACAGCAAAGAGAATCCTACAAATGGTTTTTAATCACCACGAAGAAGAAAGATAAAGTTGAAAAAAAATCAAATTGGAGACAAACGATGAAAAAAAGGGTTGGAATAGTTGCTTATCTGGGATCCAGTGATTAAGGTGGTTAAGTTACGGGGGTTATGGCTAAGACATGAGATCGTCAAGAAGAAGGATAAAGAATTTGAGATAAAATTGCATTCTTGGGAGTCTTTTGCTTACATTTTAGGTTAGACTTCTAATCTAGCTGAAGAGTATGATGAGTGAACACAATGTATTAGGTCAAAAGTCACATAGTAATAAGAATTATTCACTGTTATTTTGAGTATTCTGAATATTCAATTAGACATTATTAAATATCTCAAATAAAAAATGTTGAAGAAACTAATTTTTTTCGTTTTCTTTCCATTTAAGTGAGAAATTCCAATTGAGGATCAGCATCTATTTACTCCATTCTTTGCACCCATCTTTAATCTTTGGTAATCCTTTATTAGTTTTTTATACTGATACACATCGGCATATTTATTGTTGGATATATACTCAAAATTAAAAATAAAAGCTAACAAGTCACTGATTCAGGATGGAAATCTGCCAACCCCAGTTTCTAAAGATGAAAGAATACAATTTGTTTGATTCTTGAAGAACACTAGAATTTCTTCTTCAGAGTGAACAAGCTCACCTCCTTCAATGGTGCTGTTTTGACTCAGATAAGGAAACAACCCAGAAAGAAAATGGGGGAAAAAAAGAAAAGAGTCGAATCCTTACAAAGAAAATGAAGATGAAGATGAGACAAAGATGAAGACTTGCAGTTGAAGAGTGAAGTCTATTCAAAGAATCTAAATCTATATCATTAAGTATACACTCGGGCGATCCTCAAGGCGCCATGAAGTTGTTAGGTACCTCCATTCTTGATGCATAGTGTCACCAATGTTCCTTGAGAATCGAAATTCTTAATGTTGGTTTCCTCCAATACCCTAAGAATTCTATGACATCACTGTCCAGGTTTTCTTTCCGACTGTCTTTCTACCCCAATTTGAATTCCTTGATTAACTGATTAAGTGATCCTGTGAAACCCATAACCTAATAAAAACCAAAAGATTAAAATATAGATCATAGGTAACATAAGCCAATGCTCACCATCTCTATTTTAATTCGGTAAAATGTTAATTGAGGAGTTCAAAACATACGATCTATGCACTATTTCAAGCAAATTAATATACTATGAGAAAGCTTTTCTACTCACCTGTCTTTAGTTCTACAACCAAAATCCCAGAAACCTCAAAAAGAAAAAAATTGGAAAAAACCCCTTTTCAATAAAGAAAAATGAAACTAGCATTTTAGATGAAAACCCATTTCCACATGATTAATCAATGGACATGAAGGTTACCAAAAAAATCGATGGACATGAACAGTAGATGACATTATTGATGATTTCCTTTGAAACAAATTTATGGCTTCCCTTATCAAAAAAGAAAAGAGAAAGAAAAAGAAAAAGAAAAATATTAATGTCATGGTATGAACCAAACAGAAAATATTTATGGCATGTTTGTTGAGTATGGGTCATGCTTCACGTTGTGTTGTTGACGGACACTGGGTCCCTCTCTTGGGTGAGAAGGCAGGGAGTCCGGGGATGCCACCCCGATGGAGGTGTGGGGACAACACCCCCATAGCCTGTAGAGGGTTCATGTTTCTGTGGGCCTCGGAGTATGATATATATATATATATATATATATATATATATATATATATATATATATATATATATATATATATATATATATATATATACACAAATTGAGGGAGGATGGCTACATTTCACTTCCCAAAACACCCCTACCTTCTAAAACTACTAAACATTTAAGTCATCAAAAGAGAATATCCAAAAACGTAATTTGCCAAATAATTAAACGAGACTTAAATTTCCAAACAATTAACTAAAAGTGCGTTGGCAAAACCCCAAATCGTGATTTATCATTTTTTTATTTTAAAAAAATCAATGATCATGATTAGAAATAACAATATTAATGGCAGAAATTTAAACATATTTAAACATCCAACTAATAAAACTTAAAAATAAAATTACTATTAATAGGAATGGAAACTTTATGAGAAAGCTTAGGGATTCAAAAATAAAATAAAATGATTATGATTAGATATAAGAAAATTGATAGTTGAAATTCTAAACAAGATTTAAATTTCCATTGATAGTTGAAATTCTATAATCGTAAAATTAACATATATCTACGGTTACACTACTCCACTAAACATAGTTAAAACACTCCACTAAAAGCAGTATACATTTCACTTCCCAAAACACCCCTACCTTCTAAAACTACTAAACCTTTAAGTCATCAAAAAAGAATATCCAAAAATGTAATTTGCCAAATAATTAAACGATATTTAAATTTCCAAACAGTTAACTAAATTGTGTGCTGACAAAACCCCAAATTGTGATTTATCATAAATTAGGCATCCGACAATTTTCCTCTTCTTCCTCCTGCTGCCCCATTGGCCGCTCAAATTCTTCCTCTTGAGTTTTTCTGTGGTGCACAAGGATAAGGAGAAAATACATTGTCTGTTCAAATTCTTCCTCCTGAGTTTTTATGTGGAGCACAAGGATAAGGAGAAAATACAGTTGCAGCTCTTAGAGGATATTGCAAAACAACTTCAAGAGATTACACAGCAAACTGAGTCTGGAAAACTTGTTTGGCAGGCTTGTTTACCCCCATTATCTTTTATGTGGTTAAAATTTAAATTTACACATTTTCTAAAACTTAGATTTGTAGATAGATATTGAACCTTCCATTTTTCTATAACTCTTAAAACTGTTATGAACATTGTCAAGTTTAATTACTTCTCATTTGTATTTATTAATGCTATCTGAAAATTCAATATTTGGTCCAGTTCAAATTTTATAATACTACAAACCAACTCCCCTCAGCTATTCTTCTTCTATATTTTCTTCATTGCCCAACCGAATACTTTAGTTGCCCATTTAAAATTTAAAATAATACATACATGTTGATGTTGATGTTGATGTTGGGCCTTAAAATTCTTCAATTATCACGTAGTACTATAATATATGGATATTGAAACGGTCAAAAATAGAACCTTCTTGACAATTGAAGACTAAGTAGCCAAACTCGGCCTTCGGCTAGGGAGGTTCCTTTTTAAGCTTAGATTCCCTTTTTAAGCTTATTAAAAAAGTTGCAGGCCCCCGTTATTTAAGAGAAATAAACAGTATGTTGTGGCTTCAGTTCTATCTAATTCAGAGCTTTCTGCTGTGATGTTTTCATTTGGACTTATTTGCTATCCTGCTTTTGCTTTACCTGTTGAATTCCTGGTTATCCTGAGATTCCAGTTTACTCCAACATTAGGAATTACATATTTTAACATTTGATGTCATATTTTCATCCCTCTTATGTGTAGGCAAATCAATGATTATGATTAGATATAATAATATTAATGACAGAAATTTAAACATCCAACTAATAAAACTTAAAATTGTTCTATCAAAGGAGATTCATGAGAGAATAAATAGGAAAGAAAATATGAGAGAGAATACAGGGAGAAATTCATGGATCGTGAGTTAGTTTTTAATTAGAATTTAACCTTTTTGATATGGGAGAAATCATAATCAAACCGGGGTTCGCCTTTGGTTCGACCCTCGACCCCGGTCAAGAAAAAATGAACCGACTCGCATCCGTGTGGGCCGGGTTTACTTGATAACTTGTTGAGGAAGTAAACTGTCCAGTCAACAAGCACGCTCGAATCCATGATACTCGGAGCCAACGGATCATGAATAGACGGTTAAACGGAATTTATGGGAGCAAAAGATCGTGCTTACTTGGGTAATTGCCACGCTATGATCGTGTAGTTATCCATTATCCTACTGCGAACGGATCTAATCGTTAAGATTGGATGGCCACCCGAAGAAGGTTCGAGTAAATCCAACGAAGGAGATTCGAGGGTAAGCCCTATATAAACACAACCTACTTTCAAGAGAGGTATCTGAATCATATTCTCAATATTTGTATTCATACTTTTGCTTTGTGCTCAAGCAGAGTCTATTGTGATCAGTTCATCAGTTGACTTAGCCTTCGGAGGTGGACTCCCGACCCTAGCAGTCAGGCCACATCTGACAATTGTTTTTGCAGATCATCCATCAGAGATCTAAGGGCTGAGCACATTTTGGACGCATCATTTGGCGCCGTCTGTGAGAAATGCTTCAGAAAGCCATGGTTACCAGATCATTGGCGGCTTAGCGAGAAGCTAACGTACAACTTCCTAGAGGGAGTAATCCAGAGGATATCCCTGAAGGAAGTTGACCCCATGAAGTTCGAGAAGATGGTGGTCAGGGGGGTAATGATCCATTACACCCTCCTAATCCACTCCAATAGCAGTTGGATCAACTGAAGCTCCAACTTCTGGAGATGAACCAAACGCTTCGTACGTTTGCCAGGAAAGTGGTGGCACCGCAGGCTCCTGATCAACTCGAAGCGGTAAGGCGTATGGGAGAAAGGGAGGAAATAATTGCCTCTCTTCCACCAAGACATTCTCCACAAAGGGAAGGAAGGCTTCAAGAGGACAAAAATGTTGGTCAAAATTTTCGGGAAGATGCTTGGAGATAGGACGGAGAACTAAGAAGAATGGGAGAACTCCTTAGAAGAGATGAGTGATTTGAAAGACCGCAAGGAAGCACAACTCATTCAACGACAAGGTCAGGTGCAGGAGTGCGAACTCATTCACCAACTCCTAGGCATGCGGTTCATGACAATGCTCGCATCTCTATTGACAATTTGAGGCATTTTGGCCAAGAGTTGACTAATATTAATCAGAGACTCAGACAACTGTCCAGAGGAAGAATAATCGATGACATTTATTCAGTCATTAGAAAGACCCCATTCGCCGAAGCAATAGCCGGATATCAATTTTCTCATAATTTCCGGTTGCCAAACTTTTCTTCGTTCCGACGGTTCGGGAGATCCTATCGCTCACATTAGCTATTATCAACAAACCATGGTTGTTGCTGGTAATTCAGATGAAATCCTTTGTAGGGTATTTGGTTCATCTCTGACCGGCGCAGCACAAAAGTGGTTCTCAAATCTTCCCTCGGGAAGAATTGTAGACTTTGAGGAGCTGGCACGAAAATTCATTGGTCGATTCCAAAGTGGAATACAGATCAAGAAGACAGAGGAGATCTTGTTTACCATAAGACAAGGAAAAACTGAATCGATAATATCTGAAAAGCTTCAACAGGGTCACAATGGAGATTGAGAATCTAGACGAACAAGTAGCCAAAACTGCTTTGTTCATTGGACTCACCAATCGAAGACTCTTGGAACTATTGCTTTAGGACATGCCTACCACCTATGCTAAACTAGTACAAAGGTGTCAAAAACAGGTGGAGGTAACAGAGATCCTGGAAAAATGCTCCTTTGGGGTATCATCAGGGAAATTCTTAGGTTTCATGGTGTCTCAAAGAGGTATCAAGGCCAATCCGGCCAAAATACAAGCTTTGATTAACATGGAATCTCCCAAAACCGTTCGGGATGTGGAGTGCTTAACGGGACGAGTAGTTGCGTTGAACCGGTTCATTTCACAATCAGGAGAAAAATGCCTTCCCTTTTTCAAGGCACTCATGGATTTGAGGGGCAGCAAGGAGGCGAAGTGGTCAGAAGAATGTCAAAAGGCATTCGAGGATCTGAAGGAAACACTGGGTAAACCACCGCTTTTGTCTCGACCAGAGAAAGGAGAAATTTTGCAAGTTTACCTGGCAGCATCACACTCGGCAGTAAGTGCGGTACTTGTTCGTGAGAAAGATAAAAAACAATGGCCAATTTACTATGTCAGCCATGTGCTCCTCGACGCAGAAACGCGATATTCCCAGATCGAGAAGCAGGCTTTGGCTCTTATGATGGCGGCAAGGAAATTGAGGCCATACTTTCAAGCACATCCGATAGAGGTATTGACTACTTTTCCCCTCAGTAAAAGTCTTCGTACACCTGATTTATCTGAAAGAATGGTACCATGGTCAGTTGAGCTTGGTGAATTCCAAGTTTTAAGCCTCAAACGGCAATAAAGGCCCAGGCATTGGCCGATTTCATGGTAGAAACCACTGCACCGACTGAGGAGGTAGCCGAACCCATTATTCCTACCATGTGGGAGATATATGTGGATGGCTCGAGCAACAAACAAGGGGCCGGGGCTGGGATTCTTTTGAATGGCTCGACAGGTTTCATTATTCGATACGCTTTGAGATTCACATTCAACGCAAGCAACAACGAAGAAGAGTATGAGGCTTTGATAGCTGGACTTCGATTGTCAAAAGCTCTAGCAGTAGCAAAGGTAACTATCTATAGTGACTCACAGCTTATAGTCAATCAAGTGCAAGGGGAGTACGGAGTCAAAGAACCTCTATTACAAAAATATCAAGGAATCATACAAACACTGCAGAAAGAATTTAAGAATCTGAAAGTATGTCAGATTCCAAGAAAAGAAAATGCAATGGCAGATGAACTGTCAAGACTAGCTAAGGCCAAAGAAAAAACTCTAGACCCTTCGTTCTACATTGAGGAATTAGCATTCCCAAGCAGTCAGGAGAAGGAGATATCCTATATTGAAGCAGAACGATGCTGGATGGCCCCAATCGTGGAATATCTTAGAGATGATAAGCTACCGGAAGATCCAAAAGAAGCAAGACTAATTAAGGTACGGGCATCACGATTTATAATGCAAAATGGAAGGCTGTACCGAAGGTCCTACGTTGAACCACTTTTGAGATGTTTAGGTCCTGAAGGATCGGAAATGGCTCTAGCAGAGGTTCACAAGGGAATTTGTGGTGAGTATATGGGCGGAAGAGCTCTGGCCCACAAAATTTTAAGGCTCGGTTTGTATTGGCCGAAGCTCCAACTAGCTGCAGTGGAGTACATTCGTCACTTCAGCAACTGCCAGATCCATTCCACGGTATGGAAGAGGCTAGCTGAAACCCTGACATCAATTCTAGATCCCATCCCTTTTGCGATGTGGGGAATTGACATAATGGGAAAATTTACTAAGGTTGCAAGCAGAAGAGAATATCTCATCGTAGCAATCGATTACTTCACCAAATGGGTAGAAGCTTGTGCTCTAAAGACAATCACCAAAAGGAGAGTGGAGAAGTTTGTATTAGAATCAATCATTTATCGGTTCAGGATGCCAAAAACCATTGTCATCGATCGTGGCACACAATTTGAGCAATTCTACAACACTTACCTGATCCAGCATCGTATGTCATCAATAGCATATCCCCAAAGCAATGGTCAAGTAGAGGTTACGAACCGAACGCTACTTGATGGGATAAAAAAGAGACTTGAAGCTGATAAAGCCTTATGTGTTGAAGAATTGCACAACGTCCTGTGGGCCTATCAAACTACATTTCGAACTCCTTCACAAGAGAAACACCATTTAAATTGGCTTACGGATCGAAGCATTAGCACCCAGTCAAAGTAATGGTTGGAACAATTCAAGAAAGAGAATTCAAGGAAAAAGCCAATGAACAAGGATTGCTGGATATTCTTGAGCTACTAGATGAAGTTCGGACACGAGCGATTGCTCGAACCCAAAATTATCAGCGAAGAATAGCGTCACACTACAATACTCGAGTAAGGCGCCGTCAATTCCGAGCGGGAGATCCAGTTCTAAGGAATTCCTTAGCCTCTGATCCACACCACCAGAGGAAACTAGATCCCTCTTGGGAAGGACCATATATGGTAATCAAACCAATTGGTTCGAGGGCATATAAGCTGAAGAATATGGCAACCGAGAAAGAGCTGGATCATTTATGGAATGATACACATTTGAAGAAATATTATCCATAAGAAGATCATCATTTTCATTTTCATTTTCGATGTAACATCATTCAACTCAATCAATGCAATTCCCAGTTTCAACACAATATCTTTTGATTGGGGGCAACGAACAATATTCAGCGACAAATGGATCAAAATCAAAAGGCATTGGTTTAACACCCGAGTGGGACCTTCTCAGGCTTAATGAATTTCTACTGAAATTTTTAAGTAAAGGCATCAGTTTAACACCTGAGTGGGACCTTCTCAGGCTTAATGAATTTCTATGGAAATCTTTAAGTAAAGGCATCAGTTTAACACCTGAGTGGGACCTTCTCAGGCTTAAAGAATTTCTACGGAAATCTTTAAGTAAAGGCATCGGTTTAACAAGGTTTAACACCCGAGTGGGACCTTCTCAAGCTTAAAGAATTTCTATGGAAATCTTTAAGGAAAGGCATCGGTTTAACACCCGAGTGGGACCTTCTCAGGCTTAAAGAATTTCTACAAAAATCTTTAAGTAAAGGCATCGGTTTAACACCCGAGTGGGACCTTCTCAGGCTTAAAGAATTTCTACGGAAATCTTTAAGTAAAGGCATCATTTTAACACCCGAGTGGGACCTTCTCAGGCTTAATGAATTTCTACCGAAATCCTCAAGTAAAGGCATCGGTATAAAATGACTAAGACCTATTCAAGCGAAGACTTCATTGAATGACAAAGCTCAAAGGATAAAGTTAATTCTTTATTTCTTTAAACGACCAAAAGGGGCCAACCTTTACAACAAAATTCTCAGAAAAAATACATATGAGATAACAAGTGTCGGGATACAATCTCCTATCGGTCAGGAAGAAACGTCATGCTCGGCGATTGCGAAGAACTCCAAATAAGGATCGAAGCAACTTTTCAAGAAGCAACACAGAGTAAAGAAAAATGAGTTGGGAAACGTATGACGACTGCTAGCCGTGGAGGCATAGATCCTCTCATCATTTGATTCTCGGCCTTGGCGATTGTGAAGAATTCCATAAACTCCCACCTACAAAATCCTTCGCAATTCCATACTCTTTATCCAACTTTTTCTGTAGAAGCCTAATCTTTGGTCAGACCTACATTCAAGGCAAGCTCTTCATAGCTGAATCCTCTTAAAGGGGATAAAGGAGGAGGGTCATCAAGATAGTGCATTATATCAGGATCTGGAATGGGCAGGTTCACCACATCCTTGGCCCAAGCAAGAAGAGGAAGTCGTAGCTTTTCAAACACTTCGGGATGACAATTTGCGCGGTGGGAAGCCGTGTTGAAATAAGGATTTCTCCTTAAGATCGATTCCCATACCCCATTCTCGCCGTCCCGATATGCCTGCAAATTATAAGCGTTCAGCATGTTAACAAATGGCTTACTTTGCAAATATTTGAAGATGCAAGCCCTCCGAACATCAGTCAGAAGAGATTCGGGCAAGAGGGTAACAGTTTGCCTTGAAGGCGCAGGAGCCTTAGCTCCAGACGCTTTCAACTCTCCCAAAAGCTTCTCTACTTCCTGCTCCAGCCTTCGGCTTTTTTCCTTAGCACCATCCAAATCCGAATGGAGTTGCACGATTTCAGAATTCTTCACTCGGGCAACTTCCCAAAGCCTCTCCTTAAGACGAGTAATCTTGGCATCTTTGGCTTTGGATTCCTCCCAAAGCTGAGAGAGATTATTACTCAAGGCACTGAGCCTAAAAGCTGATTCCACCTGCTTGTGGAAGTTATCAGAAAGGCTCCTGCAATACTTCAAGAGTTAGTCAAGAGTAAAAATTTTTGAAAAGAAGGCAGGGAAGAGATACTTACATCACAAGAAACTTTACAAAATTCCTGTCCGAGACCGCAGTGAAGGCTTTGCTCTCGGCGAGCATCTGAGTAAAAGTGCACCATTCTAGTGCTTTCTCAAAGTTGCCTATCACCAAGTCAGACCTCTTCAGCGACCAAGAAGGCCTGCACACATCATTATCATCTGACCGAGGACGCTTTCTTTTAGAAGCACACCCTCGGCCTCTACAAAAACCTCCTCCATGAATGGAGGAGGAATTTCCATGCTTGGTGGAGGGTTGGAGGAAGATGCCAAAGAGGCACCAGTAGAGGGTTTCAGAAGTGCTAGTCACGACAGAAGGAATAACGTCTTCCTTAGGAGACCGAATGGTCTCCATCATGGAAGATGGTGCGAGAGAGGCACCAGTAGAGGCTGTGGGAAACTGAACTTTGACTGAAGCATCAACAAAGGCTGTGGGAATCTGAACTTTAGTATGATTGCCAACAACAGTCTCTTCAGACGGAACAACCTTTATTAGTAGAGGAGTAGTCTTCTTGAAAGACTTTCCCCTAACCACATCCAAGTTAACTCTTGGAGGCACTGTGAGAAAAAACAAATACCGTCAGCCCAAGAGGTCAGCCAACGTAAAAAACAAAGGAGGGAAACCCTAGATGTCTAAAGTTGATGTAAAGTTCAAACATCAGAGAATGATATCCAGCAAAGAACTTCCGGAGTGAATAACCCCCAAGTATACTACTTTGGAGGTTACTCAGGGAGAGAAGTTTGTTTTGGAACTGAATAGAGAAAAGAAGAAAAGGAAAACTCACTTGTTCAGGTTCCGATTTGGGTATCGTCAGAAGATAAAAATGCAGAGGCGACAAAGGCAAAAGAGAAATGAAGACAAGAATGAAGCACACTTGAGGGACTTAAATAGCCTCATGAAGCAATGTGACGGTTGAAAACCCACACAGATCAAGGGTCAAAAAATAAGGGACGTTTCGAATTTCGAAACAAATGCAAGATCAACTGTCAGGGAATAGTGACGTTTCAAATTCATAACTCAAAAACTAAGTTCATCTCAAGCCTCCACGTGGAGCATTGCGCACCTAATATGAGGATGCCAGCCAAACATCAACCGTCGCACCAATATTAAATGAAAAGAGTATTCCCAATTTCATGGGAAGGACAACTTGTACGCACATATGAGGAAACGTTTGGGCTTCTTCATAAAGGGGAAGCAACCTGGAAAGAAATGCTCCAAGTATCATAAAAGGTTTGGCCAGGTAGATTCCGATGGTCCCGAAAGTCAATCCCTTTAAGATCCCCAAACGTCAACATCAACGAAGGTACAAGGTTATTTTAGAAAAGGCCAAGTTCAGTTCCCGAACGTGATTCTGAGGGAAATGAAGTAAATTTTCTAAGTACGCTATGAGAAAGTACTGCCAGATTATTGCAATAGCTATTGAAAGAGTTCAAGAAAAAGAAGATAAATATTCATTATCATGGGCCATTGGGGGCCAACCCTTACAAAAAAAAGTTTCCTATTACTCTTGGACAAGTTTTGCGGAAGGATCCACAACTAGAGTAGGACACTGAGGTTCTTCAGGAAGAGGCGGCGAGTCATTAAGAAAATCTTCAATATTCGGATCCGCCGGAATAGGATCCTCTTCTTCCATAGCCCAGTCAGGCAAAGGCAACCCGAGCGTGTCGAAGACTTCTCTGTGGCAAACACTATGAAAAAGAGTTGTATCGAAAGTAGGGTTTGCCTCAAGGATAGCCTTCCAAACATCATTCTGTCCTGCTCGGTAGGCTTGAAGGTTGTACGGAGTCATTAGATCGCTGAAGGGGACACTGTTCAGATACTTCCTAATGCAATCCCTCCGAAGATCTTGAGAAAGATGTTCAGGTTTGCTGGGAACGACCATCTTCTTAAAACGATCATATTTGTGGGACAAAATATCGAGCTTTTCAGTACATTCAAAAGCAAGCATTTTCTATTTCTTTGCTTCACATTCCAAAGCACCAGCATGACTGATGGACAAGTCAAGTTCTTTCTTCAAAGAGTTGACCTTGTCATTCTCCTCTTTTAGTCCCGCAACCTCCTTTTTCAACCGCTCCACTTCAAAATTTGCCATCAACAAATGCTCTTCACGAGTCTGGAGTAGGGAACCACTGTGACCAACTCAATTCAAAGCCTCAATATGTTGGTAGAAGCTCAGCACAACATTCCTAAGAAAACAGACGAATTATGAAAAACATCCTAAGAAGGATTACAAAGAAAGCAACAAGCAATAGGGAGAAGTACCTTGTTGAGAGACGAACGAGGGTATCATCACTCAAAGACTCTAGAGCTTGACGATCGGCTGGCATAAGGCTGAGAGAGCTCCATTCAGCAGCTTTCTCATGGTCCTGCGTGACCCGGTTCGACACACTGAATGTCACATCCCCCCCAAATACACCCAGCCTATACCCTATCTGGGTTACCCTGGGGGAGTGATCCACAACCCAAAAGATCAAGTTTAGCAACGATCATATCCCTTTAGCACAATAACATAATCAAAAGCAAGAACAAATCATTGTATTCTAATAAGTTAACAATAAAAGTCAAGAAAGGATCACAGAAGGATCACTAAAGAATATCAGAGTGCGGAATAACAAGATACCAAATCAAAAGGCAACTGTAGAGTATAGCGGAATTATACCCCACAACATATGCGGAAGGTAGATCGAAATCTAAAGCAAGCTCTAAGCTAATACAAGTAAAATAAAAGTCTAGAAGAAACAAGAGAATCTAATCCACATCTTCAGTCGGCTCTTCTTCTTCTTCAATCTTCATCTTCTTCACTTTAGGGTCATGCTCTTGAAGCTTCAGATCAGCATCTAGCGCACGATCCCATCGGCGAATAAGATGATGCCGGCTGCCATCAATAGGAGTCGTCAGTACAACCCAAATCCGAGTGTTGGCTGCCTCAATGTTCATTACCTTGTCTAAGGACATCCGGAGCTGTACCATGTACGGAAAGGTTCTCCTTGCTGGTGCACGAGTTCTCTTTCGTACCTGCAATGTCATCTAAAAACAAGTCCCCCGAAGGGTAAGCTCAAAAGAACTTAGCTAGTAATCCAAACACAATAAGCATCTTCACATGCATTCACAAACAAACATATATGCAATGATATGAAGCAATATATGCAAATATGCTTCTAACTCTATATATGTATGCTGGTCTCTATTGGCAGACATGCTTTAAGTCGTAGCACCATACTTCTTTGGGTAGGTCTCAATCACACATCATCGGTTGGCAAAGGGTCCTTCATCCATCTTGGACAATCCATGGCTGGGGGTTAAGTCACCGCTCTCTCACATAACCGTTTGGTCTAAGTATTGGCCCATGTCAGGGTAAAGCCTAGCCCAATGCAAGTCTTCTACTTAGTCATATCAACTCAGATCCAGATACGTCCATTCCTCGCCCCTGGCGATCCTTTCCGGTATCCTTCACACTAGAGTCAGCATAGTCCCAGACGACGGACTCATCAACCCTATAGGTCATCCACATATAGTAAACGGGAAGCTCTCATGTCCTCTCACGGGTTGGTTACCAGTCTGGAACGCCCATGAGCCCAAGTCTATCCATATGCAACCCTACCCATAAATGGCCCCCACAATGTGATTCATGTCCCCTCACGGGTTGGTTACCGGTCTTGAGTGCCCATGAATCCCCATTGCTACCACGGGTCGTTCGGTCTTAATAACCTTCCAAATCGGGTCTGATATAACAGGGGTATAACCTAGCCAAACACTGCTAGACAAGTCCTAGGTATGACAACAAATAATCCGGGAAAGTGTTAAAGGGCAACATTGGAAATATCACACACTATCCCCAATGATGTCCAAGCACAAAAATGTCAAAAGGACATTCCCCAATCCCAAATCATACCTAAACAATCACAATCATAATTCAGTCATATCATCCACAACAGATATCTCATCAAATAGAAGAGTATAATAAGACAAGATTAAATGAATAAGAAACATACATGAATAAGTATTCAGTCATGATCAAGTACATAAAGTAAATAAGGAAATAAGATCCTACTATACTTACAGCATTCATATCATAATGGAAACTAACATAACAGTAGCTAAATCATGCATTCATGTCATAATACATAAAGACATGTAAATAGGCATATTGTGAGTTGGAATACTCACCTCGTAATCCAAACTTATAGTCTTCAAATAAGAAACCAGAGAACAGATCCAAAATCACCTAAACAAGCTTGACAAAACATGTATAGGTCATAAGAAGTGATTCCAAAAGATTGGAGTCAAAACGGATGAAAAATAGAGTTGCTGTTCTTGCGGGTTGATTGGCTGGGTTGAGTGCTGCAGTCGACCCAGGCAATCTGCCCAAGAGCAAATCCAGAAATAAAAAGAGAATCTTGATCCGAAACCTATGCTACACAAACCGGAATGCGAGGAAACTTGGATGGATTGTCTAACACAGTAGTCTAAGACTCAAAAGCATAATTTAGACATCAAATACCATTAAAACCATTACTTACTAATTTAGAATCATACTTTCTATTTTGGAAAACAAGACTTTCTAATTTGGAAAACAACATGGTTTTCATTGAAAACAAGCTATGAATGAAAGAGGTGAACTAGAGATGATGAGACCTCATTCTAGTACATTAACACAGTAAATGAAGAGTAAGAATGATCATAGAGATGCATCTAATATGCTAGAAGAAATTTAAATAAGAACATGATCATAGTTTAAGAAGAAATCATGAAAATCATGTAAAGAATGAATATGAAATCATAGCTTATAGAAAGAGAAGAGATTGTAGAAGATATGATTGCAAAGATGCAATATCTTCCTCATAATCTCAGATCAGAGAAGAGAATGATCATAGTAAGAATGAATCAATAGCATAATAGATTGAATACTAACCTTTGATTGAAGAACAAGAGAGAAAAAGCTTGAGAGTTGAATGTAGATCTTCTTCTACACCAAAGGAGGCTTGGAGATGAGTTTCCTTCGTTCTCTAGGTGTTTTGGAGGCTAGGGATACTAAAAACACGAAGTTATGTGGTATATATAGCAATAAGGACCTAAACAGAAGATTCTGCTAGGACTCTGTTTGCTTGGGTCGAGTGGGTGGGTAGCATGGCCCAGTCGACCCAGGCACTCGACCCAGGATGACAGCATAGCCTAAAATAGGGATTTGAGGGCCTTTCTCTTATCAGAATCAAACGAAACTTTTTACACAACAACTATAACTTACCTAGCATAGGAAAATGGCTTTAAATCATATCTAACCATGCTCTAAGGTCATCAACCAATCTTCTCTTCATCAAGGTGCGTTCTCTTTTCTAAATTAATCAAGCTCTTCAAGTAGGGAATTCCATCATCAATTTTCTATGGGTTTTCGAATCTACACTTAGGGAGAGGTCCGACTTGACTTCCTAGGACCTTCTAAACATGTCAACACCATACTCAAGGTCCAACTTCAAGGTCAAACATCAAACAAGTCTTCTTCATCCAAAACAAATAGGGTGTCTAATTTAGGTTTTGGGCTGGATTTCACATTCTCCCCCCCCCCCTAAAATAATTTCGTCCTCGAAATTGGGAGAGTACTAGGCTTCTAAAGAGATGGTGGTACTTTGCTTCTAACTGGACTTCTTTCTCTTAAAATCTACGGGAAAACAAATAATGATAAGACTTTTGTAAGAAAACAGGGGAGTAAATCTAACATGCTTTGAAATCAAATCGAAAGTATGATCATGGCTTCATGAAGATTTCACAAGGATCATGGCGAAGATCAATATGAAGATAATAAAACCTTAAGAATGAAAGGAGATTGTAGAAGAGATGGTTGCAAGGATGCAACATCTTCTTCGTAATCTCAATCACAAAGAATCAATCATAGCAAGAGTAGATCAATACAACACAAGAGAGATTACTAATCTTTGATTGAAGAATAGGAGATGAAAAGTTTGAAGTCTTGAAACAATTAGAAGGAATAAAAATTCATGGAGATCACATTTGATTTTTCTTCGAAATCATCATGTGGAGAATTTACAAGGTTATAGAGTGTATGGAGATCCACTCTAGAATAGCAGGGATAGAAGGATCAGTCATGGGAATGATTTAAGATCACCCTCCTATCAAAGGGAATGGGAGGTACAAAGAGAAATCGTAGAGAGAATAGATCAGCTTCGAGGTAAACGTCTACTAAACGAAACTAGGCAACTCATACGACAAAGAATAAATCGAACAATGTATATGGTATGTATACATTCGGTACAACAGCAAGGTTAGGATTAGGTGGGTTTTCACAATCTCCCCCCCTTAAAAAAATTTCGTCCCCGAAATTGAAAGCATACTTGGGCTTCCAATAAGATGAGGAAACTTCTTCAGGGGTGTGATTCTTCCACCGAAACTTACTAGGGGATGGAAGGTACAATGAAAAATAGATCTAATAGGTAGAAAACACTGGACTCTTGGCCGATTTCTTAAACAGTTAAGAGGAACTCAAAACAATACTCACAGGCACTTCAATCAGGACTAGGCAAACTCATATGGCAAGAATAAATCAAAACAATGCATATAGCTTATATGCAATGCATCAGTAAGGATTAAATCGAGCAACGTATATGATATGTATGCAATGTATAAGCAAAGAATAAATCAAGGCAATGCATGTGGTATTCACAATTCTCGTATTTATACAATGCACAAGCAAAAACTAGATCAACGAAATGCATATGGTATGTATGCAATGAACAATTAAAAAATAAATCAAGGCAGTGCATATGGTATTTATACAATGCATAAGTAAAGAATAGATCAATCGCAGAAGTTAAAGGCTAAGAGCAACGTACCGGTTACGAGATCTTGTTTTGGTTCTAACTTGCTTTCAACGATGCTAGTCACTTCACCGGCAGGAGGGGCTTGAACTAACTTCGCAGCTAAAATAGCTTGTCAACGTAAATTATGAGGGCAGAGACGTGCAATATGTCCTTTTTGACGGCAGTAAAAACAAACAAACTTTCCTTGTCCTAAAGGTCGCACTGACTCTAAAGATCTTTGATCCATTGGCCTTGGGTCTGCAACAATTTGATCGAGGTTTGCATTCCCAACACTTTGTCTCACAGTCCGGGGCTGATACATCGGGGAGGTGGGGTGGGGTGAGGGGGGGGGCCTAGTGAACTTCTTGCCGGTCCTTTTAGCATAACTAGGACTTCTACTGGGTAGAGACTTCTGGTGATCTAACTTCACTTTTCCAACATCTGGCACAGTAGCAAGGTTAGGGTTTGCCTGGGCAGCAGCACGGGTCTCATTGTGCATGGCCATTATCCCAGTCAAGATTCGGTTGAACTGTGCACTCTGCTGTTGCAACATTTCCCCCATAAGATTAATTATTTCTTGGTAGTTGACCACTGGAGGAGCACCGGATAGGTTACCGGTCGCTTGACCTTTCGGAGGGTTCTTGGCTTCAACACTGCCAGAGAACACTCCAGCTTTAGGAACAACTTTCGTTCCATTCCGACTTGAGGAAGCACCACTGTTCCTTCTTCCCGTCATTCTGACAAACCAATCGAAAGTCAAAAATCTAAGAGAAAATGTCCAAATTCAAAATCACACTTCCAACATGTCAAACATACTTAACTCAACTGCACCTACCATTAAAATCCAAACAAGGCATCAAAATCAATATTTTCCCAAAACAGCAAAATCTGCCCTGCTTGAAAAACAACCTTAAAGGGACCACTTTCTCTATTTCAATCCCATTTCAAACACTTCCAACTTCAAGTTTGGTTCAGGGGAAAAGGTTATCTAGGGCTCCTAAGGTTCCAAGATTCTCAAGAGGCTTCAACAACAACTTACAACCTTCATTGATCAACAACACAAGGTAGTCTTCATTCTTACTTCTTTTCTTGCAAATGCCATTTACCAACTTCTTGGTTTTCTTCAAAACTGAGAAATGCTTATTGTTCTTGGTTAAAAACATGTTTAGGGGTGTTTAGAAACATGTTCCAACCATTTTCCACACAATGCCAAGCTTCAACCAAAAGATTTACCACACTTTGCACCAATTTCACTATTAAATTCAACAAAATCCAACATTGCAAACACTTGTCCCACTTTCAAACCAAATAGAATTTTGACCTCAAACCACTTCCTACATGAATGTTTCAATATGAGGAAGCTGCTCACACACTTCGTTTGGTCAAATTCCAACTTTCCAAAAATCACAAAACTTAGCCCAAAAGAGGATTCCTTCTTCCAAAGTTGCTGAATTTTTTACTTCTACACATCAAAATTGATTGGTTTTCACCAAACAAACCATCCCAGCATGTTTATCCAAGTCTTATGAACACACTAGAATGTTTGAATCGAAATTTTGACAAAATCGAATTTTTTTCAAAAAATTACGAAAATGCCCTTCTTGCAGATATTTTTTTTTTTTTTTTTTCTTTCCAAACTCCAGGGGTTTCAATGGATCTTCTCCAAACAAACCTTCTTAGCATGTTAAACCAAATCTTATACACATGCTAACATGTCCAAATCGCAATTTCCATCGAAAACAAACTTTTCCAAGAATTTACCAAAATGCCCCTCTTCACCAAATATTGCATTACTTAACTTCCTTTACGCATGCAATGCAAAACTCAACAAGACTCTTCAAATTCCCTTCAAACCAACACAAAGAAAACACCTAGGGGTTAGGAGAGGTAGAGATGAAGATCAAAGTATTATTCCTATGTCATAAGCGGAGATAATACATGAATAAGGAGGCAACAATCCAAACTCCAAATGAGGTTCAAGATTAGGATGAAGATGATGATGCAGAGGATCAGGAGATTCAGTAAGATGAGGAGGAAATATTCAGCTCAACAGTTTATGAGGATGCATGCACACAAATATTCTATAGAAGATCAATTGACACGACTAGAGGAAAATCTCGAGCTATGATAGATCAGTTCGATTCTTAGGAACAATTTCCTAACATATAGCACTAGGATTGTCATCAAGTCTACGGTTGGAGGAAGAGCGATCAGCTTCACTACTAGGGATATCATAGGGGCTTCGCGAAGCAGCTAGGTCAGAGGATGAGGGTGATAATCAGGGAGATGAGGATTGAAGAGATGATGATCGAGGTCAGGATGAGATTCCTAGACATGAGGAGATTCCTACACCGCAGTTCTTCAAGGTTGGAGGTCCATTACTTACGACTTCTGAGGCTCCAGGTGTGGCTTCTCATCAGTCATCACTCCATTCTATACTGGAGAGGATAAAGGCTCGACAAGAGATGATAGAGTCCTATGTGTATACCTTGGGAGAGAGGTTTGCACGACTGGAGAATGAGTTCAGATTCTAGGAGGGTTCAGACAAATCACCGGAGTCGATCACTTAGATAGATAATGCTAGGAGTTTCCTTTTATGCTTCACAGATGTATTTTCTTTCAAACTTGTAAACCTAAGTGATTAGTGAAATTCAGTTTGTTTCACTTATGTTATTGTACATTATGCATTTTATTTTGTTGCATTAGTAATTGTTAATGTTTAGTTATGACTTATAACTCATGACGACTACTCACGACCATTACTCCCAATGACAACTCCCGACTCAGACTCATACGACAACACATGAAGATGACACAACTCAGACTCATGACAACTTACTCTCGACAACACCTCACAACAAAGACGCACTGACAAGGACGACTCACGACGACAACTTTCAACTCAAGACTCAACACACATACAAAATACTTAAAACTGACAACTTAACTCTAACCATGACAACAACCCAAGTACAAGTCATAAACTTTAATTATTGTGTATTATTCAAACTTGGTATATTATGCTTCATTTGTTCAAGTTTCTAATCCAAGTTTTCTATTATTCACTTCTAAGAAAGTTTGAGTCACTTCTGGATCTATGACTCAAGGATGCTTTGATTACCGTGTTCTATGGTTATGATTGTCCGAAAACTTGGGCTCTGATACCATCTGTCACATCCCGCCCAAATACATCCAGCCTATACCCTATCTGGGTTACCCGGGGGAGTGATCCACAACCCAAAAGATCAAGTTTAGGAACGATCATATCCATTTAGCACAATAACATAATCAAAAGCAAGAACAAATCATTGTATTCTAATAAGTTAACAATAAAAGTCAAGAAAGGATCACAGAAGGATCACTAAAGAATATCAGAGTGCGGAATAACAAGATATCAAATCAAAAGAAAACTGTAGAGTATAGCGGAATTATACCCCACAACATATGTGGAAGGTAGATCGAAATCTAAAGCAAGCTCTAAGCTAATACAAGTAAAATAAAAGTCTAGAAGAAACAAGAGAATCTAATCCACATCTTCAGTCGGCTCTTCTTCTTCTTTAGTCTTCATCTTCTTCACTTTAGGGTCATGCTCTTGAAGCTTCAGATCAGCATCTAGCGCACGATCCCATCGGCGAATAAGATGATGCCAGTTGCCATCAATAGGAGTCGTCAGTACAGCCCAAATCCGAGTGTTGGCTGCCTCACTGTTCATTACCTTGTCCAAGGACATCCGGAGCTGTACCATGTACGGAAAGGTTCTCCGTGCTGGTGCACGGGTTCTCTTTCGTACCCACAATGTCATCTAAAAACAAGTCCCCCGAAGGGTAAGCTCAAAAGAACTTAGCAAGTAATCCAAACACAATAAGCATCTTCACATGCATTCACAAACAAACATATATGCAATGATATGAAACAATATATGCAAATATGCTTCTAACTCTATACATGTATGTTGGTCTCTATTGGCAGACATGCTTTAAGTCGTAGCACCATACTTCTTTGGGTAGGTCTCAATCACACATCATCGGTTGGCAAAGGGTCCTTCATCCATCTTGGACAATCCATGGCTGGGGGTTAAGTCACCGCTCTCTCACATAACTATTTGGTCTAAGTATTGGCCCATGTCAGGGTAAAGCCTAGCCCAATACAAGTCTTCTACTTAGTCATATCAACTCAGATCCAGATACGTCCATTCCTCGCCCCTGGCGATCCTTTCCGGTATCCTTCACATTAAAGTCAGCATAGTCCCAGACTACGGACTCATCAACCCTATAGGTCATCCACATAGTAAATAGGAAGCTCTCATGTCCTCTCACGGGTTGGTTACCGGTCTTGAACGCCCATGAGCCCAAGTCTATCCATATGCAACCCTACCCATAAATGGCCCCCACAATGTGATTCATGTCCCCTCATGGATTGGTTACCGGTCTTGAGTGCCCATGAATCCCCATTGCTACCACGGGTCGTTCGGTCTCAATAACCTTCCGAATCGGGTCTGATATAACAGGGGTATAACCTAGCCAAACACTGCTAGACGAGTCCTAGGTATGACAACAAATAATTTGGGAAAGCATCAAAGGGCAACATTGGAAATATCCCATACTATCCCCAATGATGTCCAAGGACAGAAATGTCAAAAGGACATTCCCCAATCCCAAATCATACCTAAACAATCACAATCATAATTCAGTCATATCATCCACAACAGATATCTTATCAAATAGAAGAGTATAATAAGACAAGATTAAATGAATAGGAAACATACATGAATAAGTATTCATTCATGATCAAGTACATAAAGTAAATAAGGAAATAAGATCCTACTATACTTACAGCATTCATATCATAATGGAAACTAACATAACAGTAGCTAAATCATGCATTCATGTCATAATACATAAAGAAATGTAAATAGGCATATTGTGAGTTGGAATACTCACCTCGTAATCCAAACTTATAGTCTTCAAATAAGAAATCAGAGAACAGATCCAAAATCACCTAAACAAGCTTGACAAAACATGTATAGGTCATAAGAAGTGATTCCAAAAGATTGGAGTCGAAATGGATGAAAAATAGAGTTGCTGTTCTTGCGGGTTGATTGGCTGGGTTGAGTGCTCTAGTCAACCCAGGCAATCTGCCCAAGAGCAAATCCGGAAATAAAAAGAGAATTTTGATCCGAAACCTATGCTACACAAACCGGAATGCGACGAAACTTGGAGGGATTGTCTAACACAGTAGTCTAAGACTAAAAAGCATAATTTAGACATCAAACACCATTAAAACCATTACTTACTAATTTAGAATCATACTTTCTATTTTGGAAAACAAGACTTTCTAATTTGGAAAACAACATGGTTTTCATTGAAAACAAGCTATGAATGAAAGAGGTGAACTAGAGATGATGAGACCTCATTCTAGTACATTAACACAGTAAATCAAGAGTAAGAATGATCATAGAGATGCATCTAATATGCTAGAAGAAATTTAAATAAGAACATGATCATAGTTTAAGAAGAAATCATGAAAATCATGTAAAGAATGAATATGAAATCATAGCTTATAGAAAGAGAAGAGATTGTAGAAGATATGATTGCAGAGATGCAATATCTTCCTCATAATCTCAGACCAGAGAAGAGAATGATCATAGTAAGAATGAATCAATAGCATAATAGATTGAATACTAACCTTTGATTGAAGAACAAGAGAGAGAAACTTGAGAGTTGAATGTAGAACTTCTTCTACACCAACGGAGGCTTGGAGATGAGTTTCCTTCGTTCTCTAGGTGTTTTGGAGGATAGGGATACTAAAAACACGAAGTTATGAGGTATATTTAGCAATAAGGACCTAAACAGAAGATTCTGCTCGGATTCTGTTTGCTTGGGTCGAGTGGGTGGGTAGCATGGCCCAGTCAACCCAGGCACTCGACCCAAGTGACCAGCATAGCCTAAAATAGGGATTTGAGGGCCTTTCTCTTATCGGAATCAAACGAAACTTTCTACACAACAATTATAACTTTCCTAGCATTGGAAAATGGCTTTAAATCATATCTAACCATGCTCTAAGGTCATCAACCAATCTTCTCTTCATCAAGGTGCATTCTCTTTTCTAAATTAACCAAGCTCTTCAAGTAGGGAATTCCATCATCAATTTTCTATGGGTTTTCGAATCTACACTTAGGGAGAGGTCCGACTTGACTTCCTAGGACCTTCTAAACATGTCAACACCATACTCAAGGTCCAACTTCAAGGTCAAACATCAAACAAGTCTTCTTCATCCAAAACAAATAGGGTGTCTAATTTAGGTTTTGGGCTTGATTTCACACTGAACGTCCACTGTGGAACAAAAGTCTCCTTGGAGTCTTTGCTCTTCTGGGATTTCTTCAGAACAAAGGCCTCGGTCGAGTCGTGTTTCCTCTTGGTTTGGGCTGAGGAAGGAACTTCAGCCTCTTCCATGATTGGCCTTTTTCCTTTGCCCAAGAGTTCGACTATTGGCTTCAAATTTCTAATACCCTTGTAAGAAGGGTCCGGAGGGGGTAGAGCAGCTATCTCTTTTGCCGTCAGTGTATGGGGGGACCGTTGTTCTGCAGCTACAACGACCTTGGTAGCTTTGACTCGAAGGTTCTCTAGGTTAACTTTAGGAGGCACTGCAAGGAACAACAAAAGTCAAAAAATCGAATCAAGCTACAATACTCTCAAAAAAGGCAAGCACAACGGTTAGAAAGCTCACAGCGAGCCAGTTCCCAATACTGGAGAATCGGGGTGTATTCCATCTCATAACCATGTATTTCTTGATACCATGGAATGAACTTGATCTTCCTGGCAGCCACTCTTTCGGTTTTGGATAGCTAAAGGACCCGATTACATTTGGAATATGAAGTAAGCAGCTTCCAGGTAATCAAGAAATTGAGGTCTGACTGAGGCGCTCGGCAGAAAAAACACCGTTTGCTCCATCCTCTCTGATTGGAAGGATAGGTTCCCCTAGCAAGGATACTGCCTGAACATCCAAGCTCAACCTTATTGCGTTTGGAGAGAAAAACCCAACCCGAAGGATTAGAAAGAGAAAGAACACGAAAATGTACAAAAAGAGGGAGAGAAGGTGTGATACCAAGTTCAAAGCATAAACCCAAAAAGCCGACGATGAGACGCCAGCTATTGGGGAGGAGCATTCAGGGACAAATGTCCCAATGATTTAAAATAACGGAAAACAAAGTATTGAAGAATGGAAAACGAACTCCACTTTTGAGTGTATCTATATACAAGGAAATTCATCGGGAGGATTTGAATTGACCCTCTCGTCAGGATTGGGAGCTCTAAGATAGTACGAAGGAGGAAAATCAAAATGTTCGATGGCTGACGGGAGATCAATTTCAATATAGGGGGAAGCAACACTAAGTTCGTCCTTAGACCTACTAGGCTGCTTAGACTGCCCAGAAGCCTCGACAATCACTTTGGGAGTTCTGGATTGTCTAGACTCAGGAAGCACGGAAGGAACTTCAACGTCTAAAGCTGCTCTTTTCTGCTGGCTGACTTCTTCGAAGTCACGCCAAAGGGCAGTTAAAGTTTTCTTATCACTATCAGATTGGTCAAGGGGGACAGAAACGGAAGCCTCACAACCAGAATTTCCCTTACCGGCATTATATTCAGAAGAAACCCTACCACCTTCCAATTCAAACGGGTCCAATTATGCTGAACCCTCATTCGACAAACGGGTCCAATTCAAACCAAGCCCTTAGAATTGCCCGAATGCTTGGTCTAGGGGGCTCGTGATATGGGAGAAATCATAATTGAACCGGGTCCGCCTTTGGTTAGACCCTCGACCCCGGTCAGGAAGAAATGAACCGACTCGCATCCGTGTGGGCCGAGTTTACTTGATAAGTTGCTAAGGAAGTAAACTGCTCAGTCGACAAGCACGCCCGAATCCGTGATACTCGGAGCCAACGGATCATGAACAGACGGTTAAACGGCATTTATGGGAGCAAAAGATCTTGCTTACTTGGGTAGCTGCCATGCTATGATCATGTAGTTATCCATGATCCTACTGCGAACGGATCTATTAGTAACGGATCTAATCGTTAAGATTGAACGGCCACCCGAAGAAGGTTCGAGTAAATCCAACAAAGGAGATTCGAGGGTAAGCCCTATATAAACACAACCTACTTTCAAGAGAGGGATCTGAATCGTATTCTCAATATTCGTATTCATACTTTTGCTCTGTGCTCAAGCAGAATCTATTGTGATCAGTTCATCAGCTGACTTAGCCTTCGGAGGTGGACTCCCGACCCCAGCAATCAGGCCACATATGATGATTGCTTTTGCAGGTCATCCATTAGAGATCTAAGGGCTGAGCAGATTTTGGACACATCATTTTTATTCCTTAAAACTAGGGGTTTAATGATAACCATTAGATTATGATTAAGAATGACATTTGTACCCATAATCTATATCTTAAATTTTTATTTGGGATAATTACTATTGGCCCCCTATACTTTGATTTTTTTACTACTTGTATCCCCGTACTTTTCAAAATTACTAATCCAACCTTTAACTTTGTCTACAATTACTATTGCCCCCCTACCGTTAAGTTCCGTTAGTATATTGATGATGTGGCACCTTTATATTTTCTCAACAACCCCAAAATACCTTTATACTTATCTCTTTACTTATTTACCCTTTTGTCAAGTTACAGTAGTACCCTTAATTCTATGGAGAAAAAAGTATCTATAATCCATTTTATTCTAAGAAAAAACCACCAAATAAAGAAAGAATGATTGAATAAAACTCAAATAGAAACCGAAGAGGAAGGAAAATCGAATTCAACTCAAATTGGAAACTGAATATCACCTAAACTATTTTCAAAATATATGAAGTTTAGTGAAGGAGGGAAACCAAATCGGATGTGGATTTTGCCCATTTCTTTAATTCAAAATAACTAAAGCTTATTGAAGGCAGGAAAACAAATCAGATGTGGATTTTACCCATTTCCTTAATTCAAAATAAATGAAGTTTAATGAAGGTGGGAAATCAAATCGGATTTGAATTTTGTCTATTTCATTAATTCAAAATAAATGAAGTTTCGAGTAAATTTGACATTTAATCTTGTTTTTATAAATGGGTAGCATTATCTTTTGATTCTTAATTTTAATGAAGGGCAAATTAGACATTACATATTCAAATTTAACGGCTACTTAACACCGTTATTAGGAAGAGGGCAACAGGTATTTCATAAAGAACATGGTTTTATTAATAATAAAATCAAACTACAGGGGGGCAACAGTAATTATCCCTTTTTAATTTTAATTTTTAGTGGGGGCCAAATAGTGATATTTCATACGTAAAGTGAGAAAAATTAGGCAAATATGTAAGGATTTTTAAAATTCCAGAAATCCGGGGGATAAACACTCAATTTATCATAAATTAATTAAAAAAAAATCAATGATTATGATTAGAAATAATAATATTAATGATAGAAATTTAAACATCTAACTAATAAGACTTAAACTTAAAATTGCTATTAATAGGAATGGAAACTTTATGAGAAAGTTTAGGGATTCAAAAATAAAATAAAATAAAATGATTATGATTAGATATAATAAAATTGATAGCTGAAATTCTAAATGAGATTTAAATTTCTATTAATAGGAATGAAATTGTAGGAAAAAAGTTGAAGGACTAAAAAAGAAAAAAATCATTGACTATGATTAGATTTGATAAAATCAATGGTTGAATTCTAATGAGATTTAAATTGCTATTAGTATAGTCAAATTTTAGGAGAAAGAAAGAACAATTAAATAAAAATAAAATAAAATTATGCTTTATGAAAATAATAGTAGAAAAATCGTGTTAGAGAGAGAGAGAGAGAGAGAGAGAGAGAGAGAGAGAGAGAGAGAGAGAGAGAGAGAGGAATAATTTGAGAAAGAGAGTGAATACTGATAAGTGTGGAGAAGATTTCAAAAAATTCCAATGTCTGCCAAGTACTCCAATATTTTGTGAGACGTGTGAGAGAAAAAAAAAAAAAAAAAAAAGGAATAAAAAAGGAGATTCATAAGAGAGTAAATTGGAATGAAAATATGAGAAAAAAATATAGGGAGAAATTCATGGACCCGTGAGTTAGTTTTAAATTAGAATTTAACCTTTTATTCCTTAAAACTAGGGGTTTAATGATAACCATTAGATTATGATTAAGAATGACATTTGCATCCATAATCTATATCTTAAATTTTTATTTTTAATTTTGGAGGGGGCAAAATAGTGGTATTCACACATTTTCAACACAAAATTAGAAAATCAGTTATATATATTACCACATAACCTTACAAATGTAATGAAACTTATATCCTTTACAGGCTATTCTTGGTTTCAACATTTCACTTCTGACTTCACATAAGTTCTTTCATTTACTAACGAATGCTTAATCTACATGAACATGTGTGTCATTACTAGTGTATCTATACATATATATATATATATATATATATATATATATATATATATATATATATATATATATATATATATATATATATATATCAAACATTGTATGTAGTTGCTTTCAAGAAGAATATAATGAAAAACTTAATGTTGGACACAGCCACACATTGAGGTGAACCAAGGTAAATCCCGTGTTTCCTTTTTTCTTGTTTTCTATTCGATTGTGTGTGATTGATTGCTCTAATAATCCTAATAATATTGAATATCGGGTTGATTGAGTTCACTCGGTTTTCAAAAACACCGTCCAAGATCTGATCTAATTAAAATTTTCTATAAAGGACACCCCAAAGATTATTATTATTATTATTTTTAAGTTTAAGTAAAGATTTTATTAAAAGAAGAAATCTTGAGAGAAAGGCCTTCCCCTAATTACAGAAGGATTAACAATAAAACATGGTGTAAAACTTATTAGACTTTTGAGTGCTTATATGTCACATCCCCCCAGCCGGTACCCTAACTGGCATACCCGGGAGTGTGATTCACAGCACCGAAGATCAAGTATCGAGGAAATCATCCTCCCACATATACAATAACATAATCGTAAACAGGAATAATCAAGGTTTAAATATTATAAACAAAAGATTAAAGTCAAGACTTGAATAGTCAATATAATCAGAGTGCAGAAAATGATATCAGATATCCGAAGATATCAAAAGAAGTAGAGAGAGGCAGAAACTCACTCCACAGATACAGTGGAATGTAGCATAAGTCTAAAAGGAATAACAATTGAAACAAAATAAATAAGAAAGACAAACTAAACTTAAGAGTCTTCAATCCTATAGATGACATCTTCAAAATAGTGGACTTCATCAATCCAACAGAGATGCTCCAACTCCACGTTACGTCTAATCATAGTACGCAACTTGATCGCTTGAGGGATCATCAGAGTAATCTTGATTGTCGCCAACACCTTGCGTGTAGTACGCTTCATCGGCTTGCGCTTCATTGTACTGTCAGTCATAGTAATCAATACCTGTAGAATAGTCTAACAAAAGATTGTACAAAAGGAATGAGTTTCGAAGAAACTCAGTAAGGTAGTTAATCCATAACAACATAAATAACATGTGGCAGAACATAACAAGATGCAATGCAGTATGAAACAGATAATGTATATATGCATCTAAACTCTATGTATGTTGGTCTCTATTGGCAGACATGCTTTAAGTCATAGCACCATACTTCTTCGGGTAGGTCACGCGTACGGCTCCTGTTGGTAGTGGGTCCTTCATCCCTTGGGACAATCCATTGATGGGGGTTAAGTCACCTCTCTCTCACATCACCATTTGGTCTAAGTACTGGCGCATGTCAAGGTAAAAGCCTAGCCCAATGCAAGTCATCTACTCAGTCACATCAACTCAGGTCCAGATACATCCATTCCTCGCCCCAGGCGATCCTTTTCCGGTATCCTTTCCACTAGAGTCCTAATAGTCCCGGACTACGGACTCATCAACCCTATTGGTTATCCACATATGGTAAACGGGAAGCTCTCATGTCCCCTCACGAATCATTTCACCGGTCTTGAGCGCCCATGATCCCAAGTTTAGCCATATGCAACCCTCCAATAAATGGCCCCCACAATATGATTCCCGTCCTGTCACGGGTTGGTTACCGGTCTTGAGCGCCCATGAATCACACTGCTACCACGGGTCGTTCGGTCTCAATACCCTTCCAATTTGGGTTTGATATAACGGGGACATCCTAGCCAAACACTGCTAGACAACCCTAGGTATGACAACCAATGATTCGGAAAAGTGTCGATGGGCATCTTCGGAAAACATCCCATACTATTCCCTCTGGTGTCCAAGTACAGAAGCATCAAAATGACACTTCCCAATCCCAAACCATACCTAGTCAAACACATTTTCAAATCAGTCATGACATACACAACCAACAATTCATCATATAAAAGAGAATGTAAAGCATAATCCGATCAAGCAGTAATAAACATCACATATAAGCTTGAATGATGAAAAAGAATACATAAACATGTACTACCAGTAGTATATCGAAATATAAATAACCAGGAACAGTAAACAACTCATAGTTTCAATTAGTAGAAACCAGAGAGTATGCGATCTATGTAATCAAGGATATCACTGTCCTTACCTTATAACTCGCAAAGGAATCTTAAAGAATCAAGTAAGACCTTGACTAAACTTGAGAAGAAAGTCCTAAACAAGTGTATACAACATATTAGGAAAGTTACCTAGAATGAAAGATATCAAAACAATCAAAACAAACCAACAATGAGGTTACTGTACGTACTCATTGGTCGATTGGATTGGTCTACTGCCCCAGTCGACCAATGAGTCGACCAACCGAGACAGTGGCCTTTAAGAATCCGAATTTTGGGAAAATAGAACCGAATTTGGTGGTTCAAAAGGGTACAAAATAAGGGGGAAACTATAATGGCAGCATACTAGTATATTGAGGACATCAAGACACTAATCGAATCAAGTTTTCAAGTTACAGATTAGGAACCTAAAAGTTACCCTAATTAGGTAAATCCTGGATTATGAAGAAAACATTGGTATGATCA
Organism: Hakea prostrata; assembly: GCF_041222555.1. Taxonomy (NCBI): domain Eukaryota; kingdom Viridiplantae; phylum Streptophyta; class Magnoliopsida; order Proteales; family Proteaceae; genus Hakea; species Hakea prostrata. Next base: position 16,503,053 of record NC_142610.1, on the reverse strand, counting down.
AGGGTAAAGAACTAGAGGTTGATAGGTTACAAATCTTGTAAAGAAAACACATTGATTGGCTATTAACAAGATCAAAACATGGGTTCATGATTTGACCCAAGAAACTAGGGTTTCAACCTTTATGGCACCCATGGAAAGGTTGAGATCACAGGATGAAAGGGAATAATTTGTTTGGTCAAAAACAACAAGAAAATCATTCAATGATCAAGTTTAGATTAACATAAATATTATCCATGATGTTTCCCTTGCATGGGAGGTTACCAAAGGTTTCCAGAAAATTCATACCAGGGTTAGGGTTTCAAGAAAATCTTCGGCTAGGGTTAAGACCATGATGATGATCATTGATCTCAAAGAGTAGAATGAGATCATGTAATAGATGGTTGCAAGAATGCAGCATCTCCTTCCTGATCTCAATCAAGAACAATACAAAAGAAATTCAAAGATGGAGAAGAAAAGAGAATGTAGACATACCTTTGATGCAGGTGGAAGGAGATTACTTGAGTTCTTGCGAGATATCAACCAAGGATGCAAGGAATTTGATTATAATGGAGTTCTAACTCATTCCAGAGGCTTAGGAGGTAGAGGAGGCGGAGTCATTCTGAGATTAGACTTAAATAGAGTAGCCACGACCTAATTAGCAAAAACAGAACCAATTGGTCAATTGGATTGGTCGACTGGTTCAGTCGACCAATGAGTCGACCCATCAGGACAGCAAGACCAAAACAGGGAATTGAAGGCTCAGATCAAGTCCAAACATAATGGGGTTTTGCACACACCTAAAGTGACTTACCTAGTAGGTAGAAATGCCTTCGAACCAACACAGAGAGCACTCCAAGTCCATCAACTAATCCGATCTTCATCAGGATGCAGTTTCCATAATTGGAACACTGACATCAACACTCATGGAATTCAATCCAGCCACCAAGTCTTCCACTGGGATGGCCCATACCTGACTTCTTGCTTTACTTCAGGTTGTTGGACCTACAAACAATAGGGTTTTCGGGTCAAGTTTAGGGCTGGGTTTCACATTCTCCCCCCCTTAACGAAATTTCGTCCCTGAAATTGAAAGCATACCTGAGATTCCAAAGAGGTGTGGAAACTTCTCCTTCATGTCTTCTTCCTTCTCCTAAGAAGCTTCTTCAGGGGTATGGTTCTTCCACCGAATCTTCACCAAAGGGATGGTGCGATTCCGTAGCTGCTTGTCCTTCTTATCCAAGATTTCAGCTGGTTTTTCATCATAGGTAAGATCAGCACTAAGTCCTTCAGGTGCTTGCTTTAAAATGTGTTCCGGATTCTCTATATATTTCCGGAGCATCGAAACATGAAACACATTGTGCACAACAGCAATAGATGGAGGTAATGCCAATCGATAAGCAACAGGTCCAACCTTTTCCAAAATCTCAAAAGGTCCAATGTACCGAGGGCTAAGCTTTCCCTTAACATTGAATCTCATCACACCCTTCATTGGTGAAACCTTCAAGAAAACTTTCTCTCCAACTTGAAATTCCAAATCGGTCCTTCTCTTATTAGCATAAGATTTCTGTCTTGACTGGGTAGACTTAATCCTTTCTCTTATCATATCGACCATAGCGCTTGTAGCTTCAATCATCTCAGGACCTAAGACCTTTCTTTCACCCGTCTCAGTCCAATACAATGGTGTCCTATAAGTATTACCATACAAAGCCTTAAACGGAGCCATGCCTATTGTTGCTTGATAACTGTTGTTATAGGCAAACTCAACCAAAGCTAAGTGTTCATCCCAATTTCCACCCATATCCACCACACAAGATCTGAGCATGTCTTCCAAGGTCTGAATTGTTCGCTCAGATTGTCCATCCGACTGTGGGTGATGAGCTGTACTTAAATTCAATTGGGTTCCCAAGGCTTTCTGCAAACTGTTCCAAAACCTTGAGGTAAACCTAGGATCACGATCGGAAACAATACTCATTGGCACTCCGTGTAGACGAACTACATTGTCCACATAAAGCCTAGCTAGCTTATCCAGAGTATGAGTGATCTTCATTGGAATGAAGTGAGCTGATTTGGTCAACCTATCAACAATCACCCACACAGTGTCATTGCCTTTACTTGTCCGAGGCAAGCTAGTCACGAAGTCCATAGAGATATCCTCCCACTTCCAACTAAGAATAGGAAGGGGTTGAAGTAATCCAGATGGAGGTTGATGAACGGCTTTCACACGTTGGCAAGTCTCACACTTGGCAACAAAATTGTCAACATCAGCCTTCAAACCAATCCACCAAAAATGTTCCTTCAAGTCTTTGTACATCTTGGTACTTCCAAGGTGTACTGTAAAGATCAACTGGTGTGCTTCCTTCAATATTTCCTTCTTAATTTCTTCATTTGCCAGCACGCACAGTCTACCTCTAAACAATAAAGCACCATCCATGGATATACCAGAGTCGGGGTCCGACTAAGGATTCGAAGAAATCTTCTCAATTTTATCCTTAAGTTCTTGATCCGAACTCTGCAGGGCAACAATCCTATCTCTGAGACTAGATCTTGTCGTCATGGCAGAAAAGAACAAAATCAGAATTCTCAGGGACAATTTCCAAATCAAAACTCTCAATAGAAAACAACAAGGGTAGGCTCAAAGTATTAAAATCCAAAGTCTTCTTTTGAATCTTCCTACTAAGAGCATCAGCAACAACATTTGCCCTACCAGGGTGATACTGAATATCACAATCATAATCAGAGACTAGTTCCAACCATCTTCTTTGCCTCATGTTCAACTCCTTTTGGGTAAAGAAGTACTTCAAACTCTTATGATCCGTGAAAATGGCAATCTTCTCACCGTAGAGGTAATGTCTCCAAATCTTCAATGCGAAGACAACTGCGGCAAGCTCTAAATCGTGAGTGGGGTAATTCCGCGCATAATCTTTCAATTGCGGAGAAGCATAGGCTACGACCTTACCATGTTGCATCAGTACACAACCTAACCCAATCATTGACGCATCAATAAAGACCGTTAAACCACCGGAACTATCAGGTATAGTCAAAATCGGGGCACTTGTCAATCTATCCTTCAACTCTTGGAAATTCTTCTCACAAGCGTCAGACCAAACAAACTTCTCTTCTTTCCTGGTTAACTTTGTCATAGGAGCAGCCAACTGAGAAAAATTATCAATAAACCTTTTGTAGTAACCTGCCAATCCAAGGAAACTTCTTAATTCCGTAACCGTCTTCGGTCTTTCCCAATCAGCCACTGCTTGGACTTTTTCAGGATCAACACGAATACCTTCAGCTGAAACCACATGGCCGAGGAATACTATACTCTTGAGCCAAAAATCACACTTGCTAAACTTAGCATAAAGCTTCTTTTCTCTTAGTCTTTGCAAAGTGAAATCTAGATGCCTTGCATGCTCTTCTTCATTCTTCGAATAAATCAGGATATCGTCAATGAAGACGATCACAAACTTATCGAGAATATCGTGAAAGACTTGGTTCATGAGGTCCATGAACACTACAGGAGCATTAGTCAATCCGAAAGGCATAACTCGAAACTCAAAATGACCATACCTTGTTCTAAAAGCCGTCTTGAAAAATATCACTTGACTTCACTTTCAACTGGTGATATCCAGATCTCAAGTCAATCTTCGAGAACATAGTTGCAACCTTCAACTGATCGAAGAGATCATCAATTCTGGGCAGCGGGTATCTATTTTTGATGGTCAGCTTATTCAACTCACGGTAGTCGATGCACAGACGCATACTACCATCTTTCTTCTTGACGAACAAAACCGGAGCTCCCCAAGGTGACACACTAGGTTGTACGAAACCTCTATCGATGAGCTCATTCAAATGGTTTTGCAACTCTTTCAACTCAGTAGGAGCCATCCTATACGGAGCCTTAGATACCGGAGCAGCACCACGGATGAGATCAATAGCAAACTCAACATCCCTATCCGGAGGCACTCCCGATAGATCATCAGGGAAGACATCAACAAAGTCACAGACAATCCTGGCTTCGTCAATTCTTTCCTCCACTTTACTCTTGCCTTCAGATGAAGCATCATCTATTAGGGCATAAACTTGCATCAGTGCAGACAATATCTTCCTACAAACCCTTCTTTTCTCACCTTGAAATTCAAAGACCGGACTTCCACAAATATGGAACTGAATCTTCCTTGAGGAATAGAGAAACACAACTTTGTAGGCTGTCAACCAGTCAATTCCCAAAATAACATCAAAGTCCTTCATCTCAAGAAGTACAAAATTGGCTTCCAAGTTCTTCTCACCAATCAACACAGGACATTTAACTAACCCTTTATCTAGATTCACAATAGGACCAGTAGCTGTACTAATCAATAAACAACTAGACAATTTCTCAGGGATTAGGTCAGTCTTCTTGGTGAATGCAGATGATATGAACGAATGAGATGCACCCGTATCAAATAAAACAAATGCAGGAATAGAAGCGACTAACAATGTACCTGTAATCACATCATGGCTTGCATCTTGCTCAGTATTGGAGATACTGAACACTCTACCAGAGGGAGGAGCAGGGGCATTCTTCACCACAGGGGCAGACTTCAGGGCAGGCTTCTTCGGACAGTCATGAGCAAAATGACCAGGCTGCTTACAGTAGAAGCAACCAGGATTGCTAAGTCCTACTGAAGTACCTGCAACAGGGGGCTTCTGAACCAATGGCCTAGGATTCGTATTCACAGGCCTAGCACTAGCATTCACTGGTTGTCGATTCCCGCCATACTGTCTAAACTGGCCGGGCTGCTGAAAACCAGGGCTCTAACCTACACTCCTAGGCTGAAAAGTAGGAGTGGGGTAGGGTGTAGGTCTCACAAAGCGCTGATCATTACGATCCACCAATCCAGGGTTCCTTGGCTACCAGGGCCTTTGCACACGTGCACATTCCTTCTAAGTTTCATCCAACTTCTTCGAGTTCTGCACCACTTGGGCATAGCTCACTATAGGCTGGACAGTGAGGTAAGCTTTAATGGCAGGGCGCAGTCCTTTAAAGAATTTCTTTGCTTTGGCGAGATCAAGCTTCAGAGAATCAGGAGCAAAGAAATGAAGCTCCTCGAATTTCTGTTGGTACTCCAACACAGAAAAAGATCCTTGTGTGAGAACCATAAACTCAGCTTCCTTCGCATCTTTCACCTCCTTAGGAAAATAATTCATGCAGAAAGCTTCCTTGAACAACTCCCAAGTTACAACACCCGCATGCAAACCTTCCAAAACAAGCCGAGTGGAGGTCCACCAAGCGTCAGCTTCATGTTGCAACTTCTATTCAGCAAACAGAATCTTTTGAGCTTCCATACATTGCAAATGATGAAAAGCCTTCTCTAACTCACGAAGCCACTTGTTAGGGAACAAGGGGTCCTTGGTAACTCCAGTGAAAGTGGGCACTTGCATCTTCAGGAAACTCTCCATTAGGCGAGTATGAGGAGTTCCAGCCAAACCTCCTGCATTCAGGACTGTGGCATGAGGATTCACATTAGCACCAGCACGAGTCTCATTATGAAGAGTCATGAAACCCGTCAGCATCTGATTAAACTGGGCTGCTTGTTGCTGCATCATATTGCCCATGATATTGGCAATATCACGAAAGCTTCCAACATTCGGGGCATTGGGTACATTAGGGGTACCTTGGTCACCAGTGTTAGTTTGCTGATCATGACCACCAATTGGTATCTCGTCACTTCCGTGACCACTAGATTCACCACGCCCACTTCTTAACGTAACCATATTACAAAAACCAAAATGTCAAAAACACCGGATTTCGAAGTGTCGACATAATTCACAAGTCCAAATGATTTGAAAATTTAAATCATGCTTAAATACATCCATATAGTCATCCAACAATAATCCATAGGACAAGAATCAAATTTTCCACAAATTCAACAGAAAATGAGAGGTCACTGGGTCCATTGGTCGATTGATTGGTCAACTGGTCCAGTCAACCAATGAGTCGACCAATGCTCACAGAATACGAAAATTCGCAATTGAAGCCTCATTTCCTCATTCCAACTTCATTATATCATCTTCCAAACGTGAGAGAGCTCTGGAGAAAGTCTCCAAAGGTTCATTCAAGTGTTCTTGAGGTATTTTGGTGCTTCAACAACAACACATCAACACACATTCATCACATACCAAGTAAATCTTTCATTTCTTCTTCCATTTTCATCTTCTCATGCTTGCATTTCAACCAAATCCATGTTTTGCTTGTATCCGATGTCAGAAATCATGCTTAGGAATACTTAGAAACATATTCCCTAGGTTTTAAACACAATGTCATGCATAGACAACAAGTTCTAACACATTCTTGCACATCTCATAACGTTTTCGTACTGAAATCGTTAACTTTAGAATAATTTTGATTTCTCTCAAACCGCTTGGAGTTTTCGCACGAAATCAAATGCTTCATGCTCAATATGATATTGTAGATATGTCCATATAATTTGATTGAACCAATTCCAACTTTTCAAAAATCCAATTTTGACCTAAATTGCAAACTCCCCAATTTCCTTCTTGCTGAATTTTCAACTTTTAACCAAGTTTTCGATCGATTTTCTTCAAATAAACTTCATGATCATGCAATTCCAAGTATTGTGCACATGCTAGTATCTTCGAATCAAATTTTCCCAAAAATTACGAAAATACCCTTTTGGCCAGAATCTTGAAATAGCACTAACTTGCAATGTCTTTTGTCTCTTCCATAGACATACACCATGCAGAGAGGAGGGCGAGGACGAGGACGAGGTCGTGGTCACATCGTAGGGGCACTCAGGGGTAGAGGTTAGGTTCCTTCAGAGCCTAGACAGGAGGTTCGAAGGCCAGACAGTTCGATACTCCACCAGGCCGAGTTCTTGTACAAGGCCTACTTCAATTATTGCAGTATTGAGCTGGGACGTCACTTCCCCTTCGTCAGCTCGAGTTTTCCAGGATTCGATAGAGATTCGATACTATGCAGTGGACGCATTTCTTCACCGAGGATTTGCCGGTATATCCGGAGCAAGTGAGGTTGTTCTTCAGCAACCTTACATCTACAGAGGGGTCTAGAGGTCCAGGACATCCTCTTCGGCTAGTCCTCAGGAGCAAGGTCCTTCAGACACGGATCTGCTTCTCCACGAGATCATTGGCTGAGATCTTGCGGGTTCCTTACTATCCACAACAGTGTGTGTGGATACCTGCGGGGGCACGGATAGACAGCTACTTGATGCCGTATGAGCTGCACGAGATATGCTCTACACTATGGGATGATCACCGATGCCACACTCCATGGAACAGCGGGCGGATGACAAATTCAGCATGGATTATCGGTCGCATTGTTGGCCGAAACATTATGCCGAAGGCTGGACATCACCATCGGGTCACAGTGATGGAGGCCTTAGTCATCTACCGCATCTACATGGGCTTCGAGATCGACCTTTCCTACATCATTCAACAGGTCATGCTAGATCTGGTTCTGCGGCTTAGCATGCGGAACCTTTGTTATGGGAGGCTACTGACTTTGATCTTCAGGCATTTCGGGGTGAGTTTCGAGGATACACCAGGGGACACTGGTTCACTAGGGTACATGATCGGGACTAGGACCATTGAGTAGATGAGGCTGAAATAGACAACGAGATCTCCTGGTCTAGAGGATGAGGATGATGAGGAGACAGAGGAGGAGGAGCAGGAGTCAGAGGATGTCAGTCTTGATAGTGATGATCACACCGGAGATGATACAGAGATGCACAAAGCTGAGCCGGGGCATCACAAGTTTCCTCCTTCATCACATTTTGAGGTAGGTGGCCCATCTCATGCAGTTCAGAGACTTCAGATCTCGATGCATAGATGAGATCAATGACTTCCATGCTGGAGAGGATGGAGGTCAGATAGGAGCAGATGTATGAGAGGATGGAGTCACGACAGGACATGATAAAGTATCAGGTTACTCAGCTAGCAGAGAACTTCAGAGCTTTTAGAGATCAGAGGAGATCACCTAGATAGACTATACTTTAGGATTTCCATTTATGCATTGTCTAATGAAGTCGTAAAACTTTTGAAATTAATGAAGTTCATTTTGTTTTACTTTATTATTGTGTATTATGCACTTTTCTTTTATTGCATTAAGTGACAATTGTTTAAGTATAATTATGATATGTTATTTAGAAATATTCAGTTATGCTTCATTGGTTAAGTTTCTGGTCCAAGTGTTCTATTATTCACTTCTAAGAATAGACGAGTCACTTCTGGATCTATGACTCAAGAATGTTCTGTTACTATTTTCTGTGATTAGGATTTCCTTGAACTTTGGGCTCTGATACCACTCTGTCACATCCCCCCAACCGGTACCCTAACTGGCATACCCGGGAGTGTGATCCACAGCCCCGAAGATCAAGTATCGAGGAAATCATCCTCCCACATATACAATAACATAATCATAAACAGGAATAATAAAGGTTTAAATATTATAAACAAAAGATTAAAGTCATGACTTGAATAGTCAATATAATCAGAGTGAGGAAAATGATACCAGATATCCGAAGATATCAAAAGATGTAGAGAGAGGCGGAAACTCACTCCACAGATACAACGGAACGTAGCATAAGTCTAAAAGGAATAACAACTGAAACAAAAGAAATAAGAAAGGCAAACAAAACTTAAGAGTCTTTTATCCTATAGATGACATCTTCAAAATAGTGGACTTCATCAATCCAACAGAGATGCTCCAACTCCACGTTACGTCTAATCATAGTACGCAACTTGATCGCTTGAGGGATCATCAGAGTAATCTTGATTGTCGCCAACACCTTGCGTGTAGTACGCTTCATCGGCTTGCGCTTCATCGTACTGTCCGTCATAGTAATCAGTACCTGTAGAATAGTCTAACAAAAGATTGTACAAAAGGAATGAGTTTCGAAGAATTTTAGTAAGGTAGTTAATCCATAACAACATAAATAACATGTGGCAGAACATAACAAGATGCAATGCAGTATGAAACAGATAAAATATATATGCATCTAAACTCTATGTATGTTGGTCTCTATTGGCAGACATGCTTTAAGTCATAGCACCATACTTCTTCGGGTAGGTCACGCGTACGGCTCCTGTAGGTAGTGGGTCCTTCATCCCTCGGGACAATCCATGGGTGGGGGTTAAGTCACCTCTCTCTCACATCACCATTTGGTCTAAGTACTGGCGCATGTCAGGGTAAAAGCCTAGCCCAATGCAAGTCATCTACTCAGTTACATCAACTCAGGTCCAGATACATCCATTCCTTGCCCTAGACGATCCTTTTCCGGTATCCTTTCAACTAGAGTTCTAATAGTCCCGGACTATGGACTCATCAACCCTATTGGTTATCCACATATGGTAAATGGGAAGCTCTCATGTCCCCTCACGAATCATTTCACCGGTCTTGAGCGCCCATGATCCCAAGTCTAGCCATATGCAACCCTCCAATAAATGGCCCCCACAATATGATTCCTGTCCTCTCACGGGTTGGTTACCGGTCTTGAGTGCCCGTGAATCACACTACTACCATGGGTCTTTCGGTCTCAATACCCTTCCGATTTGGGTCTGATATAACGAGGACATCCTAGCCAAACACTGCTAGACAGCCCTAGGTATGACAACCAATGATTCGGGAAAGCATCGATGGGCATCTTCGGAGAACATCCCATACTATTCCCTCTGATGTCCAAGGACAGAAGCGTCAAAAGGACACTTCCCAATCCCAAACCATACCTAGTCAACACATTCTCAAATCAGTCATAACATACACAACATATAAAAGAGAATGTAAAGCATAATCCGATCAAGCAGTGATAAACATCACATATAAGCTTGAATAATGAAGAAGAATACATAAACATGTACTAACTGTACTTACAGTAGTATATCAGAAATATAAAGTACAAGAACAGTAAACAACTCATAGTTTCAATAAGTAGAAACCAGAGAGTATGCAATCTATGTAATCAATGATATAATTGTTCTTACCTTATAACTCGCAAAGGAATCTTAGAGAATCAAGTAAGACCTTGACTAAACCTGAGAAGAAAGTCCTAAACAAGTTTATACAATTGATTGGCTATTAACAAGATCAAAACATGGGTTCATGATTTGAACCAAGAAACTAGTGTTTCATCCTTTATGGCACCCATGGAAAGGTTGAGATCAAAGGATGAAAGGGAATAATTTGTTTGGTAAAAAACAACAAGAAAATCATTCAATGATAAAGTTTAGATTAACATAAATATTACCCATGAGGTTTCCCTCGCATGGGAGGTTACCAAAGGTTTCCAGAAAATTCATACCAGGGTTAGGGTTTCAAGAAAATATTCGACTAGGGTTAAGATCATGATGATGATCATTGATCTCAAAGAGTATAATGAGATCATGGAATAGATGGTTGCAAGAATGCAGCATCTCCTTCTTGATCTCAATCAAGAACAATACAAAAGAAATTCAAAGATGGAGAAGAAAAGAGAACGTAGACATACCTTTGATGCAGGAGGAAGGAGATTACTTAAATTCTTGCAAGATATCAACCAAGGATGCAAGGAATTTGATTAGAATGGAGTTCTAACTCGTTCCAGAGGCTTAGGAGGCGGAGTAATCCTGAGATTAGACTTAAATAGAAAAGCCACGAGCTAATTAGCAAAAACAGAACCAATTGGTCGATTGGATTGGTCGACTAATCAAGACAGCAAAACCAAAATAGGGAATTGAAGGCTCAAATCGAGTCCAGACATAACGAGGTTTTGCACACACCTAAAGTGACTTACCTAGTAGGTAGAAATGCCTTCGAACCAACACAAGGAGCACTCCAAGTCCATCAACTAATCCGATCTTCATCAGTATGCAGTTTCCATAATTGGAACACTGACATCAACACTCATGGAATTCAATCCAGCCACCAATTCTTCCACTGGGATGGCCCATAGCTGACTTCTTGCTTTACTTCGGGTTGTCGGACCTACAAACAACAGGGTTTCCGGGTCAAGGTTAGGGCTGGGTTTCGCATTATATCTTGTGTAGAAGACAAAACCCAATCCAAAGAACCGAGTAATTAAACAAATCACTCAAAAGAACAAAATATACCAAGGATTTTGTGCAAATAAATTGAAGACAATCACAAAGCAAAAAACAACAAACCACCACAAGAATGAAAGAGAAATGCAAACAACACACAAGAATTTTACGTGGTTCACTAACCCAAAATAATCGAGATTAGCTACATCCATGGGGAGGGATTTCACTATTTTAATCTTCAAAATAATCAAGATTTGAGAATAATACAATGTTACCTCACGGTCACACCACCACTCAAACTTTCTTGAAATACCCTTCCTCCTCAAACTCTTGAAGAAAACCCTTCAATGCAAGCTTAAGCTTCAATAGAATTGCAATGGAAAAGAATACAAGAGAAAAGAAACCATTTTTCTTGTAAAACCACAAGAAGAAGAAGACTACAAAAGTGCAATCCCGTTTTTGCTCAAAACCCACTTTAGAACTCCTGAGAAACTCTCTTTTTCTCATCCCATTTACCTCTCCCAAGACGCACTTAATGATATCAAACACCTAACCCATGTTTAACACTAAGTGGGACCCACCAAATTCAAATTTGAACTCAAATGAAGATAAAGTGATTTTCATCACTAAACCCAACATTTTGAACCACTTGCTAGCAAAAAAAATCAACAATAGCATTATTCTGACATATAGAAAAAGCACCGAGTCAAAGTAACTCCACAGGAGTCATGTTAGCGATTTGTTAAAGATCTGGATTTTGGGTTGGCTCGTCAATATGGAAGCCCATTGAAGCCCTATGCTTGTTTGGTGGTTACTCTATGATACAGGTGAGCTTCTAAATGTTTTCATACCTTCATTTAATCTGTATTAATGATATTAATTTAAGTGGTTCTTTTCCAATATTTTATTGCATTGCCAAAAACGAAAATTTCCAAGTCTCTCTGCTCTTAATATTTTGATATTGTTAAAAAAGTGCCATGATTTCCTGTTCATGAGTGTAATTAGATGTTATTTATGTTTGTTTATGCAATGATACCAAAATTCCTTTTTAACCTATGGTGGGGTTGGTTTTGAAATTAATTCGAGATGTGGAACCTGAAATTGCTTCTCCCAGGCAACACTCTGCACGCACAAGTCCAAATGAAAATTTTTGGAACAAGTCCTAACCCATAAAAACTGAGAAATGGGCAAATGAATTTGTGGTTCCAAGTTATTTTAAAAAAAAATTCAGGTCTTTTAAAACTTGCCTTTTGAGTCGAGTTTGATGTCATCAGAGAGGTTGAGTCACTTATAATAGATCTAACCTTTCTGATATTGATCAATTTGAGGCTAATGACAAAAATGCAGGCTTGTAACTTGTCATGTTATATGATAAATTTTGTTGAGATTTAATTAAACTAGGAGGTCCTTGAATAGACTTTTTATTTTGGAGTATTCTGGACTAGTGCAGCCACCATGGCTGTTGCTTCTCAGATAATTTTTCATTGCTTGGCTAACTGAACCAATCACAGGTTATTTTGGTCATTTTGAATTTTCTAATCAAACTCAATCTGGCCTAGTTTACTTAGGCGCACGCTTACGGTGTAGGACAAGCATTGACCCACTCACGGTAATGCAGGCAAGCTCGTTTCAAAAACTTGTCTGAATCAAGAATAGCAACTCCATTTCTGAAACCACATCTTAAGTATTGTCCAAAAAAAAAAGCCAAGTACATGGAAAGGATCACATGAGCCAACCTCATCTCGATGTCTCCACCAAGGTAACGCCCACCTGCTGGAGATGAGCCCTAAAGAGTTTAGATCTACTTTTATTTTTGCTTGAATCCTTGATTGTTATGTTATGAAAGAGTTCTAGTATAGCTACGAGTGCTACTTAGAGAGGGATCCCTCTAGTAGTAGCCCAAATTCTATTGTAATTCTTGTTCTACTTTTGTTTTTGTAGATTTCTTATGGAATTTTCGGACTTTTATAGAGAGTAGATTTGAAGGTCAAATCTACTGCAATCTGATTGTTAAATCAGTACAAAACTGTAGGAATCTCATCCACCAATCTTAGTGACATTTCCTCCCAATCGGACCACCAAAACTTTAGAATAAACCATACTTCTTTTGCTATCCTAAATCCACAAAACCCTAGAAACCCTAAATTCTTTGAAAAAAAATAATCTTCCTAAACCTGGAGCTCAACTTTTAATTCTAAATTTAAATTACAACGAGGTTCTTATTTAAATTCATCAAACCCTAGCTTCTAAACCATACCCGACTCTTCTTTACCGTATCCCAACCCTAGAATCAATCAAAGGCAGCCCTACACCATAATGACAAGGATATAGTTTTTTATTTTTATTTTTGGGTAAACCGCAAGGCTAGTGAAGCTGTGCTGCAATCTTAGGGATCTTCCAAGAGGTATTGGTGAATTGGTGTCACTTAAAACATTCGACATTTCAAGGTGCTTAGAGTCGCAATATTTACCAGACTAAATTGGGAACTTGTTAAGTTTAACTATGCTTGATATGACAGAAACGCTCATAGAAAAAATACCTTCAGTTTTTCTGATGCACAACTAGGTCCGATATCTTGTAATGGTTTTTGCTCCTTAAAACACTTGACCTAAATTTTCCAGCCTAGAAGATGATCATATATATACTTGATGATTTTTGGATGTTACACTCTCTGGAGTCATTGAATTTATCTGGGAACAGCTTTAAAGAGAATTCCATCTAGCATTTACCAGCTTTCAAAACTCCAAACTCTGGATGTAAGCTGCTGCAATCTCAATTTACTCCCAATGCTTCTGTCAAGTTTAGGATGTCTTGACGCATCTACTTGCAGCAACTTGGGAAGGTTACCAAATCTTTCAAACTTGAAGCAACTAAAGATTCTAGTTCTTTCGCAGTGTAGGATGCTAAAAAAAATTGAAGGCTTAGAGGGTTTGAGATCTGCAGCATCTATATTCTTAAATGAATGCCACAATTTGAAATGTTTATATTATATATATATATATATATATATATATATATATATATATATATATATATATATATATATATATATATATATGTATATATATTTGCTTGGTTGATTGCAGGATATAAGTAAATACTTTGGAAACAGTAAGGTCTGTGACATCGTTTTGGATGGGGATGAAGTTCCACGGTGGTTCCTATTTCAAAATGAATCGAAGTTATTATCTTTTCAGGTTGCTCAACTTGAGAACATGGAGGTGCAAGGTTTGATTATATGCATTGCTTGTTTGGAGTTTGATACCAGCTATAGGGCCGAGAACTTTGGCAAGGTTGCAGTTATGGTTGTTAATGAATAAAAAACATTTCATGGAGGCACGAAAATTATGATATTCCAATACACCGTAAAGAAGAAACTAGCTACTACTTGGGTGATCAAAGTATCGCATTCTGTTTGGAAATCAATTACTGAAGATGGAGATAGGATTGATGTTTCAGTCGAGGCATTCACCTATTATTCATGCGAGAGTATTAAAAGTGAAGAAAATTGGTGTCCATTTGTTCCACACCTCACAGCATAGAAACTGGAGCCCATTTGCTCCATACTTCACATCCACATCATAAGACTGAAGGTATCAGGAATGGTGGGTTGAAGCGTATTTTTATTCTTGTTCTGTAACATATTGTTCACAAAAGTTTTTGTAAGTCTGACTTTGTAGTGAAAACAAGGAAAATGTCCAATCACGGAACTGAGAAGTTTTCACTATGTATGGAAGAAATTTACAATGCAAATTCATCAAAAATAAAATTTTATAAAATAATCATCGCAGGGTTGCTCTGTTGGTAAGTAAGACCATCACCTTTTAGTGAAGAGGTTGTAGGCTCAATTCTCTAATACCCTCGTCACCAAGATTGGAATTAGCAAAAATTATCAAGAGGACGTTACAAAAGCAAGCAAAATCAGTCTCATTTTGTTCACAGTCAAGAGGAAAAGATATCGAGAAGACAGCTGATCCATGCATGGTTGGTGGTGATGTTAAGGCCAATATCCCAATTCAATCCATAATAAAGGGGATCGGACCCATCATTGGTGACTTCTCTGTCTCATCACCTGTTGTTTCCAACTCCCAAACAGAGAAGAAGAATGACAAGAAGAGCAAAATGTACAAACCGTGGTCTACTCTTCCAGATTATATGGTTGAGAGATGATCTATGATCGTTTGGATTTCATAGAAAAGTTCAGCTTTGCATCCATATGCATGTGTGAGTTGGAAAGATGCTGGTAAGGAGTTTTCAAAATGAAGGTTGCAACAGCTCTTACCAAGGTTACTATTCTTCGATGAAAAACAAACCGGAGAAGTCAGCATCTTCAACCCACTTGAAAGTATGATTCACCATGCATGAATACCTCACGTCAATATGATTCATCCAATGCACCACACCCCTCCAAATTAATGAGCATTTCATTGCCCTCCTTCGCGTTGTTAGGTAAAACTAAATATTGATGGCAGCTTGTTGGGCAACCTAGGAAAGGCAGAGGCAATAGAAGTTTTTAGAGATCATACGGCAAGGGTGCTGTGGTCTTTTAAGAATTTTTCGGTATCAAGTCAAATTTTAAAGAAAAATTTGAAGCTCTTTAATACGGCTTAGAGTGGGCTTGCATTCTAAAATTTCCTCGTCTTTGGGTGGAATGCGACTCCACTGTAGTTGTTTTTTTTTGGTACAGCAGCAACGCATTCCATGCTTTCTTCTTCAAAGATGGAGAGGTCTTGAGGCATTCTTGAACTCAACTCAGTGAAAAATCTCTCATTGGCACAACAAGACGAACACTACAATTGAGTTTTTGGCTGGTTCAGCAGCAATTCTAAAAGTTTTTATATTAATTCACCTTGATCAGCCATGATTAAGAGTGAATTAGAGGCATCCTCAATATCATTCTAAATAACAAGTGGGCTCAAGTTTAAAACTTGAGGTTCCTATGAGATTGGGTGTATTTGGGGCAACTATTGTTGTGAGATTGAGTGATCATGCACTCAATAGGGAGAGGTTTATCATCTTTCATTTCAAATGCAAAAGTGACATGGTAGAGATCTATCATTGTGGATGGTGGAAGGTTCACAGTTCACTAGATTTTAAAGATGGTGTCTAGATTTCACCCTTAACGACCTTCGTCGTGCCCCTAAACTGATTTGGGTTCGTTTTTTGAAGTTACCTCTTGAATACTGGCATGAAAATGTCCTACTATCAATTGCAAAGACTATAGGAAGTCTGGTTTCATAGGACAAATGCACTCATAGTGGTGCAATAGGTCACCATGCACGTGCTTTTGTGGAATTGGATGATTATGAAAAGGAGATTCAGATCAAACTCCTTAAACTAGGTGCCACCCGTGTTTATAGCTTTCGGTAGATGTTTATTTATGAGGATACCATTCAGAAATGCACTGAATGTCACCATGAGGGACATCCGGTGCAGAATTGCAAGAGGAAGAAGGTAGTTCAAATTGCCATGTTTGAAACTAGCACTCCTAGGAGTGCTTCGACATCAGGCTTGTTAGAAGGAGAAGTTCAAAAGCCACCAAGAGGATATGAGAAAATGAATGATGTTTATAATTAAAAAAGGGGAAGAAAAAGAAAAGGAATTGTGAAGCATAAAACAAAAATAGAAATATTGAACCTATATAATCAAAGTGGAATGATGAAAGAAATATGATTGAAGGAACATACATTGAACTTAGTAAGTCATTGATCTGATGATGATGCTTCTTAAGTGTGTTTTTTGCTTCTAAAGTTCTTTCATGATCCAATTTTTTCTTTTTTCTTGTTCTGTTTGCGAAACAATGGATCTTGTATTTTTTAAACATCCTGAAATTGATATGGAATTAATCCAGAATAATAACAGTGATATTTAGGAATAACGAAAGCAATTAGATATTAATGAACACAAACAACCGATGCCTTGAAAGTAGATTCATCATATGAATCAACTGGTTGAGGATTTAATAATTTCTATATGATTGAACATAAGCAATGGAATATATCATTTAAAATAAATATTAAAAAATAAATAAAAAAGAAAAGGACAATGTACGCTAACCAGATAGAACAATAATTCACTAATAATTTAAGAGAAAAATGGAAGGCATGCATAGGGTTATCGAAACAAATTTATGGTGGAGGACATAGATACAGAATTTGATAAAAAGAAAGAAAGAAAGAGAAGAAGAAGAAGACTAGAGACCCAACCTGGAAGAATTCTCCATTGGATGCTTGGAACTTTGATTTCAAAATTGAGAAGCTGACATTATATAGTTGAATTATTCAATATATTTCATGAAACAGTCGCCAAATATGTGTTCGTGCATTCAATTTTCTAAATATGATCAACTGTATCATACATAAATTTGGAAAATGCATTTATGAGATACAAACAAAAAATATGAATAAGGAAAATGCTTTTATGAGATACAAACAAAAAATATGAATAAGGAAAATGCATTTACGAGATACAAACAAAAAATATGAATAATGCATGTAAGCGTTTCTCTATAAAATGTTGCATGTTAACAAAATCCATATTTGTTTAAAATAGCCACGTGTCATTGGTTGTAACCTATAGTAACATCGGGTAACTTTATATGTTTGCAAATTTTATTTTTCTTTATGATCAATTGTATCTTAATTGAATAAGGAGAAATATTTTTGTGATATAAACTATAAAATGCAAGTACACATTTCATGTGTTTTTCTTAGTTTGAATTGAAAATGCATGTTATTTAATAATTCTTTGGTAAGTGGTGTAAATTAGCAACATCCATATAAATACAATAGTTCACGTGACATCAATGTTTTCCATAAGAACATACATATATGAAATGCAAGCTAAAAGTATAAGCAATGATAACATGTTCTTCTTAGTTTAAAAAAGAAAAATGCATTTAATATTTCTTTGTTGGGAGGTGCATGTGAGCAAAATTTGTATAGATTTTCATCGACCACATTTATCAAACATTCTCTAGTTTTTATCCCATTTTATTGCACTGTATTCTGATATTATGGAAAATCGTAATTTCATGAAAACAAGTGGTAGTTTTTTTACATGTGAGGAACAAAGTCGAAGCATAGAAAATAAATATAAACTCTAGGTTTGTAATGGAAGATCTAGTGCAATTGGAACCATGCAAGTAGTAGCTCCAACCCTAGATAAATGCAAAGTGATATTGAACACATATTAATGAAAATGTGTGCGTCTATATCTAGCCTTAGATGTATTATGCAACTAATGTTTTGAAGTGTCTTATAAATGATTGAGATAGATAGCTTAAGAAATGACCAAAATTGTAATACCCCCCGTATTTCTAACCCGAGATCCGTATTCCAGGTCCGAGAACCCGAAGGTCTAGTCGGGTGAACTTGTGGAGTATCCGGATTGAAGCCCATGATCCATACCCAGGACCCATGGATATTAATCCTTTATCTGAAGAGCCTGCCTTGGCTGGAGTTGGAAATTCTGGAAGTCAGGTGTTGTTCAGAGATGTCCAAAATGAAGTTAAGATCTCCCCCATCTCTTATTTAAAGCTGGGTTGGCCTTGGGTATCAGCCCCTAGTAAAATCACCCTTGTATGGCAAATTACATGGGGGCGGTTACTAGTGGCGGTCGCTTAACCTAAGCGACCGGCCGAAGCGACCGCCAGGTCTGTTTTCGGGGATTTTGCCCTATTTTGCCCCCAGACTTCTATAAAAGGCAACCTCCGTCTCATTAACGATTACTTTATTCGTAGTTGCTTATTTGGGAGTTTAGACGGCTGCGGGGAAGATCTGAAAGAGTCTCTGAAGTACTGACAGTGGCTTGGAAGATCAGTTCTCTTCTTCTCTGGCTTTCTAGTGTGAGGTATTGAACTAACCCTTCATTCTCTACTCTATTTTCTCCATTAGTTTGGTTTTACCCTTTTTCCCTCGTCTCTGTGATTACCCCTTGGATACTTTTACCCTCTTTTTTAATCTACTTGAGATGGAATAACCGTAAATGGAACCCTACTTCCGTGAGATGGTAAATCCAATCAAGGAGAGGGTTAGGGGTAATCTATTGATGATAGTGGATCATTTTCTCTTACCCTTTTGGCTTAGGGAGTGTTTAATTCGAGACTTAGGATGAGATTACTCGAAAACCGGATTGAAATCGAGTAATCAAAAGCCTGAGTTTCGGATTGAAACTCACTGTTTTTGGGGCGGTCACTAGTGGTGGTCGCTTAACCTAAGCGACCGGCACAAGCGACCGGCTGGTAAACAGTGACCAATTGGATTTCGGTTCTGATTCAAATTGATTTATGTGACTTATATATTCTAATAACCCTGTGTTTAGGTGATTATTGTTTAAAAGAAAAGTCTACTAATAGTTACTGGATTCCATTTTACGGACGTTTCAGTTATATGCAAGTAAGGACAGTCTATCTTATCTATCTACATATACTTGAACATGTTAATCTGATAGTTGTTAGTCTTGATTTCTATTATTATATGCTGTTGTAGTTGTATTTAGTTCTAATATACTACTGCTGTTTGCTTTGATTTCATAATTACCTGGTGAATTGTGAATGTTATATGATTATGGTAATTGGTATATGGTTATGATAGTTGGGGTGTTCCTTTTGGGATATCTTGGCTGATGATATCAGAAGGCTGTGGAATGGGACACATGCCTGCTGATACCTTCAGCACTATCATGATTAATTGATGACATTGTTAGGATGAGTCTAGATTGCATGGCTAGGTACCCCACATGCTACTACCCTTTCGGTAGGGGAATTGAAACCGAGTAACCCGTGATGACAGTGATGTGACTTGGTGGTCCACTGTTAGTCATATAAATGGTAGGGTTGCATATGTTAGGGTTGGGCTCATGGATGTCCAAGGACCGGATCGGGTGTCCTGAGGAATCATGAGAGCATCCGCCCCAATAATATGTGGATGACCATAGGGTTAAGGAGTAGAGTACAACAGAGGTAGCCAGTCCGTGAGGATTCTTACTCCTAGGTTGCGAAGGATACTGAACCGAGTTGGTTGGTGCCATAGGGGATTTATCTGGACTTCATGTAGACATGTAACCATTATGACCTTGCATTGGATTAGAAACCCAGACATGCGCCAGTACTCATTACCAATGGTCGTGGTGAGAGAGTGTGGACTTAACCCCTAACCATGGTTTGTGAGCCAGGTGTGGACTTTCCCTTTTTCCCTGGATCCCTACAGAGGTAAACAGTCCTTGCCGGATCTGTGTGATGAGACTTACCCAGAGGAGGGCTGGTGTTTATCTTAAAGCATGTCAGCTATTAGAGACTTGCATAGTTAGAAATCATAGCATCATTCATGGTTTGCATTCATTCATATTACTGTTGTATCATGGCATTTATGGATGATGGATGAGATATATGATTGTTTCTTATTGAGTTCTTTAGAACTCATTCCTTTATTCTTTGTATGTTTTTAGCCTATACAGAGGAATGACTTATATCTGAAGATGGGCTGGTTCCCTATGAAGGAACCATCCCGTTTGAAGAAGATGTGGCACCGCTAGTGGGAGATGGAAATAGCATGTGCGGGAGTTCCTGCGGGTGCATGGAGTGCGCTTATCGCACCGGTTGATGGTCAGAGGCGAAAGGTGGTCAGGCAGTTCACACAGAGACTGGAGAAGAATTGGAGAATCCCTCACCTTATTAAACTGGAGTCTAAGTTCATTGACTTAGAGAAACAAACTGGAAAGAAACTGATATAAATACTTTTGAATTATTCCGCTGCCCTCATTTTTGTTTTATCCTTTATTCTTTATTTCTTTCCTTTGATATTGGAGCATTTTGGGCTCCTGTAATTCATTTAATTCAGTTATTGAATATTCTTTGCTCTTGATTATCTATAATTGTCTTAAATATTGTTGATAGACTAAAACCTTGGATCTTGTGACGGATCGCACCCACGGGTTGTCGGGCGGGTAACCGAGACCGACGGGTGGGGTGTGACTGAGTGGTATCAGAGCCTTGGTTTTACGAAGTCAATAATAATTAATACAAGTGTTAGATGAGCAATCTGAGTCATAGATCCAGAAGTGACTCAAAATAATTAGAGTGAGTAATAGAACATCTTTTGTTAGAAACAAACTGATAAAGTAAGTGGATCTTATTTTGAATAACTTACAATAAGTCAAGTGAAATACAGTCTCATAGTGTAATTATCAAGAAAATCCGTAAGAGACAATAATACAAGTGCAATAAACATAACTGTGTTTCATTAATAAGATAAAGCTTTACATAACTTGGAGCGTACTTTACGTTTTACAAAATGTTAGGGAATGAACATGTGCTGAATAAAAACTACAATAAACATATCTAAACCCTAAGGTCAGTATTGAATCAAAGTGAATCAAAACCTAGACCTATCTACTGCTGTGGTGGTGGTGGTGGAGCTAGTCTCATCTGGCGGAGTATGTCAAGGCACTCTGCTATCTGGCCCCTCATCTCTACCTGCCCCTGCTCGAACTGGTCCATCCGAGTGAACAGACCCCTAGCCCAAGGTGGTGCAACCTCCGAAGTATCCTGAGTCCCGGATGTGCCTCCTGTCTCGAACTGGGAAGGTGGTGGCGAGTCTGCATGATCCTCATCATCAGTCTCTACATTCATGTCCTCCTGCTCTGCTGGCATCTCTGGTGAGTTTGGTCCGCCCGTTAAGTGCATCTGAGCGACCAATCTGTACCCTATCGTACCGCCATGCCCAACTGGGATAGCCTCCTCTCCCTCGAAGTCGACCCCGAAGTGCTCAAAGATCCGTGTCAGAAGCCGCCCGTATCCAAGGTTTGCTCCCCCCGAATGTGTCACTCGGTAGATCATGGCATTTTGGATTATGTAAGCCAAGTCTATTTGGTAGCGAGTGTACACTGAAAAGGTCATCATAGCCTGCATGAGTGAAATCTCACTCTGATGACCTGCCTTAGGCAGCAAGTTCCGTGCTATGATCCTGGAGATGATCCTGCATGAGGGATACAGCTCAGTCACTGACTCTACCCCGCTGCACTCCTGTGGGCAAATGCTCGAGAAGACGAGAGCTCTCTCCTCCCAGTGTATGACATCGTCTGACTCAACCCCCGGCTCGAACCATCTCCTGTCGCCTTGGATGTATGGCACGTCTAGGATGTGAGCCAGCTCCTCTGTGGTGAAGCGTATGTCTGTGGTCTTCACCCGGCTCTCAATCACTAGCCTAGTGTCGTGCTCTCCATCCATCTCTCTGTGGAAGGTCAGGTTGCTGTAGAATAATCTGACTAACTTGGGATAGGCATCCTCGTTCAAAAACAAGGTATTTCTCCAACCCACAACCTCAAATCTACTCTCGATCTGGAATTGTGCTACCTCTGAAGTCACTACTGGTCGACCATACTCGATCGCACGATGACTGAAGTGGCCAAAGTATAGCTCCTGTGCCTCCAGTGATCTAAAGTAGTCTGGATGGACTGGGTCATGTGCGTCACCTCTACCTCGACCACGACCTCGGCCGCGAATGGGTACTCTCCTACCTCCGCGGGCAGCCATCTAGTGAGAAAATCTGTTTTTAGACGAAAAAGATGCAAAATGAGAAGCCATGAGATGTCTAATAATTACCTATTTGTGTAAAAATGCATAGTGAACAGTAGATCTATGCCTAGACATGTTATGAGATGTAAAAGAAACATTTTTGCACAAGAGAAAACCTAAAAACAGTTGCACATTGTTGTTCTATCATGCAAACCATAGAAATGAAGGGTTTCATGAGATGTTTACCTGTGTAGCGTGTATGCATCGTGTGGGAAGTAGATCCGAAGCCAACGGAGTCTCCAAAATACCTTCCTAACCCTTTGCACGAAATCCCTAGAGCCCAAAATGCGTTTTGAGAAGTGTAGAAATGAAATGAGACCCAAAAACCGTATTTGAAACATTGCTGTAGCGCTTATTTTGGGGCGGTCACTAGTGGCAGTTGCTTAACTTAAGCGACCGGCTCAAGCGACCGGTCCAGTTACTGTTGCACAGAATTTTGGATTTTGGCTCTGTTTTGTTGATTTTTGGAATTTGTGCTTGCTGCTTCTTCTGTTTGTGAATGTTGGCCATGTTGTGGAGTAATTTTGACTTGTGGAATCTTTTCCGGACTTAATCATTGAGTGTTGCTAATCTCTGGAATTCTTTCGCAGAATGGTTCAATTAAGGAATCGTGCTGTTAATGGTCAAGATGAAGAAGAAGGTAGTGGGAATCAGAACCGTGTTGAGATACCTACAGTAAACACTGGAACTGAGCCTCCCCGAGTTGAAATTCCTTCCACCAGTGGGAATCCTCCACTGGCACCGCAAGTAGTCTCTATTCAGGATGTGATGAACATTCTGGGAAATATGATGCATCAATAGCATAATCAGTTTACTACTATGATGCAAGGTTTTGCGACTACTCAGCAGAATGCCCAGGCAACTCTTAATCCTAATGGAGCTGGTACTTCTGCAGCTGGTACTTTTGTGGACGGTTTTGCCCCTGGTCCGCATGCAAGGTTGATGGAGCATTTCTTGAAGCATCAGATCCCTGCTTTTACTGGTATTTCATCGGATGCATTGATCCCTAACAAGTGGATCCGAGAGATGGAGAAAGCTTTTCGCAACCTCCGTTGCAATGAAGCTCAGAAGATTCTTTGTGCAGAGCAGAGACTGCAGCATGAAGCTGATGCGTGGTGGAATGCTACCAGACCTATTTTGGAAGCTTCGCACCCGGTTCTTACTTGGGAAATTTTCAAGGATGCATTTTGCAAGAATTACTTTCCTGAGTCTGTGAGAGATGCTAAGGAAGCGGAGTTCATGGCACTCACGCAAGGACCTAGTACTGTTCTGGAATACCAGAAGAAGTTTGAAGAATTGTTCTACTTTGCCCCTGATGCTTTCAAAGGTGACCGTGAGAAGGCAAAGAAGTTCTTCAAAGGTTTGAGGCCGTCACTGAAGACTTACCTGGCAATTCATCCTATTGTGGATTATGTTGAGATGGTACAGAATGCGAAGAAGGTAGAAGATAATGAGAGAGAGAATTATCTGCTCCAGCGTTCTGTTTCGAACAGGAATCATTCGGGTGACCGTAACCGGAGATTCTCTAGGCCTGCTCCTTATACTGCCCCTTCGTTTCAGCCTAGAGGAGCTAGTTCCAGTTTCAGCTATGCTTCGAGCTATGGTTCTAGTGGTGCACCGGTGCGTCCTGTTGCAGGTAGTCAGGGTATTGGACCGATCTACGCTAACCCTCGTCCAGTGGCTAATAACCAGAGGCCTGCATATCCTTCTTCAGCAGCTCCTATGAGTGGTAGGGATTTGATCTGCTTTAACTGTGGGAAGCAGGGTCATTATTCTCGCAACTGCACTCAGAAGCCGAATTCTCAGGTGTCAGCTTTGAAGCCTGTTTCGAGTGTTCCCTCTGGTAAAGTATACAGTGTTGTTGGTTCTGAGTCTGAGACAGATCACGATGTTGTGACAGGTATCATTTCAGTATCATCTACCTCTGCTTTTGTATTATTTGATAATGCTGCATTGCATTCATTCATAGCATCTTCTTTTGTGAGTCGTATTCCTGTTACACTTGCGAAGTTGGAAAGAGGACTAGTAATTAGTACTCCAACCAGATCTGTTGTTAGATTAGATGAAGTGGTTGAATCTTGTCCAGTGGTTATTGCTGGTAGAACCCTTGAAGCCCGTTTGATCAAGTTAGACATGTCTGATTTTGATGTGATATTTGGAATAAATTGGCTATCTAAGTATGGTGCAGTTATCCTTTGTTCGGAAAGGAAGGTACTGTTTCATCCTACGAATGATAGTCCGTTTGAGTATCATTGTAGTCAAGAGAAGTTGAGTAAGAAGATAGTGGCTGCGACTGTGAAAGTCAGGCAGTGGACTAAGAATGTTGGACTTCTTTCCTCTTCTGTGGATGTTTCGGAAGGTGTGAAACGGTTGTCTGATATCGAAGTTGTCAGGGACTTTCCTGATGTTTTCCCCTATGATTTGTCTGGTTTGCCTCTAGAGAGGAAGTTAGAATTTTCAATTGATTTAATTCCTGGAGCAGCTTTTGTGTCGAAAGCTCTGTATCGGATGGCTCCGACTAAGTTGAAGGAACTCCAGACTCAGTTAAATGATTTGTCAAGCAAAGGGTTTATCCAACCCAGTGTTTCACCTTGGGGAGCCCCGGTATTGTTTGTGAAGAAGGACGGTAGTATGCGAATGTGCATAGACTATCGGGAATTAAACAAGTTGACGATAAAAAATAAATATCCTCTCCCTAGGATCGACGACTTGTTTGATCAGTTGAAAGGTGCCTCTGTGTTCTCGAAGATCGATCTGAGATCTGGGTACCATCAGTTAAGAGTAAAGTCCAGTGATGTGTGCAGGACTGCATTTAGGACTAGATATGGGCATTATGAATTCCGAGTTATGCCTTTTGGTCTTACTAATGCACCGGCAGCGTTCATGGATCTGATGAACCGGGTATTTCAGGATGTCTTTGATAAATTTATCATTGTATTTATTGATGACATTATGATCTATTCAAAGGGCGAAGAAGAACATGTTGGGCATTTGAGTTTTGCCTTGCAGCGTTTGAGAGAGAAGAAGTTGTTTGCCAAGTTCAGCAAATGTGACTTTTGGTTACCTACAGTTATGTTCCTAGGTCACATCGTTTCAGCTGATGGAATTAAAGTTGATCCTGCAAAAGTTCAAGCTATGACTGATTGGGACCAACCTAAGTCAATCACGGAAATCCGAAGCTTTCTTGGTATGGCGGTTTATTATAGGCGCTTCATTGAGAATTTCTCCAGAATCTCAGCACCTATGACAAAGCTTACCAGAAAAGGAGTCAAGTTTTAGTGGAAGGAAGCATGTGAGGAGAGTTTTCAAGAACTCAAGAAAAGGTTAACTAACACTCCTGTGTTGACGATACCAGATGACTCTGGAGGTTTGACAGTGTATACCGATGCCTCTAAGGTTGGTTTGGGTTGCGTTTTGATGCAGCATGGGAAGGTGGTAGCTTATGCTTCTAGGCAGTTAAAGGACTACAAGCATAATTATCCTACTCATGACTTGGAGCTGGCAGCTGTGGTTTTTGCTCTGAAGATTTGGCGTCACTATCTTTATGGTGAAAGATATCTATTTTCACTGACCACAAGAGTCTCAAGTATTTCTTTAATCAGAAGGAGTTGAATATGAGACAGAGAAGATGGTTAGAACTGGTGAAGGACTATGATTGTGATATTCAGTATCATCCAGGAAAAGCTAATGTGGTTGCTGATGCCTTAAGTAGAAAGAGTAATCGAGGAAGTGTGGTTCTGACGTATCTCAGTAAGCCCTTATTGTTCTCCATTGTAAGATTTGGACTTGAGATTTTGTCAAAAATTTCTGGTGCTATTTTGGCAGCTGTATCAGTTCGACCGAGTTTGAGGGACCGAATTGTTGCTCTACAGTCGGCTGATCCAGAATTGAAGAAGAAGATTGACTTGATCACTTCAAAGACTAAGGACGTGGAAGATTTCTCCCTAGCCTTTGATGGTGCTCTTGTTTTTAGAGGAAGAGTTTGTGTTCCTGCAGTGGAAGACCTCAGAAGCGAAATCTTGACTGATGCTCATCAGTCCATCTTTACTATTCATCCTGGAAGCGTGAAGATGTACCATGATATGAAAGGGTATTTTTGGTGGTCTGGCATGAAGAATGATGTGGAAGATTTCATTGCTAAATGTGGGACTTGTCAATGTGTGAAAGCTGTCCGGCAGCCTTCGTCTGGCCTTCTGCAACCTCTTCTAGTACCTAGTTGGAAATGGGAAGACATTGCTATGGATTTTGTCACTGGTCTGCCCCGATCTGGAAAAGGGAATGACTCGGTGTGGGTGGTAGTGGACCGTTAACCAAATCGGCACACTTCATTTCGATGAAGATCACCTATTCTATGGATAAGTTGGACCGACTCTATGTTGATAATGTGGTGAGATTGCATGGTGTTCCGGTTAGCATTGTGTCAGATAGAGACCAGAGGTTTACGTCGCGTTTACGGAATAGTGCGAGAAAGCTCTAGGTACTCAGCTGAATTTGAGTACTGCTCATCATCCTCAGACCGATGGCCAATCGGAAAGGACCATACAGATTTTGGAAGATATGCTTAGAGCGTGTGTCATAGATATGAGTGGTAACTAGGATGACCACCTAGCCTTGGTGGAGTTTGCTTATAACAACAGTTATCAGTCTACTATTGGAATGGCCCCGTTTAAAGCTCTGTATGGGAAGACTTGCAGAACTCCTCTGTATTGGGATGAAGTTGGAGAAAGGCGTGTTCTTGGCCCTAATCTAATCGAAACCACCGGCACTATGGTGGATATGATTAGAGAAAGGATCAAAACTGCTCAGTCTCAACAGAAGTCCTATGCGGATAAAAGAAGGTCTGACCTTGAGTTTCAAGTTGGTGAGCGTGCGTTTTTGAAAGTTTCGCAGATGAAAGGAGTCATGCGTTTCAATGTTAAAGGAAAGCTCAGCCCTAGGTATATTGGTCCCTTTGACA
The DNA here is from genome assembly GCF_041222555.1 of Hakea prostrata. NCBI lineage: Eukaryota > Viridiplantae > Streptophyta > Magnoliopsida > Proteales > Proteaceae > Hakea > Hakea prostrata. The sequence goes on along the minus strand of NC_142610.1, from coordinate 16,475,520 downwards.
TTATTGAGAAGGTTGGACCAGTAGCTTATCGGTTGGCTCTGCCCCCGTCTCTTCCTGGTGTGCATGATGTTTTCCATGTATCTATGCTAAGGCAATGCTTGACAAGTGCAGAACAGCTACTTCAGCATGAACCGGAAGGGTTGAGTGCAGATTTGACGTATGATGAAGAACCGGCTGAGATTTTGGATCGAAAAGACAAGCAGTTGAGAAATCGGACTATACCTTTGGTGAAGATCAGATGGAAGAATCACTCTTTTGAGGAAGCATCTTGGGAGAAAGAAGATGAGATGCGGTCCAAGTATCCTCACCTTTTTGGACCTTCAGGTACGTTGTAATTTCGGGGACGAAATTTCTTTTAAGGAGGGAGGAATGTAATACCCCCCATATTTCTAACCCGAGACCCATATTCCAGGTCCGAGAACCCGAAGGTCTAGTCGGGTGAACTTGTGGAGTATCCGGATTGAAGCCCATGATCCATACCCAGGACCCATGGATGTTAATCCTTTATCTGAAGAGCCTGCCTTGGCTGGAGTTGGAAATTCTGGAAGTCAGGTGTTGTTCAGAGATGTCCGGAATGAAGGTAAGATCTCCCCCATCTCTTATTTAGGGCTAGGTTGGCCTTGGGTATCAGCCCCTAGTAAAAGCACCCTTGTATGGCAAATTACATGGGGGCGGTTACTAGTGGCGGTCGCTTAACCTAAGCGACCGGCCCAAGCGACTGCCCAGTCTGTTTTCGGGGATTTTGCCCTATTTTGCCCCAGAGACTTCTATAAAAGGCAACCTCCGTCTCATTAACGATTACTTTATTCGTGGTTGCTTATTTGGGAGTTTAGACGGCTGCGGGGAAGATCCGAAAGAGTCTCTGGAGTACTGACAGTGGCTTGAAAGATCAATTCTCTTCTTCTCTGGCTTTCTGGTGTGAGGTATTGAACTAACCCTTCGTTCTCTGCTCTCTTTTCTCCGTTAGTTTGGTTTTACCCTTTTTCCCTCGTCTCTGTGATTACCCCTTGGATACTTTTACCCTCTTTTTTAATCTACTTGAGATGGAATAACCGTAAACGGAACCCTACTTCCGTGAGATGGTAAATCCAATCAAGGAGAGGGTTAGGGGTAATCTATTGATGATAGTGGATCATTTTCTCTTACCCTTTTGGCTTAGGGAGTGTTTAATTCGAGACTTAGGATGAGATTACTCGAAAACCGGATTGAAATCGAGTAATCAAAAGCTTGAGTTTCGGATTGAAACTCACTGTTTTTGGGGCGGTCACTAGTGGCGGTCGCTTAACCTAAGCGACCGGCACAAGCGACCGGCTGGTAAACAGTGACCAATTGGATTTCGGTTCTGATTCAAATTGATTTATGTGACTTATATATTCTAATAACCCTGTGTTTAGGTGATTATTGTTTAAAAGAAAAGTCTACTAATAGTTACTGGATTCCATTTTACGGACGTTTCAGTTATATGCAAGTAAGGACAGTCTATCTTATCTATCTACATATACTTGAACATGTTAATCTGATAGTTGTTAGTCTTGATTTCTATTATTATATGCTGTTGTAGTTGTATTTATTTCTAATATACTACTGCTGTTTGCTTTGATTTCATAATTACCTGGTGAATTGTGAATGTTATATGATTATGGTAATTGGTATATGGTTATGATAGTTGGGGTGTTCCTTTTGGGATATCTTGGCTGATGATATCAGAAGGCTGTGGAATGGGACACATGCCTGCTGATACCTTCAGCACTATCATGATTAATTGATGACATTGTTAGGATGAGTCTAGATTGCATGGCTAGGTACCCCACATGCTACTACCCTTTCGGTAGGGGAATTGGAACCGAGTAACCCGTGATGACAGTGATGTGACTTGGTGGTCCACTGTTAGTCATATAAATGGTAGGGTTGCATATGTTAGGGTTGGGCTCATGGATGTCCAAGGACCGGACCGGGTGTCCTGAGGAATCATGAGAGCATCCGCCCCAATAATATGTGGATGACCATAGGGTTAAGGAGTAGAGTCCAATAAAGGTAGCCAGTCCGTGAGGATTCTTACTCATAGGTTGCAAAGGATACTGAACCGAGTTGGTTGGTGCCATAGGAGATGTATCTGGACTTCATGTAGACATGTAACCATTATGACCTTGCATTGGATTAGAAACCCATACATGCGCCAGTACTCATTACCAATGGTCGTGGTGAGAGAGTGTGGACTTAACCCCTAACCATGGTTTGTGAGCAGTGTGGACTTTCCCTTTTTCCCCGGATCCCCCTAGAGAGGTAAACAGTCCTTGCCGGATCGTGTGATGAGACTTACCCAGAGGAGGGCTGGTGTTTATCTTAAAGCATGTCAGCTATTAGAGACTTGCATAGTTAGAAATCATAGCATCATTCATGTTTTGCATTCATTCATATTACTGTTGTATCATGGCATTTTTGGATGATGGATGAGATATATGATTGTTTCTTACTGAGTTCTTTAGAACTCATTCCTTTATTCTTTGTATGTTTTTAGCCTATACAGAGGAATGATTTATATCTGAAGATCGGCTGGTGCCCTATGAAGGAACCATCCCGTTTGAAGAAGATGTGGCACCGCTAGTGGGAGATGGAAATAGCATGTGCGGGAGTTCCTGCGGGTGCATGGAGTGCGCTTATCGCACCGGTTGATGGTCAGAGGCGAAAGGTGGTCAGGCAGTTCACACAGAGACTGGAGAAGAATTGGAGAATCCCTCACCTTATTAAACTGGAGTCTAAGTTCATTGACTTAGAGAAACAAACTGGAAAGAAACTGATATAAATACTTTTGAATTATTCCGCTGCCCTCATTTTTGTTTTATCCTTTATTCCTTATTTCTTTCCTTTGATATTGGAGCATTTTGGGCTTCTGTAATTCATTTAATTCAGTTATTGAATATTCTTTGTTCTTGATTATCTATAATTGTCTTAAATATTGTTGATAGACTAAAACCTTGGGTCTGGGGGGGGGTGGCCCCCCGGGGGGGGGGGGGGGGGGGGCGGGGGCGGGGGGGGGGGGGGGGGGGGGAAAAAAAAAAAAAAAAAAAAAAAAAAAAAAAAAAAAAAAAAAAAAATTAAAAAAAAAAAAAAAAAAAAAAAAAAAAAAAAAAAAATTTTATGAGGGGAGGGGAGCAGCATCCTTTCCCTTCTTCTCCTTCCCCCCGCCCCTTCCCTTATCTAATCCAAAACTATTACTATTTTTTTTTTTTTTATAACTTATTAATTTAAATTATTAAAAAAATTTTAAATAAAATAAAAAAAAAAAAAAAAAAAAAAAAAAAAAAATATTTTTCTCCTCTCTCTCTTGTTTTTGTTTTGTTTTTTGCCCTCATGTTAGGATTTGGGTTCAAACTCCGCATGGTCCGCAAGGATGGACTACAACTTGCTAGCCATGTATATGCTAGTGGGTTTTTATCTTTCAACATGACTTTTTGGTTATGTGTATTTTAATACGGATTTTATATACATAGTTGTAATTTTGACATTTTAATTTTAGCAATCCTTTTTTTCTGGGTGTATTATTGACCCTTTACCCAAAAGGAGATACTTCTCCTATATCTACCATGTGATGTTTACCTAGGGGGAAGAAAAAAAAAACAAGTCTACCATGTGATAGTTGGATAAGTTTTATTCATGGTGCCCACTGAAGTTGGGTCTAAGTTATTGATTGCTCACCTAAGGGGGGGTGGGGGATTTCAAATTACCCACAATTCACTTTTTTCAAAATTTCAAGATACAAACTGTTAACTTTTATGTTAACTTTAAAATTGAAATGACTATTTTGCCCATGGGTTTCAAAAGAATGGAGGATGTCAACACTGCACTCCTACTTAAACAAGGATGGAAGTTGCTAAGTAAACCATACTCTCTTTGGGTTACCACTATCAAAGAAAAAAACTACCCCAAGACTAGCATTTTCAACCCAAAAGTTGAAAAGAAATCTGGATCCTGGTCATAGAAAAGTATTTGTAGCATCATTCCAGTACTAGAAATGATGGTTAAAAAGAAAATAGGGAATGGGAAGTACACTTTGTTCCGGTACAAATCCTTGATTTCTAAATGTAGAAACAACAACTAATAAATTCAACATTGAGGAAGTATGGGCACCAAATACAACTGTGAAGTGGTAGTAACTCAACATTGAGTACCTGTCAAACTTCAATCTGCCCAACCACATTTTAACAAAGTTACTTCTTTCTTCGTCTTTTGATAAATGGGTATCCAACATCTCTTCAAATGGTGAGTTCTCTACCAAACTGGCAGGTGAGATTGAGGAGACTAAAATGCTCATTCACTACCTTTTTCCATTTTGGATCCCATTCAGCCAACTGTAGCTACAATTGGTGACATTTGAAGGCCCTTGACTAATGGACATTTGATTGAATCCATATATATTTGCAGTGCTACACATTTGGATATCAACCAAGGTATTGATATTGCTGAAGCTTGGAGTTTGATTAGGATTATCGGAGGATGGAGTGTTTCCAACATTTGACCATTCTAACTAGGAACGCTAATCTTGTCAAAGTCATAGGCAAGCTGCTCCGTTTTTTCATATGGTCTCAATGGCATATTGTCACTTGGTTGCCCTTTTCTTGTATAAGGTCTCAATGGCTTATTAGCACTTGCTTTACTCATTTGGCTTGTTTCTTTGGCTCTCTTCAAAAATTTGTGATATTTCTGCATCATACATCAACAAAAGAAAAATACCAAGTCATATCATATACAGAAATCTTCATAAATATGAGCAACCACTATTTCTATCTCTAGCAGCTAATGTAGTAGGGTGTATAATTTTTTTCTTCAAAGAATAAAAAAAAAAATAAATAACTACAACTATATATCAATCTACCATAACAACAACCATAAGTAGGTATATGGATGCAGGTATATGTTACCACAATTAATTATAGACAATATTTTCTATATTATTATAATTTATATGAATATGATTGCGGTTTTCAATTACCCATACTAAATATGCTATTACCATTGTGGTTTTCAATTACCCACACCATATATGCTATTACCACTTTGCGATATTGTTTTCTTTGAGGTGTAAGGGATACACATACAAGCAAACAAAGAAGAAAAAAAATATTTGAGCTTAGTTTAAATAATTGTCGCAATAAAGTATCTTTCGTTGTGGTCCTTGATGACCATCACCGTATTCCTCTTTTGCAATTGAAATAACATTGAGAGATTGTATACCTGTAAATGGCTCTCAACTTGATCTCTAGTTAATCCCGGGATATTCATTTCTGCAAGTATCTTGGTTGGTACAGCTCCTAAAAAGAAAAAACATCACACAGGAAAAAATTAATAATAAAATTCAATGAGAATAAATCTAATGGCAATGTGACATGCAAAAATAAATGAAATGCTTTAAACTTAAAAAGGAAATGTCTTACTATGGAAGCCTATTTGGTTGATGACCTCTAAGAACTTCTTGTGAAGCACACTCTTCCATGCCACCTTGTCTATTGTGTAACATTATCCTCCATATTGCTCCACATTTTGATTTTCACAAGGGCTCCTTGATTCTTGTCTTGGGTTACTTTTATTGGTGGAGTATGAACACTTGTCATTTCCCTCTGATACCTTTTCAGGGGCTGGTAATTCTAAATTACACTGTATTTCTCCCATTAACATTTTTTCGTTATATTTCTTCGAGTATAGGAATTGCCAGAGGTTACTAAGATTACTTGAACTTAATGGCTTTGTAAGATAAAATGAAGCCCCAATTTGCATATATCTTAAGGCAACATTCTCTTTATCACTGGAACACATCACTGCATCAAAGAGCCATATCTTAGAGAGAGAGAGAGTTTGACATGCAAGTTTAACATGGTTGGATTGAATGCAACCTATGTCCATGGGAGAGTTTGAGATGTTTCAGAGAGAGAGAGAAAGAGTTTAGCATGCAAGTTTAACATGGTTGGATTGAATGCAACTTATGTCCATGGGAGAGTTTGAGATGTTTCTACTATATCAAAATGGGTTGTGTACATGCCTTTTATGGAGAATCAGAGTTGCCATTTATCAGTCATCTAGGACTCTTATAATTGTCATCCTATGGATTCCTTGGGTTATAGTGTTTGTAGAGTTTGGGTTTCTACAAATATAAGAATATGAGATTACATAAAATATCAACCAGAATTTTATAGAAGTTATAATTTACGTCAAACTCTTCTTGGGTTCGGGTAGAAAAATTTTCTGGTTAGTCCTCTCGGTTATATATATATATATATTTTTGCTTGGTTGATTGCAAGATATAAGTAAAGACGTTATAAGTAGGAAGGTCTTTGACATTGTTTTGGATGGGGATGAAGTTCCAAGGTGGTTCCAATTTCCAAGTGAATCAAAGTCATTATCTTTTCAGGTTGCTCAACTTGAGAACATGGAGATGCAAGGTTTGTTCAGAGTTTGATACCATCTACAAGGCCAAGAACTTTACTAAGGTTGCGGTTGTGGTTGTTAATGAATCAAAAAACATTTCATGGAGGCATGAAAATTATGATATTTCACTAAACCCTAAAGAAGAAACTACTACTTGGGTGATCCAAGTACTGCATTCTGTTTGGAAATCAATTGCAGAGACGTAGTGTGCTGCAAAGCACAAAACTAACCAAATCTTGAAGGGACAAGATCTTGGACTGACTTCAAGTTCCACTGGGTATTCCTGATGGTCATTTCTCAGGAAGTATCAATCCCTACAGTTGCAATCCTGTGGCACTTCCCAAAGGTGTCGACTTCAATGATTTCAGTGAAGCAGCTTTTGAGTACTTTGTTGCCAAATTGCAGAAGAATTGGAAGAAATGCTATCAGAACAGGACTCATATGCTACCTTGATGTTTATTTGATTCAGAGTGGACCTCATTTCCTATAATAATGGGGAATAAAGGGCTTATCCCTGTAAGTAACTATAACATTTTAATTATAAGCTAGAAAGAACCAGTATCGATCAAGTTAAGATAATAGCATATAAGATAAAACTTTTAATAGACAAAGAAAAAAATAACTTAAAACTTCATTTTAAATGTTAAATTCCCAAGAAAAAGAAAAAACAATGCAAAATGGGTAATCCCAGTCGTGCTTGGGAATCCAACGGAAGAAATTGATCCGTGAGGCAACAATCCACTAGGAGCTATTTCTAGAAGAATCAAGTCAGTGGATAACCTAACCCTGAGAAGCATAATCCGAATGAGATGAGCTTCGAGGCACCAAGCCACCAAAATGAGCCAACTCTTTTAGGCATCAAAGCGGTAATAGAAGAAGAAGCCAATCCTTGAGCAAAATAGTCAGAATGGGATGAGCTTCGAGGCACCAAGCTACCAAAAGGAGCCAACTCTATTGGCATCAAACCAGTAGTAGATGAAGAAACCAATCCTAACTTGTCGTCTAAAATGCGGACTTGTGATATAGTGAAAATTTGGATTGGGGAGAAAGAAAGTTTTACAAATAATACTCTGAATGAATAAATGGGTTGATCCATCAAGTTAAATCATCTTAATCACCATTGCAGTTTGTCCAACTAAGTTAATCTTTGAACTAGATACAATAATTCGATATTCTTCCAGCATTGTTGTGCAAGTCGATTATCATTTTCTACCTTCTAATACTGAATGGGGATGAAGGAGAAGTTTCCTCTAGATGGCGTCCATTAGATCCTGATACAAAGCTCTTATTTGGTGAACCCAAAGGACCTTGCTGCATGGTTGCTCTTGGTGCAAGTCTCATTGCATTACATTGTTTGACCCACATCAACTCCCAATTAGAGCTTTCATAGGCCAAGGTCAAGTCACATCCTAGTTAAAGTCTGCTTAGCTTTGTCTTGACGTCACCCTCACAGGTGATCAGCTCAAGTGATAAATAACAAAATTAACACTTGGGAATTAAGCAAACACATAATAAATAAATTAATTAATAAATAAAGTATAAATAATCACAAATAAATACATTAATGAACATTTCATTTCCCTCCTTCACATTGTTGGGTAGAGCTAAATATTGATGGTAGCTCGTTGGCCAACCCAGGAAGTGTGGGGTAGGAAGACTTTTTAGAGATCATACGGCAAGGGTGCTGTGGTATTTTAAGATTTTTCTAGGTATCAAGTAAAATTTTAAAGCAGAATTTGAAGCTCTATAAAATGGCTTTGACTGGGCATGCACTCTAACTTTTCTTGTCTTTTTGTGGAGTGCGACTACACTATAGTTGTGTTTTTACAACAGCAACACATTCCATGCTGTCTTCTTCAAAGATGGAGAGGTTTTGAGGCCTTCTTGAACTGAACTTAGTGAAAGGTCTCTAATTGGTACAGAGAGACGAACACTATAGTAACAGATTTATTGGTTGGTTCAACAGTAAGACTAGAAGTTTCTAATTTAAATTCACCTTGTTCAGCCATGATTAAGAGTGAATTAGATGGGATGCCTCTAGGCATCCTCGATATCATTTTAAATAATGAGCACAAGTTTAAATCTTGAGGTTCCTATGATATTTTGTGTATTTGAAGCAACTATTGTTGTGGGATTGAGTGATCATGCACTCATTAAATAGAGATTTGGCATTGTGGATGGTGGAAGTTCACAGTTCATTAGATTTCAAAGATGATGTCCAAACTTCAACATTAACGACCTTCATCGGGCCCCTAAACTAGTTTGGGTTCGTTTTCTGAAGTTACCTCTTGAATACTGGCATGAAAAAGTCCTACTATCAAATACAAAGACTATAGGAAGGCTGGTTTCACCAGACAAAGGCACTCGTAGTGGTGCAATAGGTCACCATGCACGTGCTTTCGTGGTATTGGAAGATTATGAAAAGGAGATTCAGATTGAATCCCTTGAACAAGGTGCCACCTATGTTTATAGCTTGTAGCAGAAATTTATTTATGAGGATACCATTCAAAAATGCACACAGTGTCACCTTGAGGGACATCCGATGCAAAATTGCAAGAGGAAGAAGGTAGTTCAAACGGCCATGGTTGAAACCAGCACTCCTAGGAGTGCAAGGACACTAGGCTTGTTAAAAGGAGAAGTTCAAAAACCACGCAGAGGATATGAGAAAATGAATGGTATTTATAACTTAAAAAATGGGAAGAAAAAGAAAAGGAATTGTAAAGTATAAAACAAAAATAGAAATATTGAACCTAGATAATCAAAGTGGAAGAATGAAAGAAATATGATTGAAAGAACATACATTGAACTTGGTAAGTCGTTGATCCGATGATGACGCTTCTTAAGTGTATTTTTTGCTTCTAAAGTTCTTTCATGATCCAATATTTTCTTTTTTCTTGTTCTTTTGCAGAAACAATGGATCTTGTATTTTTTGAATTTCCTGAAATTGAAATGGAATTAATCAGTGATATTTAGGAATAATGAAAGCAATTAGATATTAATGAACACAAACAACCAAATCCATGAAAGTAGATTCATCATATGAATCAACTGGTTGAGGATTTAATAATTTCTATATGCTTGAACATAAGCAATTGAATATATCATTTAAAATAAAAATTAAAAAAATGAAAAAGAAAAGGACAATATACGCTGACCAGGTAGAACAATTTCACTAATATTTTAAGAGAAAAATGGTAGAGATGCATAAGGGCTATTGAAATTTTTTTATGGAGGACATAGATACAAAATTTGATAAAAAGAAAGAAAGAAAGAGAGGAAGAAGAAGAAGAAGAAGAAGAAGAAGAAGAAGAAGAAGAAAAAGGAGAAGACCATAATAGAGACCTACCTGGAAGAATTCCCCATTGGATGCTAGGAACTTTGATTTCAAAATTGTGAAGGGGATATTATATAGTTGAATTATTCAATATATTTCATGAAACGGTCGCCAAATATGGGTTCGTGCATTCAATTATCTGAATATGAGGAACTCTATCATACTTAAATTTAGAAAATGCATTTATGAGATACAAACAAAAAATAGTGGAAACGGTCACCAAATATGCATTCATGCATTCAATTTTCTAAATATGAGGAATTGTATCATACTTAAATTTGGAAAATGCATTTATGAGATACAAACAAGAAATATGAATAAAATATTACATGCGTTTTTCAGGTTGAATAGGTTAACAATTCTCTATAAAATGCTACATGTATACAAAATCCATATTGGTTTCAAAAAGCCACAAGTATCATTGGTAGGGCTGCAACAGGGTCGGGCTGGGCCGGGCTTTTGCAATCTCAAGCCTAGCCCTATGTATTCTAATCTAAGCCCATTCCCACCCTAATTGGCCCTACCCCTACCCCTGATTGGCCCTATCCCTGGCCCTAGCTCTGATTGGCCTTATACTTGGCCCTAGCCTTGATTGGTCTTGTCCCTAGCCCTATCCCTGATTGGCCTTATCGTTATCCTTGTTCCTAATTCATTGAGATCAAACATCAAGGTCAAAATTATACAACTAATGTTTTGAAGTGTCTCATAAACGATTGAGATATATAGCTTAAGAAATGACCAAAATGCCTCTAGGAAGGTACATAGAGTTAATAAATTGGTCAAATAACTGTGAATCAATGAGAACATTTTCTTGGTAACCAATTAAGAACATCGACTCAATATCATTTTTAGCATGTGAGATAGAGGCAACTTCAAATACTATGATTCCTTTTCAACCCTGGGGCCAAAACTTTTCTGATACAACTTCAAATGCTATGACTCTTTTTGTGATTTAAACTAGACTTAAAGAGCTTCATTTCATGTGAAGAAACATATTTGTCCGATTCCTTGTGTAAATTCTCTTTAATTAATTGGACCCAAATATGGTTGATATGCATATCTAAAACGCTTAAGGTTTCAATAGGTTACCAAGAACATGTTTATGGTTTGAGATCTTTGTGTTTTCAAAGTGTGTGACTTAACCACAATACAATGCATGAATATCATATCAAAGCCTTTTGTCCTCTCCCTTTCGAATTTGGCCATGTTGATGGGATCTTCTATGCCTTATGCCAGGGGTTTGGGTTCAAACTCCACATGGTCCACAAGGATGGACTACAACTTGCTAGCCATGTATATACTAGTGGGTTTTTATCTTTCAACATGTCATTTTGGTTATGTGTATTTTAATACGGATTTTATATAAATTGTTTTAACTTTGACATTTTAATTTTGGTAATCCCCTTTCTTTCTTTTTTCGTAAATAATTTTACTGACCTTTCACCCAAAAGGAGATACTTGTCCTATATCTACCATGTGATGTTTACCAAGGGAAAAAAGTAAAAAGTTTACCATGTGATAAGTTGGAAAAGTTTTGTTCATAGTGGCCACTTAAGTTGGATCTAAATTATTGACTGCCCACTTATGAGGGGGGGGGGGGAGAATTTCAAATTGCCCTCAATTCACTTTTTTTAAAATTTCCAAGTTGCAAATTGTTAACTTTTGTGTTAACCAAGGAACAACTTTTCGCTGAAATTCGGCGAATTTCAGTCGTTTCGGTGGACAACGAACCGAAATGGCTGGCGAAAGCGATATTTTTCAAAAATTGAGGGAAAAACATAGATTTTCCGGCGATATTTCAGTGAACTAGCGAAATACAAAGAATATTGCCTTAGAACGTCGCTGGTAACTAGTGAAACCAAACAAACCCCAACACCATATCAAAACAAATTAATCTGTTTCTACTAATCAGCAACAACCTTCTCTTCTTCAACCTTGGTCTCTTTTACATTTTTGGTTTTTGTCTCGGCTACCTCAGCTTTTGGTTCTTCGATGGCAGTGGTCGTGGGTTCCTCTACCTTTTCCTCAGCTGAGCCAGCAGGTGGTGTGGCTTCTTCTTCAACAGCCGCTTCCAGTTCTACTACGGCAGGTTCCTCTGCCTTTGTCTCCTTTGGTGCTGCTGCTTCTATGGCTTCGACTTCCTTTGCGGGTTTCTCCTCTTCTGCTTTTGGTGTTTCCTCTACGGTTGGTGCAGGCGTCTTGGCCTCTGCCGTAGAAAGGGGTCTTCTACTTCTTCTGGTGTAGTCATAGAAGCATGGCAAGAATCGAAGCCAAATTGCCTTGCTTTTAAAATATATAAAAATTAAAAGAAAGAAAAAAAGACTGACAGACATGATGGCCATGTGGTAGAGCATTAAATGAAGAGGGATGATGTTGAAAACTTGAAATTTGAGGCATGCTCTAGCGTTATGTGGAACTTTAGACCCATTAATGAGGTATTGAGGTCTTTTCAATTTGAAGTAAATATACCATATACATCGGGAAAATCTCGCAGAGATTTCGCCGCTTCGCTGGTTTCAGCAACTAGCGAAGGGAGAGATGAGATGTCGAACATTGGTGTTAACTTTAAAATTGAAATGACTATTTTTCCTATTGGGTAAAGGGAAATATAAGTTTTGAGTTTTACCAAACCACACTTAATTTTTTAAATTACAAAAAAAAAAAAAAACACACACACACTCCCTGGTTCACTTGATTTCATCTTGCTTTCCTTCAACGACACTGCTCGACCACATGAACAAGTAAACCTACAAGAACGTGCTCGACCGGGTTGGTTGAGTAACGCCTTTGATGATCAAGTTAGCAAGAAGCAAAGTTTAGAAATAAGAAAACTCAGTGTAGTTCTTGATGCTAATGGAAATAACTCAAGAATGTTTACCTCCTTATGCAATGTGCTAGGTTTATATAGATTTTAGGTAGTTACCTGCGTAATGATTGTAGAGTCCGAACTGAATTCTAGTTCTAGAGTTCGACCTCAACTCTATAAATTAGGAGGACTCTTTTTGTCACACCCCACCCAGCCAGATCCGGCCATACCCGAATACCCGTGGGGGTGATACACCGCAAGACCAAGGTTCAGTGACAATTCCATACAACACAAGATATAGCATAATTAAAAGGACAAGAATAAATCAAGTTCAAGTATAAAGTTATCAAACTTGATTGATCAAAAGGTTACAGTCATCCATTATCTTAAATCAAGGTTCAGTGACAATTCCATACAACACAAGATATAGCATAATTAAAAGGACAAGAATAAATCAAGTTCAAGTATAAAGTTATCAAACTTGATTGATCAAAAGGTTACAGTCATCCATTATCTTAAAGTTAATCAAAATGGACACCAGAGTTTGAAGGAAGCATAGTTTGTTGCAACGGAAATTAAACTAAATTGATTCCCTAATGGAATCCAACCTCATAAGAATAGTCTTTGCACGGGCATGAAGCTCCATGCATGTCTACATCTTCTTCAGTCACTCCTTCAAGAAAGCTTGCCGACAACGAATCCTCCACTTGGAAGGAGTCCTCATAACCTGCAGAATATTCTAATAGACATAGACATATAAAAATGAATAAGTTCAACAGAACTCAGTGAGGTCAACTCAACATCTTATCATACATTCGTCCACAAGATTCCACATCATATCGTGCATTCGTACACAAGATCCCACACCACACATATAGTTTGAGTATCGATAATGTAATTAATGATAGTGATATGATGTATGAATGATTATGATATTATGCTCCTAACTCTATCATGAAGTCTCTATGGTAGACACGCATTAAGTTTGTACACCAATCTCCTTTGGGCGGTCTCAGTCACTCTCCCTCAACAAGAGACGTCTATTGGGTTCTCCGCGGTTGTTGGGTAAAGTCCTGTCAAGCCATGGTTGGGGTATAGGTCACCACTCTCTCACATCACCGTTTGGTATGAGATTGACGCGTGTCAAGGATAATCTTAGCCCAGTGCAAAGTCATACAGTCTCGTACTACATATGATCCGAATATCTCCCCTCATGCCTACTGCCCTTTTGGTTCAATATCTTTCCACCTATGAATGTAATCCTCAACGGGAGGCATCTGTTGGATCCCATTCCTTAACCTAGTGGTCGTCCACATATGATGGACAGGATGCTCTCCATGTCCTCTCACGGATCATTTCACCGGTCTTGAGCGCCCAGGAGCCCTTATCTATTATATGCAACCATACCTCTCTATGATGATAGTGAGCCTGCTTGACGCTCAGGACCCAGCCACTAACATCACGTGTTAATCGGCTTCAATACCCCTGCTGGAAGGGTAGTAGTACTCATGAGGTTACCTAGCCAAACACTTCTAAACACTTAGCATTCATGTACTTAAGTCTACATGCATACTCATGTAAGTTCACTAGGGTAATGGGCAAACCCACAACCCTAGTTTGAAACATAAAATAAAAGAATAATTTAATTCAACATCATCCATGTATCTTCATATCAATGATTTAGAATTTGAAAGTAAAAGAAACACTCAATCCATTCAATCTCATCCATCCCATACATTCTCATATTGTTTTCAAAGCATATTGAAAATAGAAGCAAATATACTTGCTTACCTTTCATTCGTGCAAAGTCCCACACATAATCACAAGATAATAAATATTAAAACAAGGCAATATTATCACTAATGAAATTTAATTACATAATTAAACATACAAGATAAGGTTGAGTATATTCCTCACCTTTTTAGTTAGCATAAGCTCTCCAAAGTTCCACAAAGTCACACTTACGAGTTGGTGATTATAATCAAAATAAGCCTAATCATATAAGAGGATCATTAGACATAAATTAAAAGTCAATTGGATTTTAATAAGGTTCCCAAAATCACCCAACAAAAGCCTAATCTGCCAACTAGTTTCGAACCCACCTTTCTCAACCTAGTTTCGGCGAAAATCAAATTTCACCATCGATTCGAAGTCGAATCGAAACGAAACTTTGGGAATGTCTAATTGGCAGCAATAGGGTCCTAAGTATACCTTCAATTTGATCTAATTCTATCTCAATCAAAAAGCCCCAATTTTGGCTATCGCGAGTGCTCTCGGCTGGGTCTGAGAGCCAAAATGCAAAATCGTTTGCAACGACTCGCACAAACCACTCACAAACAAAAGGGAAACATAAATGAAACTATTTTTAAGCATTCAAAACACCTATCATGTTACAACTACTCAAATCCAACATTTATAGCGAAGAACTACTCCTAAAACAAAGCCCAAAGAAGAGGGTTTGATGATTCTTACCTTTCCTAACGTTTCCGCAATGATCCGGGTGTTAGCACGCGTCCAAATGGTTAGGATACTTCATCTCCCTTGGTTTCTCCTCCTCCTTGAGCCTCAGCCTCGTACTAGCCTTCTAAAATGCGAGTATGAGAGGTTAGAAACTCAAAATAGGGTTTTAAACATGAAAAACCCGATTCTGCCCCGAAGCTGGAAAATGGCTGGGGGGTTGGAGCGGTCGACCGGCCGTTCAACCGGTCCCAAGTTGACCCCTCAAATGGACTCCGATTTTGGTGATTTTTGGCTTGTTGGAAAGGTCTTTCGACGATTTTCGATTTGATACCTTATTTGTATCAATCGGATTCTCCATCGCCGATCTACGGACATTCCAAAATCACCTTTTTTACACCATCATGATTAATCTTCAATTAAACTTTAGGAGAGTTGATGAGTCATCACAAGGGTCATCCACTAACATTGGTTCCATTTCTAACCCTTCGGGCTCCACTTGAATGGCCCACATTTATCATCAACTCGAGGCCCGGTTTTCTCGATTTTGAAGCCACGGGTTAAAGGGGTAGAAATTCGGGGGATTTCACACTTTTACCCAATCATGAACCTTATCCGGAGGTTTATTATGATTCAAACAATGCACGGTATATATGTTGCTTAGCACTTACATTATCGACATTGGTTCATTGACAAACCATTCACAACTTGGTCAATACGGACTGCTGGTTTGGCCATGGTCAGTCCATCGGCGTATGCCAACCACATCAGTGGGTTTGCCATTTAATATCCTTGTAAACCTGTAGCCTTCTAGTAAATTAATTTTCTTTGCAACCATTCAATTTGGTTTGTAGCAGATAACGATTTCAACTTTCTTAGCTATGTTGTTCATAATTGCTAATTGAGCAATCACTGAGTGTTCAATCCGAGATGGTTTCAGCTTTCCTAGGCATCTTGTATCGTTTGGTTTGATTATGATCTTAAATTATATAGGAAATGACAGTAATCAGCCACCTTTTCAGCAGTCTTATCCGTTTATCAATATGGTCTCCCAAATTATGTTGGGTGCCTTATACAAGCAGAAATGCTAAATTCCGTCTTCTGACAGAAAAGAACTGGCTCAGTTGTCACGGTTTTTTTTTTTTTTTTTTTGTTGAAAATTTTGTCCCTCTTCTAATGCACGGTCCCATCTCAACTTTGTCATTTTCAGTTTTATCCTCCCTTCTTTTTTCCACAGGCTTCTCTCTCTCTCTTCAGGGAACCGATGCAGTTGAATGCCTTCATTTAAATTTGGATGAAATTTTTCTGGTGACACAGTTAGGCTTGTTGAAAATTGAGGCTTTGTCTAAAATGCCTAATCTCAGATTATTCATAGTTGATTTTGATTATACATCGTGGTCTGATATCAAAATAAATCTAGATCATTGTCTTCAAGGGTTTTTTTCGAAAATTAGTTTGGCTGAATTTGGGAGCAATCCATTTGGGGTGTATACTAAATAATTTTCATCTGGAAAACCTTGTCAGTCTTGAGATACAAGAGAGCAAACTCAAAGAAGTTTGGAAAGGAACAAGGTATGCGACACCTATGCTAAGTTTGCTCATACTTATTTTGAGTTTTCATCATATTCAATTTGTGCATGGAAACTAATCTCTTTTCCTCTCTTCCTGTATCTCAGAAATTTGACGATCCTTAATCTAAGCGGTTGTTCCGACCTAACCTGCACACCAGACTTCTCAGGGCTCACAAATCTAGAAAAACTGATGCCCCAACATTGTGATAGTTTAGTTGAAATTCATGAAAGCATTGATCATCTTGAGAAGCTAATAGTTTTGGATCTAGGTCATTGCTGCAACCTTAGGGATCTTCCAAGAGGTATTGGTGAATTGGTGTCACTTAAAAAACACTTGACATTTCAGGGTGCTCAGAGTTTCAAAATTTACTAGACGAAATTGGGAACTTGGTAAGTTTAACTATGCTTGATATGACACATACGCTCCTAGAAAAAATACCGGATTGCATTGGATTTCTGAAGAAACTTACCAGCTTTAGCTCTTCTTATGCACAACTAGGTCCGATCTCTTATAATGGTTTTTGCTGCTTAAAACACTAGACTCTGAAATTTTTCCATCTAGAAGATGATCATATACCTGATGATTTTTGGATATTACACTCTTTGGAGTCGTTGAATTTATTTGGGTGCAGCGTTAAGAGAATTCCATCTAGCATTTGTCAGCTTTCAAAACTCCAAACTTTGGATGTGAACTGCTGCAATCTCAAATCACTCCCAATGCTTCTGTCAAGTTTAGGTAGTCTTGATGCATCTACTTACAGCAACTTGGAAAGGTAACCAAATCTTTCAAACTTGAAGCAACTGATGATTCTAGTTCTTTTAGTGTAAGAAGCTAACAAAAATTGAAGGCTTAGAGGGTTTGAAATCTGCACCTGCATCTATATTCTTAAATGAATGCGACAACTTGAAATGTCCCCAAGAAGAAAAATTTTCTGGTTAATCCTCTCTCTCTATCTCTGTCCTGTCCTAGGGTTATAATATATATAAATATATTGGCTTGATTGATTGAAGGATATAAGTAAAGACTTTAGAAAATAGGAAGGTTTGTGACATCGTTTTGGATGGGGATGAAGTTCCAAGGTGGTTCCAATTTAGCGTGAATCAAAGTCATTAATTATCTTTTCAGGTTGCTCAAGTTGAGAACATGGAGATGCAAGGTTTGATTATTGGCATTGCTTGTTCGGAGTTTGATACCATCTATAGGGACAAGAACTTTAGTAAGGTTGCGGTTATGGTTGTTAATGAATAAAAAACCATTTCATGGAGGCACGGAAATAATGATATTTCAATAAACCCTAAAGAGGAAACTACTACGTGGGTGATCAAAGTACCGCATTCTGTTTGGAAACCAATTGCTGAAGATGGAGATAGGATTGATGTTTTAGTCGAGGCATTCACCAATTCATGGGATAAGACATTAGAAGCGAAAAAATTGGTGTCCATTTGTTCCACACCTCACAACATAGATACTAGAGTCCATTTGCTCAACACTTCACATCATAAGAATGAAGGTATCTGGAATGGTGAGTTGAAGCATATTTTTATTCTTGTTCTGTATCTTGTTTTTCACAAAAGTTTCAATGACTTTGACTTTGTAGTAAAACACGGAAAATGTCCGAGCACGGAACTGAGAAGTTTTCACTATGTATGAAAAAAAAAACTTACAGTGCATATTCATAAAAAACAAAATCCTATAAAACAATCATTGTCCGTAAGACTATCACCTCTTAGTGAAGAGGTTGTAAGTTTGATTCTACTTGATGGTATATTATGTAATGCCTCATTCTAAGATTAGAATTAGCAGAAATCATCAAGAGCACCTTAGAGAAGCAAGCAAAATCAATCTCATTTTATTCAGTCACGAGGAAAAGATATTGAAGACAGCTGCTCCATGCATGGTTGGTGGTGATGTTGAGGCCAATGTCCCAATTCCATCCATAATAAAGGGGATCGGACCCATCATTGGTGACTTCTGTCTCATCACCTGTTATTTCCAACTCCCAAACAGAGAAGAAGAATGACAAGAAGAGCGAAATGTACAGACCGTGGTCTACTCTTCCAGATTATCTAATTGAGAGATGATCTACGATGTCTGGATTTCATAGAAAAGCTCAGTTTTGCATAATTGCATCGGTATGCATGTGTGAGTTGAAGAGATGCTGGTAAGGAGTTTTCAAAACGAAGGCCGCAACAGCTCCTACCATGGTTAATATTCTCCAACGAAAAACAAACCGGGGAAGTCAGCATCTTCAACCCACCTGAAAGTATGATTCACAATGCAAGAATACCTCACGTCAATATGAATTTGTGTCGTGGTTCTATAGAAATATATACTCACTGCAAGCCAGATGCACCATCTAATGCACCACACCGGGTATACCTGATGGTTATATCTCAGTAGTATCAGTCCCTATAGCTGCAACCTGCAATCCTCTTGCACTTCCGAAAGGTGTAGACTTCAATGGTTTCTGTGAAGCATATTTTTACTTTTCCCAAAAACCAAAGAATCGAAATGTGGGAATTTGTTTCTGGACTGAATGTGGTTGGGCTGAGAGTATCTTTGCTGATGATGGCCAACTGCTATGGTTCAAGCAGGAGCATGATTACTTATTGATTATTCAGAGTAAACCAGTCCTTGATAACTGGATTATGCATGAGTACAGTGTAAACCCAGATATACTTACAGATGAGGAGAGAGAAGCTGCTGGAGACAAGATCACAAACTGCGTAGCTTTTGTGTACTTTGCTACCAAACTGCAAGAATCGGAAGAACTGCTATCAGAACAGGACTGATATGCTACCTTGATGTTTATTTGATTCAGAGTGGACTAGATTTCCTATAATAATGGTAGAATAAAGGGCTTCTCCATGTAAGTAACTATAACATTTTAATTATAAGAAAGAACCAGTATCGACCCACCCAAACACAAAAAGGGAAAAAAAAAAATAAAAGAGTGGGGGGGGAGAGAAAGAAGAAAAAAAAAGCCCCAAAACTAAAAAGGGGAAAAAAAGAAGAAAAAACCCCCCCCCCCCCCCACCACAAAAAAAAAAAAAAAAAAAAAACAAAAATAACAGGGGGGCAAAAAAAAAAAATAATTTTTCCTCCCCCCCCCCCCCCCCCCCCCCCCCCCCCCCCCCCCCCACCCCCCTCCCAAAAAAAAGAAGGGGGGGGGAGGAGGGGGGGGAAAAGAAGGGGAAAGGTCAAGTTAAGATGATAGCATATAAGCTAGAACTTTAAATAGACAAATAAAAAAATAACTTAAAACCTCTTTTTAAATGTTAGACTCCCAAGAAAAAGGAAAAACAATGCAAAATGGTGATCAGCTCAAGAGATAAACAACAAAATTAACACTTGGGAACTAAGCAAACACATAATAAATAAAAAAATAAAATAAAAATAATCACAAATAAACAAATTAATGAACATTTCATTGCCCTCCTTCGCATTGTTGGGTAAAGCTAAATATTGATGATAGCTCATTGGGCAACCCAAGAAACGCAAGGGCATGATGTGTTTTAAGAGATCATACGGCAAAGGTGTTGTGGTCTTTTAAGATTTTGTTGTGTCAAATAAAATTTTAAAGCAGAATTTGAAGCTCTTTCACATGGCTTAGAGTGGGTTTGCACTTTGAAATTTCCTCATCTTTGGGTAGAATGCGACTCCACCGTAGTTGTTTTTTTGTATAATAGCAATGCATTCCATGCTGTCTTCTTCAAAGATGGAGAGGTCTTAAGGCATTCTTGAATTTAACTCAATGAAAAATCTCTCATTGATACCGAGAGATGAACACTACAACTGATTCTTTTGACTAGTTTAGCAAGCCAGATTAGAAGTTTCTAATATTAATTCACCTTGGTCACCCATGATTAAGAGTGAATTAGATTGGGATGCCTCTAGGCATCCTTGATATCATTTTAAATAATGAGTGAGCACAAGTTTAATTCTTGAGGTTCCTATGAGATTGGGTGTACATGGGGCAACTACTGTTGTAGGATTGAGTGTTTGAAGTTCCTTTCAATCTGTGTATTATTGTATGACTTTATCTTTTTCACCTTTAATACAAATGACCTTTTAATTAGAAAAAGAAAAATAAAATAAAATAAAATAAAATAAAAGAGACCATTTCATTGTAATTAATCAAAGATAAATTTGCCCTAATTCTTCCCAAGTGCATAATCAACATTTGGATTATCAAAGAATTTAATTGAAGCCTTGGAATGTAAGGTTGGGTAGTTACCGAAAAAGAAAGTCGATGCTAAGCTACCCCTAATGGATGGGTTGTATGATCTCAAAGGACTTCCTGGATGAGTGCGTGATCTTGCAAGGACTTCGTGGAGGCTAAATCAAGAGGTGATCATGCACTCATTAGGGAGGGGTTTTATCATCTTTCATTTCAAATGCAAAAATGACATGGTAGAGATATGGCATTGTGGATGGTGGAAGGTTCACAATTCATTAGATTTCAAAGATGGTGTCTAGATTTCAACATTAACGACCTTCATTGGGCCCTTAAACTGGTTTGAGTTCGTTTTTTGAAGTTACCTATTGAATATTGGCAAAAAAAAGTCCCACTATCAATTCTAAAGACTATAGGAAGGCTGGTTTCACTTGACAAATGCACTCGTAGTGGTGCAATAGATCACTATGCACGTGCTTTATTGAAATTGGAAGATCATGAAAAGGAGATTCATATTGAACCCCTTGAACTAGGTGCCACCCGTGTTTATAACTTTCGGCAGAAGTTTATTTATGATGATACCATTAAAAAATGCACACAATGTCACCGTGAGGGACATCTGGTGCCAAATTGCAAGAGGAAGAAGGTAGTGCTAGGACACCAGGCTCATTAAAAGGAGAAGTTAAAAAATCAGAGGAGATGAGAAAAAGAATGGTGTTTATAACTAACTTAAAAAATGGGAAGAAAAAGAAAAGGAATTGTAAAGTATAAAACAAAAATAGAAATATTGAACCTAGATAATCAAAGTGGAGAATGAAAAAAATATGATTGAAAGAACATACATTGAACTTGGTAAATCGTTGATCCGATGATGATGCTTCTTAAGTGTGTTTTTTGCTTCTGAAGTTCTTTCATGATCCAATCTTTTCTTTCTTCTTGTTCTTTTGCAGAAACAACGGATCTTGTATTTTTCGAACTTCCTGAAATTGAAAGGGAATTAATAAAAATAATAACAGTGATATTTATGAATAACAAAAACAATTAGATATTAATGAACACAAACAACCAAATCCATGAAAGTAGATTCATCATATCAACAGGTTGAGGATTTAATAACTTCTATACGATTGAACATAGCAATAGAATATATTATCTAAAATAAATTGTAAAAAATATGAAAAAGAAAAGGACAATGTACGCTAACCAGATAGAACAACAATTTACTAATACTTTAGGAGAAAAATGGTAGAGATGCATAAGGTAATCGAAAAAAATGTATGGTGGAGGACATAGAAACATAATTTGATAAAAAGAAAGAAAGAAAGAGAAAAAGAAGAAGAAGACCATGATAGAGACCTAACCTGGAAGAATTCTCCATTAGATGCTAGGAACTCTGATTTCAAAATTGAGAAGGCGACATTATATAGTTGAATTATTCAATATATTTCATGAAACGGTCGCCAAATATGCGTTCACGCATTCAATTATTCAATATATTTCATGAAATAGTCGCCAAATATGTGTTCGTGCATTCAATTTTCTAAATATGATGCATATCATACTTAAATTTGGAAATTGCATTTATGAGATACAAACAATAAATATGAATAAAATATTATATGCATTTTTTAATTTTAATAGGAAAGTGCATGTTAGTGTTTCTCTATAAAATGTTGCATGTTAACAAAATCCATATTGGTTTCAAAATGCCACATATGTCATTACACTAGGTGATAAATATTTTGGAGAGGGGTGAGGGGGTGCATATTTCTAATGCCCCTACTACATGGAGGTGTTTAGGAATAGACTAGGGAGACACCTTTGTTTTCTTGCATTCCAATATTATTCGCAAAAACTTCGATGAATTCCGTCATATGGTACCCACAAGTCATGAAATCTGCTTTTTACCTCTTTAGAAAATATATCATATTGGTTTCCTCCATTCCTTTATAATCAGATAAGATTTTGTCCATAATCCATTGAACTCTGCTGTAAATTGTTTAGCATTCACAGTAATAGAATTCTATGCAATATGAAGAATTTTCTTTTTTAATAGAAGAGAAGGAATATTTGTAAATGAATTCTCATGTCAATAGAATGTGATACGGAGAAAATATGATTGAACTTGGTTCATTCATGGTTCGACCTTCGACTCCGGTCGAGACAAAGGGAATCGACTCGTTTCCGAATGAGCCGGGTTCAGGAAGTAGCTTGCTGAGGAAGAAAACTAAATCAGCTACAAGCACACCCTAATCCAATACTTATGGAGGAGGTTAATTAACCTAATGACGACAGGCAGAATTCGGCGGCTATCACTTATCACTTTCAAAGGGATAACCATCAGATAACGATCGGATTATCCTAGGAGTCCTCTACTAGTCCAAACTAGTAGAAGTCTATCACTCAACGGATCTATCTGTTGAGATCCAACGACTATCTGAAGAAGGCTCATATACATCCAACGAAGAAGATTCGAAGGTACACTCTATATAAACATCGCCTCCCCACAAGGGGAAGGGATCTAGATACACACACTTGAACGTCCTCGAAATTACAACGTACTTGAAGGTCCAAAAAGGTGAGGATACTTGGACCGCATCTCATCTTCTTTCTCCCAAGATGCTTCCTCAAAAGAGTGATTCTTCCATCTGATCTTCACCAAAGGTATAGTCCGATTTCTCAATTGCTTGTCCTTCCGATCCAAAATCTCAGCCAGTTCTTCATCATACGTCAAATCTGCACTCAAACCTTCCGGTTCATGCTGGAGCAACTGCTCTGCACTTGTCAAGCATTGCCTTAGCATAGATACATGG
Source organism: Hakea prostrata (assembly GCF_041222555.1). NCBI lineage: Eukaryota > Viridiplantae > Streptophyta > Magnoliopsida > Proteales > Proteaceae > Hakea > Hakea prostrata. The sequence continues at coordinate 16,451,941 of NC_142610.1, read as the reverse complement.
AATACATCATGCACACCAGCAAGAGACGGGGGCAGAGCTAACCGATAAGCTACTGGTCCGACCTTTTCAATAATGTCAAAGGGACCAATATACCTAGGGCTGAGCTTTCCTTTAACATTAAAATGCATGACTCCTTTCATCGGCGAAACTTTCAAAAACGCACGCTCACCTACTTGAAACTCAAGGTCAGACCTTCTTTTACCCGCATAAGACTTCTGTCGAGATTGAGCCGTTTTGATCCTTTCTCTAATCATATCCACCATGGTACCGGTAGTTTCGATTAGATCAGGGCCAAGAACACGCCTTTCCCCAACTTCATCCCAATACAGAGGAGTTCTACAAATCTTTCCATACAGAGCTTTAAACGGGGCCATTTCAATAGTAGATTGATAACTGTTATTATAAGCAAACTCCACCATGGCTAGGTGGTCATCCCAGTTACCACTCATATCTATGACACACGCTCTAAGCATATCTTCCAAAATCTGTATGGTCCTTTCCGATTGGCCATCGGTCTGAGGATGATGAGCAGTACTCAAATTCAGCTGAGTACCCAGAGCTTTCTGCAGACTATTCTAGAAATGCGACGTAAACCTCGGGTCTCTATCTGACACAATGCTAACCGGAACACCATGCAATCTCACCACATTATCAACATAGAGTCGGGCCAACTTATCCATAGAATAGGTGATCTTCATTGAAATGAAGTGTGCCAATTTGGTTAATCGGTCCACTACCACCCACACCGAGTCATTCCCTTTTCCAGATCGGGGCAGACCAGTGACAAAATCCATAGCAATGTCTTCCCACTTCCAACTAGGTACTGGAAGAGGTTGCAGAAGGCCAGACGAAGGTTGCCGGACAGCTTTCACACGTTGACAAGTTCCACACTTAGCAATGAAATCTTCCACATCATTCTTCATGCCAGGCCACCAAAAATACCCTTTCATATCATGGTACATCTTCACGCTTCCGGGATGAATAGTAAAGATGGACTGATGAGCATCAGTCAAGATTTCGCTTCTGAGGTCTTCCACAGCAGGAACACAAACTCTTCCTCTAAAACCAAGAGCACCGTCAAAGGCTAGGGAGAAATCTTCCACATCTTTAGTCTTTGAAGTGATCAAGTCAATCTTCTTCTTCAATTCCGGATCAGTCGACTGTAGAGCAACAATTCAGGCCCTCAAATTTGGTCGAACTGACACAGCTGCCAAAATAGCACCAGAACTTTCTGACAAAATCTCAAGTCCAAATCTTACAACGGAGAACAATAAGGGCTTACTGAGACACATCAGAACCACACTTCCTCGATTACTCTTTCTACTTAAGGCATCAGCAACCACATTAGCTTTTCCTGGATGATACTGAATATCACAATCATAGTCCTTTACCAGTTCTAGCCATCTTCTCTGTCTCATATTCAACTCCTTCTGAGTAAAGAAATACTTGAGACTCTTGTGGTCAGTGAAAATCGATATCTTTTCACCATAAAGATAGTGACGCCAAATCTTCAGAGCAAAAACCACAGCTGCCAATTCCAAGTCATGAGTAGGATAGTTATGCTCGTAGTTCTTCAATTGCCTAGAAGCATAAGCTACCACCTTCCCATGCTGCATCAAGACGCAACCCAAACCAACTTTAGAGGCATCGGCATAGACTGTCATATCTCCAGAGTCATCTGGTATCATCAACACAGGAGCGTTAGTTAACCTTTTCTTGAGTTCTTGGAAACTCTTTTCACAGGCTTCCTTCCACTCAAACTTGACTCCTTTTCTGGTAAGCTTTGTCATAGGTGCTGAGATTCTGGAGAAATTCTCAATGAAGCGCCTCTAATAACCCGCCATACCAAGAAAACTTCGAATCTCAGTGACTGACTTAGGTCGGTCCCAATCAGCAACAGCTTGAACCTTTGCAAGGTCAACCTTAATACCGTCAGCAGAAACAATGTGACCTAAGAACATAACTTTAGGTAACCAAAAGTCACATTTGCTGAACTTGGCAAACAACTTCTTCTCTCTCAAACGCTGCAAAGCAAAACTCAAATGCCCAACATGTTCTTCTTCGCTCTTTGAATAAATCAGAATGTCATCAATAAATACAATGATAAAATTATCTAAGACATCCTGAAATACTCGGTTCATCAGATCCATGAACGCTGCCGGAGCATTAGTAAGACCAAAAGGCATAACTCGGAATTCATAGTGCCCATATCTAGTCCTAAATGTAGTCCTGCAGACATCACTGGACTTCACTCTTAACTGATGATACCCAGATCTCAGATCGATCTTCGAGAACACAGAGGCACCTTTCAACTGATCAAACAAGTTGTCGATCCTAGGGAGAGGATATTTATTTTTAATCGTCAACTTGTTCAATTCCCGATAGTCTATGCACATTCGCATACTACCGTCCTTCTTCTTCACAAACAACACCGGGGCTCCCCAAGGCGAAACACTGGGTTGGATAAACCCTTTGCTTGACAAATCATTTAACTGAGTCTGAAGTTCCTTCAACTCAGTCGGAGCCATCCGATACGGAGCTTTTGACACAGGAGCTGCTCCAGGAATTAGATCAATTGAAAACTCTAACTCCTTCTCTAGAGGCAAACCAGACAAATCATCAGGGAAAACATCAGGAAAGTCCCTGACAACTTCAATATCAGACAACCATTTCACACCTTCCGAGACATCCACAGAAGAGGAAAGAAGTCCAACATCCTTAGTCCACTGCCTGACGTTCACAGTCGTAGCCACTATCTTCTTGCTCAACTTCCCTTGACTACTTTGATACTCAAACGGACTATCATCCTTAGGATGAAACAGTACATTTCTTTCCGAGCAAAGGATAATTGCACCATACTAAGATAACCAATCCATTCCAAATATCACATCACAATCAAACATGTCTAACTTGATCAAACGGGCTTCAAGGGTTCTACCAGCAATAACAACGGGACAAGATTCAACCACTTCATCTAATCTAACAACAAATCTGGTAGGAGTACTAATAACTAGTCCTCTTTCCAACTTCGCAAGTGTAACAGGAATACGACTCACAAATGAAGATGCTATGAATGAATGCGATGCACTAGTATCAAATAATACGAAAGCAGAGGTAGATGATACTGAAATAATACCTGTCACAACATGGTGATTTGTCTCGAATTCTAAAACAACAACACTGAACACTTTACCAGTGGGAACATTCGAAGCAGGCTTCAAAGCTGACACCTGAGAATTCGGCTTCTGAGTGCAGTTACGAGAATAATGATCCGGCTTTCCACAGTTAAAGCAAATCAAATCCCTACCACTCACAAGAGCTGCTGAAGAAGGATATGCAGGTCTCTGGTTATTAACCACTTGACGAGGGTTAGCATAGATCGGTCCAGTACCCTGAATACCTACAACAGGACGCACCGGTGCACCACTAGAACCATAGCTCGAAGCAAAGCTAAAACTGGAACTAGCTCCTCTAGGCTGAAATGAAGGGGCAGTATAAGGAGAAGGCCTAGAGAATCTCCGGTTACGGTCACCCAAATGATTCCTGTTCACAACAGAACGCTGGAGCAGATAATTCTCTCTCTCATTATCTTCTACCTTCTTCGCATTCTATACCATCTCAGCATAATCCACGATCGGATGAATTTCCAGGTAAGTCTTCAATGACGGCCTCAAACCTTTGAAGAACTTCTTTGCCTTCTCACGGTCACCTTTGAAAGCATCAGGGGCAAAGTAGAACAATTCTTCAAACTTCTTCTGGTACTCCAGAACAGTACTAGGTCCTTGCGTGAGTGCCATGAACTCAGCTTCCTTAGCATCTCTCACAGACTCAGGAAAGTAATTCTTGCAAAATGCATCCTTGAAAATTTCCCAAGTAAGAACCGGGTGTTAAGCTTCCAAAATAGGTCTGGTAGCATTCCACCACGCATCTACTTCATGCTGCAGTCTCTGTTCTGCACAAAGAATCTTCTGAGCTTTATTGCAACGGAGGTTGTGAAAAGCTTTTTCCATCTCTCGGATCCACTTGTTAGGGAACAATGTATCCGACGAAATACCAATAAAAGCAGGGATCTGAAGCTTCAAGAAATGCTCCATCAACCTTGCATGCGGACCAGGGGCAAAACCGTCCACAAAAGTACCAGCTGCAGAAGTACCAGCTCCATTAGGATTAAGAGCTGGTTGGGCATTCTGTTGAGTAGTCGCAAAACCTTGCATCATAGTAGTAAACTGATTCTGCTACTGATGCATCATGTTCCCCAGAATGTTCATCACATCCTGAATAGAGACTACTTGTGGTGCCTGCGGAGGATTTTCACCAGTGGGAGGAATTTCAACTCGAGGGAGGCTCAGTTCTAGTGTTTACTGTAGGTATCTCAACACGGTTCTGATTCTCACCACCTTCTTCTCCATCTTGACCATTAACATCACGATTTCTTAATTGAACCATTCTGCGAGAGAATTCCAGAGATTAGCAACACTCAATGATCAAGTCCGGAAAAATTTTCACAAGTCAAAATAACTCCACAACATGGCCAACATTCACAAACAGAAGCAGCAACAAGCACAAATTCCAAAAATCAACAAAACAGAGCCAAAATAAAAAAAAATCTGTGCAACAGTAACTGGACCGGTTGCTTGGGCCGGTCGCTCAAATCAATCGACCGCCAGTAGCGACCGCCCCAAAATACACGCGACAACAACGTTTCAAATACGGATTTTGGGTCTCATTTCACTTCTACACTTCTCAAAACACATTTTGGGCTCTGGGGATTTCGTGGAAAGGGTTAGGGAAAGTATTTTGGAGACTCCATTGGCTTCGGATCTACTTCCCATGCGACGCATACACACTACATAGGTAATCTTCTCATAAAACCCTTCATTTCTATGGTTTGCATGATAGAACTACAATGTGCAACTATTTTTAGGTTTTCTTTTGTGCAAAAATGTTTCTTTTACATCTCATAACATGTCTAGGCATAGATTTACTGTTCACTATGCATTTTTACACTAATAGGTAATTACTGGACATCTCATGGCTTCTCATTTTGCATCTTTTTCGCCTAAAAACAGATTTTATCACTAGATGGCTGCCCGCGGAGGTAGGAGAGTACCCATTCGCGGCGGAGGTCGTGGTCGAGGTAGAGGTGACGCACATGACCCAGTCCATCCAGACTACTTTAGATCACTGGAGGCATAGGAGCTGTACTTTGGCCACTTCAATCAGCGTCCGATCGAGCATGGTCGACCAGTAGTGACTTCAGAGGTAGCACAGTTCCAGATCGAGAGTAGATTTGCGGATGTGGGCTGGAGAGGTACCTTGTTTTTGAACGAGAATGCCTATCCCAAGCTAGTCAGGTTATTCTACAGCAACTTGACCTTCCACAGAGAGATGGATGGAGAGCACGACATTAGGCTAGTGATAGAGAGCCGGGTGAAGACTGTAATATCCAGCCCTATTCTAACCCTGACCCTAACCCGGATCCACTATTGTATTCAGGTCCAAAGACCCGAAGCGGTGGTAGAAGAGACCTATGGACCATTCTGATTGATGATCATGATTCGGAGACCGAGCCTATGGACATTGATGATGATACCCCTTGCTTAAATGCATTATCAGTGTTTAAGGAAAGTCTGTGCATCAGAGAAGATTAATCTAGTTGATGTACCTAATGACCTCTTGTGCACAATCCAAAGGTATTCCCCGAAACTAGACTTCTTGATTGAATTGTGGAAGAAAACCTCACTCAAATTGACCTTGTATAGCCTTTCAAATCCCTACTTGAAGTTGCTGAACTAAACCTGTTTTTCTGCTGAAAAACATTTTGGTCGATCCCTTTGGTCGATGGTTTATCGATGCCATCGACCAAAACCATCGACCAAAGTTTCCCAATCTGCCAAGTTAAAGATTCCATGGAATATTCCTATTCTATTTATGATGACCTCAAGCCTTGAGCCTTGTGCAATCATTTTCTCACATGAAATCGTGGGGAGAGCTTCCCAAGGCACCTCCTTGGCTAATGTGAAGGGCACCTCATCAAAAACTCATTGTTTACTATTGATTCTTGTCTACTTCTTCCACACTAAGGTATGAATCAGCATTCCACTCTCTATCCTACCATTTTCTATTATTTTCTTTTCCTTTCTTGCTTGTGAGACATCGGAAATGGTGTTGCAACCTTGCAACCACCACTCCAAGTGTCTACACATGATTAACCTATGATTTTCTTAGCCATCCATTGATGCTATGCCTCCACCTCATGCCTAGGATATGTATTCCTTCATTTTTCTTTTAACATCATGTCATTTTGTACCAAACTGAGTTGTAGGGCATGCTATGTTCATGTTTATCACTTCTATATGATTCCAATCGAAATCCTATTAGTTCCCCTAGCTATTACATGCCATTTCCATGACAATGCAATCAATCCCAACTCATGCCATGATGTTTGTCACTTGAACTTGTTAGCTCAATTTGGGACTTTTTGTTTGGACCATTGGATTGGGTAAATTTCTTGACTTATAGTGTCCTACTACTGTTGTTAAGTGTTCCTCCAAGTTTCAAATTGATCCGAACACCGGAAAACCAATTTAGGATGAAAACACCCAAAATCCATCATTCTGTCCCAAAGGAAATTTTGGTCGATCCTTTTGGTCGATACCATCGACCAAAGTTGTTCTTGGCAAACAACCTTGGCCAGTTTTGATCCAATTGATATCCAATCTTCCTAATTTCTTCTCTAACTTATTATTGATGTTTGTTTAGGGCCTTAACAATTATTTTGGACTATTTCTTGGTACTCTCAAATCATCATCAATTCATTGGATGCATGAAAGATGATGAACTTGAATATGTGATTGCTTACGTATTGACTTGGGATTGGGGAGTGTTCTATTGACACTTATGTACTTAGGCATCGGAGGGAATAGTATGGGATGTCCTCCGATGGTGCCTATCGACACTCTCCCAGGTTATTGGATGACATACATAGGACTGTCTAGTTGGTTGGCTAGGTTTATCCTTGTCGTGTCAGACCCGAATCGGAAGGGCATTGAGACCGAACAACCCGTGGTAGTGTATGGTTGGATGGGCGCTCTAGGCCGGTAACCAATTTGGTAGGGGACATAAACCATGCTACGGATACCCGAAAGGGGCCATTTATTGGTAGGGTTGCAAATGGCTAGACTTGGGCTCACGGGCGCTCAAGACTGGTAACCAATCCGTGAGAGGACGTGAGAACTTCCCGTTTACTATTTGTGGATGACCAATAGGGTTGATGAGTCTGAAATCCGGGATTTCGCTGACTCTAGTGTGAAGGATACCGGAAAGGATCACCGGGGGCGAGGAATGGATGTATCTGGATCTAACTTGACCGACTAAGTAGATGACTTGCATTGGGCTAGGCTTTTCTGTGACATGCGCCAGTACTTATACCAAATGGTGATGTGAGAGAGTGGTGACATATTCCCTTCCCATGGTTTTTGAGATGACTTTATCGAACTTCCCTGGCAGACCCAAGATATCATGTATGATTGAGGGGGAGTGACTGACCACCCAAAGAAGTATGGTGCTATGACTTAAAGCATGTCTACCCTAGAGACTAGCATTTATAGAGTTAGAATCATACTGCATCATATGTTCCATATCACATTGCATTATGTATGTTCTGTATGTGTATGATTTCTAATTATGGAATAACTACCTTGCTGAGTTCTTCGAACTCATTCCTTTTGTACAAATGTTTTTAGATTATCCTACAGGTACCGAAGACTACGATGGCACCCCCTTCGAGACGGACTATGATTCCGCATACTACCCTTCGGGTAGTGGCATCTATGAAGATCCGAGTGTTGGTGCTAAGGAGGATTACTATCCACACCAAGGTTAGTCCCACGGTTGTGAGGGAGCGGCAAAGTTGGGTTTACTTCATCCTTACCATTGAGGAGACCGTTATTAGAGTAGAGGAAACCCTAGCTTAGTGCCCCATTTCTCTGGTGTATTTATGGAACCTTTGGTCATGTAACTAACTTATCTTTGGGATTATCTTTTGATACTTGAACTTAATCACACTTCTTTTCCGCTGCTCTGAGAGAGTGGTTATCATACCTTCTCTCACCTTTATGATTATGTTCATACTTTACTGTTATTGTCTCCCGCACTCTGATTTATTTAATGTTATCTTATTCATGATACTTAATATTAAATGTTTTTACTTTGATTATCTTTGTTCATGATTATGTCATTGTGTATGTGGGAGGCATGGACCTACGAATCTTGATCCTTGCACTGTGGATCACATTCCCGGGTATTCCAAATGGGGTACCGGTTGGGTGGATGTGACAAAGACTACAGACATACGCTTCACCACAGAGGAGCTGGCTCACATCCTAGATGTGTCATACATCCACGGTGACAAGAGATGGTTCGAGCCGGGGGCTGAGTCAGACGATGTCATTCACTGGGAGGAGAGAGCTCTCGTCTTCTCGAGCATTTGCCCACAGGAGTGCAGCGGTGTATAGTCAGTGACCGAGCTGTAACCCTCATGTAGGATCAACTCCAGGATCATAGCATGGAACTTGCTGCCTAAGGCAGGTCATCAGAGTGAGATTTCAAAAATGTGAAATCCCCAAGATTTCTACCCCTTTAACCCATGGTTTTAAGACCGAGAACCTGGGCCTTGATTCGGCGACAATCATGGACTATTCAATTCGAGCCCGAAGGATTGGAAATTGAACCAATGTTGGTAGATGACCCTTGTAATGATTAAAAAACTCTCCTAGAGTTTAAGTGAAGAGAGAAGATTAATCCCAATGGTGTAAAAAGGGTGAGTTTGGAACGTTTTTAGATTGACGATGGAGAATCCAACTGATGCGAATAAGATATCAAATCGAAGATTGTCGAGAGACCTTTCCAACGAGCCAAAATTCATCAAAATCGAAATTCGTTTGAGGGTCCAACCATGGACCAGAAGTTTGGGCTGTTTGGGTGAACCAACCCCCATCCCATTTTCTTTTTAGGGGCAAAATTGGAAATTCGGATTTTTAAACCCTATTTATGTTTTATCTCATCCATAAACGCATTTTTGGAGGCTAGAAAGAGGCGGAGGCTTTGGAGAAAAGGAGAAACGAAAGAGAGGAGCGATTTCCATTCTTCCAAAGATGTTTGTGATCAGAATCTTCGCAAAATCACTAGGAAAGGTTAGTTTTCTTTAACCCTTCTCTTTAATCATAGTTTGCGAGAGTTTCATCTTCTCTTTTTCGTGGAGATCTTGAAAGGGAAGGTTGTTAGGTATCTTGGATGCTTTCCTTTCTTGTGTTAATGTCCCTTCCTATGGAAAGGAATAATGATAGGTATCATACAAGCTTATCTTTTCTTATATTAATGTTTCCCTTGAGTTTGGGAGTAATGGTTTATTCCCTTGCAAAAGATTTTAGAATTTGACTCCCCGGGTCACCCACGGGTGATTTATGAGAGCCAAATTTGGGGCTTTTTGAGAGGGGTCAAATTTAATAAAATTGAAGGTACCCGTAGGATCCTTTTGTTTCCAAGTAGACTTTCCCAAAGTTTTGCTTCATTATAAACTTCGAATAAAATTGAAGGTATCCGTAGGATCCTTTTGTTTCCAATTAGACTTTCCCAAAGTTTTGCTTCATTATAAACTTCGAATTGGTGGCAAATTAGTGACCATTCACTAGTGACCCTTTTTAACCTAGTTTTCAGATTTGGGTTTTCGTGGGAAGATTTTAGGATATCCTTTGAAACTCAAATTGGCTCTAATTTGTGATAATTATTTCTTTTGCATAAATAGGTTAATATATCCTTAATCACTAATTTGTGGGAGTGGATTCTTGGATTTGGAGGAAGAACAAAGTAAAAGGTGAAGAATATACTTAACTTTATATTACATGTGTAATGATGTTAGTTACTTTTCATTATTGATATCTTGTATTGCTTTAGTATTATTTTGTGGTTATTTTATGTCTTTTGTTAAATATGAATTGCTATAATTTATGTTTAATATTACTTCTGATGTTGCTCCTTGCTTTGAAATCTATTATTGTTGTTATGAAATGGAATGTGATTGTATGAGAGGAGAAATATTATTATTTCTTTTACCTTGTATTTTCTACTAGGGTTGTGGGTTCACTCATTGCCCTAGTGACATTATATGATTGCTTATATTGTGGTTGGGAATGGGGAATGCCCTTTTGGCATTTCTGCCATAGGATACCAGAGGAGGTGGTATGGGACGCATTCCTATGGTGCCCTTGGCTCTTTCTTGATTACTGATTTACATATTCAGGGCATGTCTAGAAGTGTTTAGTTAGGTGACCTCATGAGTACTACTACCCTTTCGGCAGGGGTATTGAAGCCGGTTAACCCGTGATGTTAGTGGCTGGGTCCTGTGTGTCAAGTAGACCCACTATTATCATGAGATGGTAGGGTTGCATATAACAGACAAGGGCTCATGGACGCTCAAGACCGGTGAAATGACCCGTGAGAGGACATGGAGAGCATCCTGTCCATTATATGTGGATGACCATAGGGTTAGGGGTCAACGTAGTCTGAGTTGGTTGGTGCCATAGGATACGTTGACTCTAGGTGGGAAAGTATCGAACCAACAGGGCACTAGGCATGAGGGGAGATATTGGATACTGAACCGAGTTGATTGGTGCCATAGGGGAAGTATCTATACCACATGTAGTACGAGACCGTATGACTTTGCATTGGCCTAGGATTATCCTTGACACACACCAGATCTTATACCAATGGTGATGTGAGAGAGTGGTGACCTAATCCCCAACCATGGGTTGACAAGACTTTACACAACAACCGCAGAGAACCCAACAGACGTGCATCAGAGCCGTGAGGGAAGAGTGATGAGACCGCCCAAAGAAGACCGGTGTATGACTTAATGCGTGTCTACCATAGAGACTTCATCATAGAGTTAGGAGCATAATCATTCATATATCATATCATTGTCATTAATTTCATTATCGATATTTATGTTATATGTGTGGTGTGGAATATTAAGAATGAATGTGTGATATGATGTTGAGTTGACCTCACTGAGTTCTGTTGAACTCATTCCTTTTATATGTCTTTTTCTATTAGATTATACTGCAGGTTATGAGGACTTATTCCAAATGGAGGATTCATTGCTAGTATATCTTCTTGAAGGAGTGACCGAAGAAGAAATGGACGCACATGGAGCTTCATGCTAGTATCAAGACTATTCTTTTGGGTGGGATTCCATTAGAGAACTAGTCTAGTTTAGTTTTCCGCTGCGTTGAAAATTACTCTCTTTTCTTTTCAAAACTCTGATGTTATATTTTTATTTTGAAGTAATGGATGATTGTAACCATTATTTCGGTTTTGATAACTTAGTATGATAAACTTGATTTATTCTTGTCCATTTAATTATGCTATATCATGTTTTGTATGGATTTGTCATTGAACCTAGATCTTGCGGTGTATCACCCTCACGGGCATTCGGGTATGACCGGATCCGGCTAGGTGGGGTGTGACAGAAGAACTCTGTCACACCCGACCAGCCGGTCTCGGTTACCCGCCCGACAACCCGTGGGTGCGATCCATCACAAGATCCAAGGTTTTAGTCTATCAACAATATTTAAGACAAATAAAGAAAATCAAGAGCAAAGACTATTCAATAACTGAATTAAATGAATTACAGGAGTCCAAGATACTCCAATGTCAATAAATAAAGGAAAGAAATAATGAATAAAATGGATAAAGGCTTCAGCGGAAGTAAACAAAAAGGTTATATCAATTTCTTCCCGGTTTCCTTTTCTAAATCTAAAAAATGTTTTTCATGGATCTCAAGGTAAGGTGTTCTCCAATTCAACTCTATTCGCCGAGCAAACTTTCTGACCACCCTCCGCCTTTGATCATCAATAGGTGCGATAAGCGCACTCCATGCAGCTACAGGAGCTCCCGCACATGCTATTTCCATCTCCCACTGACGGTGCCACATCTTCTTCATACGGGATGGTTCCTTCATAGGAAACCGGTCCATCTTCCTGTAAAGTTCCTTCTTCTGTGCAGGCTAATAAACAATACAAAATAAAGACGTGAGTTCTAGAGAACTCAGTAAGAAACAATCACAATCCCATCAATCATCCAACAATGCCAAGATACATAAATAATATGAATGAATGCAACATATGAATGATACTATGATTTCTAACTATGCAGGTCTCTAATAGTTGACATGCTTTAAGTTATACACCAGCCCTCCTCTGGGTAAGTCTCATCACTCTGATCCGGCAAGGACTGGCTACCTCTGTAGGGATCCTGGGTAAAAGGGGAAAGTCCACACCTGGCTCTCAATTCCATGGTTGGGGGTTAAGTCAACACTCTCTTACCACGACCATTGGTAATGAGTACTGGCACATGTCGGGGTTTCTAATCCAATGCAAGGTCATATTGGTTACATGTCTACATGAAGTCCAGATAAATCCCCTATGGCACCAACCAACTCGGTTCAGTATCCTTCGCAACCTAGGAGAGAGAATCCTCACGGACTAGATACCTCTGTTGGACTCCACTCCTTAACCCTATGGTCATCCACATATTATTGGGGCGGATGCTCTCATGATTCCTCACGACACCCGGTCCGATCCTTGGACATCCATGAGCCCAACCCTAACATATGCAACCCTACCATTTATATGACTAACAGTGGACCACCAAGTCACATCACTGTCATCATAGGTCACTCGGTTTCAATCCCCTTACCGAAAGGTAGTAGCATGTGGAGTACCTAACCATGCAATCTAGACTCTACCTAAATAATGCCATCAAATAGTAAAGACAATGCTGGAGACATCAGCAAGCATGTGTCCCATTCCACAGCTTCCTGATATCCCTAGCTAAGATATCCCAAAATAGATACCTCATCCATCAGAACCATATACCAACTACCATCAATACATAACATCCATCATCAACACAATATGTATATAATTAAGACAAACAGCAGTAAAGTAATATGATTTCTATATAAGACATATAAACAACAGCATATATAAAGAAATATGATTTCAAATATACACTAGGTTAACATATTATAAGTCTATTTAAGAGATAGGATGAATTGTCCTTACCTGCATATAATAAGATTGTCCGTAAAATGAAATCCGATAACAATTATATGACTTTTCTTTCAAACAATAGTTACCTATATACAGGGTTACAGTAACATATAAGTTAAATGAATCAATTTGAATCAGAACCAAAAACCATTTGGTCTCTGTTTACCAGCCGGTCCCTTGGGCTGGTCGCTTAAGTTGAGCGACCGCCACTAGTGACAGCCCCAAAAACAATGAGTTTCAATCCAAAACTCAGGCCTCTGACTACTCAATTTCAATCTAGATTTCGAGTAATCTTGACCTAAGTCTCGAATCTAACACTCCCTAAGCCAAAAGGGTGAGGGAAATCTAACCATTACCATCAATAGATTACCCATAACCCTCCGCTTGACTGGATTAACCTTCTCACGGAAACAGGGTTTCGTTTACGGTTAATCCATCTCAAGTAGATTAAAAAAAAGAGTTAAAAATATCCAAGGGGGTAATCACAAAGACGAGGGAAAAGGTTAAACACTAATTTAACGGACAAAGAGAGTAAAGAACAAAGGATTAATTCAATACCTCACGCCAGAGAGTCAAAGAAGGAAAGGACTGATCTTCCAAGTCACTGCCAGCACTCCAGAGTCTCTTTCGGATCTTCCCCGCAGCCGTCTAACCTCCCAAATAAGCAACCACTAATAAAGTATTCATTAATTAGACGAGGGTTGCCTTTTATAGAAGTCAGGGGGCAAAATAGGGCGAAATTCCCGAAAACAGACCGGGCGGTCGCTCCAGGCGGTCGCTTGGTTTGATCGACCGCCACTAGCAACCGCCCCCATGTAATTTGCCATACAAGGGTGCTTTTGCTAGGGGGTTGATACCCAAGGCCAACCTAGCCCTAAAGAAGAGATGGGAGAGATCTTACCTTCATTCCGGACATCTCCGAACAACACCTGACTTTCAGAATTCTAAAATCCAACCAAGGCAAGCTCGTTAGATAAAGGATCCAGATCCATGGGTCCAGGGTATGGATCATGGGCTTCAATCCGGACACTCCACAAGTTCACCCAACTAGACCTTCGGGTTCTCGGACCTGAAATATGGATCTCGGGTTAGAAATATGGGGATTGTTACAGTTTACCTCATGATGATGCCATAGTCATCAAGGTAGAGATCGCACACCGCGAAGTATACAAGGTGTTAGTTGACACCGGATCTACTGCAGATCTTTTATCTTATGCAGCATATCAGAAACTTAAGGTGGGTGAAGACTTGATGGAGCCATCACCACACATCTATATGGCTTTGCAGGATCGTCTATAGTTGCGGAAGGATCGGTCCAGTTGGACCCATCAATTGGAAGCTTCCCTAAGGAAGCCACTGTTCGGGTGAATTTCTTGGTGGTTCGGGATCTCCCTGCTTACAATAAAATTCCCGACGGAGATGGGAGTCGGTCAAGTTTCATCTGACCAGAGAATCTCTCGGCAATGTTATGCTGCATATCTAAAAGACAAGGAAGGCTCGAGAAAGGTAACGGCGTTACCAATTGAAGTACGAGATGATCGGGATTAGGCAGAAATGCAAAGGCCCAGGCCAGTAGAAAAGCTTGAGCAAATCCAGTTGTATCCCGATGATGAAAAAAGAGTTACTTATATCGGGTCTGAACAACTGGAAGAATTCAAAGGGGAGTTGAAGTCTTTTCTTCAGAAAAATAGTGACATGTTCGCATGGTCTGCAGATGATATGCCGGGAATCGATAGGCATGTTGCAGAACACAAACTTTGGCTAGATCCCAAGGTGAAACCAATTATCCAGTGAAAGAGAAATTTCTCGATGGAAAAATATGAAGCCGTTCGAGGTGAAGTTGAGAAGCTAAAGAGTTCTGATTTCATCGAACCAATTGAATGCCCCGTCTGGCTGGCCAACGTCGTGATGGTCAAAAAGGCAAATGAGAAGTGGAGAATGTGTACAGATTATACAGACCTCAACAAGGCTTGCCCTAAAGATTGTTACCCGTTGCCTAGGATTGATTTTCTGATAGATGCAACTGCAGGATATGAAACCTTGAGTTTCATGGATGCTTACTCAGGATATAATCAAATCCTCATGAATAAGGAGGACGAAATGTTTACGGCTTTCATGACTGATCGTGAAAGTTTTTATTATAAAGTCATGCCTTTTGGCCTGAAGAACGTAGGGACTACTTACCAAAGAGCTATCAACAAAATATTCAAGGATTTGATTTGGAAAAATGTCGAAGCTTATGTTGACGATATGCTGGTAAAGAGCATTGCAAGAGCGAGACATATTGAAGATTTAACAGAGGTATTTTTAGTACTACACAAATACCAAATGAAGCTGAATGCGGAGAAATGTGCCTTCGGAGTCTCGTCGGGCAAATTTTTGGGCTTCATGGTATCACAAAGGGGTATTGAGGCTAATCCAGCCAAAATACAAGCCTTAATTGACATGGAGGCCCCCAAAACTGTTCGGGATGTACAAAGCTTGACGGGGAGAGTAGCCGCTTTGAACCATTTCATCTCACAATCAGGAGAAAAGTGTCTACCTTTTTTCAAATCTCTCAAGGACTTGAGGGGAAGCAAGGAGGCAAAATGGACTGAAGAATGTCAGAAAGCTTTTGAGAAATTGAAGGAGACACTAGGAAGACCACCACTATTATCTCAACCGAGAGAAGGGGGAAGTTTTGTAGCTATATTTAGCCAAGATCACCTTCAGTGGCCAATTTATTATGTCAGTCATGTATTACTGGACGTGGAAACTCGATATTCTCAGATTGAGAAGCAGGCTCTAGCTCTTATGATAGCAGCTAGAAAACTACGGCCATATTTTCAAGCTCATTCCATCGAGGTATTTATTACTTTTCCTCTTAGTAAAGTTCTTTGTAAACCTGATTTATCTGGAAGGATGGTGGCATGGTCGGTTGAACTCAGTGAGTTCCAAGTAAGCTTTAAGCCTCAAACAGAAATCAAAGCTCAAGCACTAGCCGACTTTGTAGTAGAGACTACTGCATCCATGGAAGAAGTTATCAAGCCCACTATCCCGACTGTCTGGGAGGTATATGTGGATGGATCAAGTAACAAAGATGGAGCAGGAGCTGGAATTCTCCTAAAGAGTCCAGCAGGATTCATTATTCGATATGCACTAAGATTTGCATTCGAAGCAAGTAATAATGAAGCAGAGTACGAAGCCCTAATAGTTGGACTTAGATTGTCAAAAGCTTTGGCACTAGCAGACGTAACTATTTATAGTGACTCTGAGCTTATTGTCAACCAAGTACAGGGGGAATATAGTGTTAAGGAACCCCGGTTTCAGAAATATCAAGAAATTGTGCAAGTATTGTAGAAAGAGTTTAGGAATCTGAAAGTATGTCAAATCCCAAAAAAAGAAAATACAATGGCAGATGAGCTATCTCGATTAGCCAATGCCAAAGAAAAGAATTTAGACCCTTCGTACATCGAATAAATAACATTCCCAAGTTATCACGAGAAGGAAATTTCCTATATTGAAGCAGAGTGTTGCTGGATGGATCCCATAGTTGAATATTTGAGAGATGATAAATTACTAGAGGATCCGAAAGAGGCGAGATTATTCAAACTATGGTCGGCACGATTCATTATGCAAAATGGGAGGCTGTACAGAAGATCTTACTTTGGACCCCTCCTGAGATGTTTGGGTCCCAAAGGATCGGAGTTAGCCCTGGCTGAGGTGCATGAAGGAATTTGTGGTGCTCACATGGGTGGTCGAGCCTTGGCACACAAAATTCTGAGGCTTGGTTTATACTGGCCTAAGCTCCAACAGGCTGCTATGGAGTACGTTCGCTGATGTAGCAATTGTCAAATCCATGCCACGGTGTCTAAACGCTCAGCTGAAACCATGACTTCGATTCTAGATCCATCCCTTTCGCGATGTGGGGAATTGATATCATGGGCAAATTCACCAAGGCGTCGGGCGGAAGAGAGTATTTCATTGTAGCAATAGACTACTTCACCAAATGGGTTGAGGCTAGTGCCCTGGCAACCATCACTGCAAGAAAAGTGGAGAAGTTCGTGCTCGAGTCAATTATATATCGATTTGGAATGCCAAAAATAATCGTTACCGATCATAGCACTCAATTCGACTGTCCACAGTTTGAACAATTCTGTGGAACTTATTTGATCGAGCATCATATGTCATCAGTGGCATACCCCCAAAGCAATGGTCAGGTAGAAGTTACAAACCGAACACTACTTGAAGGAATAAAGAGAAGACTCAAAGCTGATAAAGCCTTGTGGGTCGAAGAATTGCAGAATGTCCTGTGGGCCTACCAAACTACAGTTTGGACACCTATAGGAGAATCTCCTTTTAAACTGGCATACAGATTTGAGGCATTAGCACCTGTGGAGGTAATGGCTGGAACACTACGAGACAGAGAATTTGAAGAAAAAGCGAATGAACAAGGACTGCTTGATAGCCTTGATTTATTGGATGAGGTTCGTGCAAAAGCAATAGCACGAACTCAACATTATCAAAGGAGGATAGCGTCACATTATAATTCCTGAGTAAAGAACCGTCGGTACTCAGCAAGAGAAATGGTATTGAGAAATACCTTAGCTTCAGATCCACACCATCAGAGGAAATTGGACCCTTCATGGGAAGGACCATATATGGTTATCAAACCAGTCGGTTCGGGAGCTTACAAGCTGAAGAACTTGACAACCCAAAAAGAGTTGGATCGTCCGTGGAATGCCAGGCATCTAAAGAAATATTATCCCTGAAGATTATCATTTTCGTTCACGATGTAACAAATATCAAACTCAATCAATACAATATCCAAGGGGGTAATCAAAAAAATGAGGGAAAAAGGGTAATACTAATTTAACGGACAAAGAGAGTAAAGAACGAAAGGTTAATTCAATACCTCACGCCAGAGAGTCAGAGAAGGAAAGAACTGATCTTCCAAGTCACTGTCAGTACTCCAGAGACTCTTTTGGATCTTCCCCGCAGCCATCTAACCTCCCAAATAAGCAACCACGAATAAAGTCAGGGGGCAAAATAGGGCAAAATCCCCGAAAACAGACCGGCCGGTCGCTTGGCCGGTCGCTTAGGTTGAGCGACCGCCACTAGTAACTGCCCCCATGTAATTTGCCATACAAGGGTGCTTTTACTAGGGGGGTTGATACCCAAGGCCAACCTAGCCTAAAATAGGAGATAGGGGAGATCTTACCTTCATTCTGGACATCTCTGAACAACTCCTGACTTTCAGAATTCCAAATTCCAGCCAAGGCAGGCTCTTCAGATAAAGGATCCAGATCCATGGGTCCTGGGTATGGATCATGGGCTTCAATCTGGATACTCCACAAGTTCACCCAACTAGACCTTCTGGTTCTCGGACCTGAAATACGGATCTCGGGTTAGAAATATGGGGGGTGTTACAATTTGTACGAGTCGTTGCAAACGATTTTGCATTTTGGCTCTCAGACCCAGCCGAGAGCACTCGCGAGAGCCCAAAATTGGGGCTTTTTGATTGAGATGGAATTAGATCAAATTGAAGGTATACATAGGACCCTATTGCTGCCAATTAGAGATTCCCAAAGTTCCGTTTCGATTCGACTTCGAATCGATGGTGAAATTTGATTTTTGCCGAAACTAGGTTGAGAAAGCTGGGTTCGAAACTAGTTGGCAGATTAGGCTTTTGTTGGGTGATTTTGGGAACTTTATTAAAACCCAATTGACTTCTAATTTATGTCTAATGATCCTCTTACATGATTAGGTTTATTTTGATTATAATCACCAACTTGTAAGTGTGACTTTGTGAAACCTTGGAGAGCTTATGCTAACTAAAAAGGTGAGGAATATACTCAACCTTATCTTACATGTTTAATTATGTAATTAAATTTCCTTATTGATAATATTGTCTTGTTTTAATATTTATTATCTTGTGATTATGTGTGGGACTTTGCACGAATGAAAGTTAAGCAAGTATATTTGCTTCTATTTTCAATATTCTTTGAAAACAATATGAGAATGTATGGTATGGATGAGAATGAATGGATTGAGTGTTTCTCTTACTTTCAAATTCTAAATCATTGACATGAAGATATATGGATGATGTTGAATTAAACTACTCTTTTTATTTTATGTTTCAAACTAGGGTTGTGGGTTCGGCCATTACCCTAGTGAACTTACATGAGTATGCATCTAGACTTAAGTACATGAATGCTAAGTGTCTAGAAGTATTTGGCTTGGTTCAGTGACAATTCCATACAAGTCCTATATCTTGTGTTGTGGTATCAGAGCCTTGGTTCATACAAGTCCTAACTTCATGTGATATAGTAGGGGCATCCTTGAGTCATAGATCCAAAAATGACTTAAATCTTTCTTAGAAGTGAATAATAGAAACTTGGATTAGAAACTTGAATAAATGAAGCATAAAATACCAAGTTTGGATAATGCACAATAATTAAAGTTTATGACTTGTACTTGGGTTGTAGTCATGGTTAAAGTTAAGTTGTCAGTTTTATGTTATTGGGTATGTGTGTTGAGTTGTGAGTTGAGTCTTGAGTTGAAAGTTGTCGTTGTGAGTCGTCTTTGTGAGTGAGTCTTTGTTGTGAGGTATTGTCGAGATTAAGCTCTCATGAGTCTGAGTCGTCTTGTCGTCGTTTGTTGTCGTATGAGTCTGAGTCAAGAGTCGTTGTTGGGAGTAATGGTTGTGAGTGGTCATTATGAGTTATAAGTCATAACTAAACATTTACAATTACTAATACAACAAAAGAAATGCATAATGTACAATAACATAAGTGAGACAAACTGAATTTCATTAATCATATAAGAGGTTTTTACAAGTCTAAAAGGAAATACATCTGTGAAAGCATAAAAGGAGGAAACTCCTAGCATTATCTATTTAGGTGATTGACCTCGGTGATCTGTCTGGTCCCTCTTGGATCTGAACTTCTTCTCCAGTCGTGCAAATCTTTCTCCCAAGGTATACATATAAGACCCTATTCTCTCCTGTCAAGCCTTTATCCTTTTAAGCATGGAAGAAATCGATGACTGATGAGAAGCCACACCTGAGTCTTAGAAGTCGTATAGAATGGGGAGCATCCAGCCGAATTGCGTCGAAATCTCACAAATGGTGTGTCGAGAGAGCCTACCTTTGGTTCCATGGGAGAGATGCCCATACCCAAGGTTGCATACCTCGGAGTGCTGCACGTAGAATGGTATGTATGAGAATCAATGAAATACCCCGTATATAAAGCGAAGATTGTGTGTGGAGAAAGTTACATTTGATTTTGTGAAGAAGATGTCGTCAAATCTCATGTTAGAGCGTCGCACGTGGTTAGATTTGAGTTAGAAGTGTAGAAGAACCACCCCAAGATAAGAGAGAAGGTGAAAAGATAGAAAAATGGGTGAAAAACATGTTTTTTGGGGCTGTAGGTGCACAGACAGACGTGCCGTGCAGGCAAGCAGCCGTGCAAGGGTTGGCTCGTGTCGCCCTTGTTTCTGGTAAACAAAATGTTTACCAGAAACCGGGAACCCCCGGTCAGACGGGCGGTCTGACATGCGACCGGCCCGACCCCCCTGCCCTAGGTAAAAAAAAAAAAAATTTAATTAAAAAAAAAAAATTCCTTTCTCTCTTTCCTTTCTTTTCTTTTCCTTTTGGGCCCCTGATTTCATAGACCCTCCCGGTCTCTTTTGAAAAAAAAAAATTTGAAAATTTCTTCTTTTGGGCATCTGATTTCAAAAACCCCCAAGTCCCCTTGAGAAAAAAAGAGAAAAATGTGAAATTTCCTTTTCCTTGGCCCCTTATTCCAAAGACCCCTTGAAGTAGAAAATAATAAATAAATAATAATAATAATAATAATAATAATAAAAATAAAGTTTTCGGGGGACCTTTTAAGCACTTCAATTGGTATTTATGTTTGCCTTAAGCTCAAATGGATGGTTTGGCTTGAGGTTAAATACAAGAGATGGATGTATTGGACTCATGCACTTGTGAAGTTGGATATGAAAGATTTTAGTGCAATCTTTGGCATGGATTGGCTGGCAGCTCACAAAGTAGCCATCTCATGTGTTGATGGGGAAAGTTCGATTTCATTCCATTGATGGCCTTGTTTTCGAGTTCCTAGTGATGTGGGAAAACAACATGGAGAAGACTATAGTGGTGGCACTCCAAACAAAGGAACTAGTGGGGGTGCTAAACTATGGGCTTCGATAAGAGAAGAAGGAAGTGAAGTCCATTGAAGACATTGAAGTGGTGAAGAACTTCAAGGATGTTTTCCTGGCAAATTACCTGGAATATCCCAGGAAGGGAGTTAGAGGTTGTCATTGAACTGGTACTCAGAGCTGCACCTGTATCCAAAGCACCATACAGGATGGCACTGATGGAGTTGAAAGAACTTTAAGGCCAACTAAAAGAGTTACTAGGGAGAGATTTCATCCAACCTAGTGTATCTCATAGAGGAGCTTCGGTGTTGTTCGTGAAGAAGAAGGATAGAAGTATGAGGATGTGTTTCGACTATAGAGAGTTGAACAAGCTTACTATCTATAATTGATATCATCTACCGAGGATTGATGATTTGTTTGACGGGTTGAAGGGAGCCTCGATATTCTCTAAAATTGATTTGTGGCAGGGATTTGTAAGGTCGAATGGCACCACCTGGACAACTGGCTAATGCACTAGCTGCTTTCATGGATTTGATGAATAGGATATTCATGATGTCTTAGACAAATTTATAATAGTTTAGTGATGACACCCTGAATTATTCTAAGGATGAGAAGGAGCAAGTTGAACACTTGAGGTTTGCTTTGCGAAGGTTGAGAGAGAAGAAGCTATATGCGAAGTTTTCCAAGAGTAAATTTTGATTTTCACAAGAAATGTTCTTGGGTTATGTTATAACTACGGATGGACTCAAAGTGGATCCAGATAAGGTCAAGGCAATGGCGGATTGGGATCAACCTAAGTCGGTTACCTAAATTAGAGGTTTCTTGGGACTTGCCGGATACTATAGGAGGTTACGGGAAACTTCTCTAGGTTATTCGCCCTGATGACAAGGTTGACGAAGAAAGGTATGAAGTTTGTGTGGAGTGAATCATATGAAAAGAACTTTCAAGAGTTGAAGAAGAGATTGACCAATGCATCGAAGATCGGCCTTGGTTGTGTTTTGATGCAACACGGGAAAGTGCTAGCTTATGCATCACAACAACCCAAGGTTTATGAACACAATTATCCCACTCATGATCTTGGGTTGGTTGCGGTGGTCGTTGCTTTGAAATTGTGGAGCCGCTATCTTTTTGGAGAAAAGATAACCATTGTTCACCGAGCATAAGAGCCGGAAATTCAGAAGGAGTTGAATGTGAGACAATGCTGGTGGTTGAAGCTAGTAACAGAATACTATTGCGATATCTAGTACCATCCGGGTAAAGTAAATGTAGTGGCTAATGCCTTGAGTAGGAAGAGCACTCGAGGAGTGATTGATCTTAATGTTATTAGTAGCTTTTGCTGAACTCTATTATGAAGTTGGAGTTGGAGATTGTGCCGGAAGGTTCTGAGGTAATCTTTGCCGCTTTGACAGTAAGGCCTGCCCTCAGAGATAAGATCAATACCTTACAGCCTTCGGATCCTTTGTTGCAAAATAAGTTAGAGATGATTTCTTCAGACCCTCAAGAGGTGATTGATTTTTTCTTTATCCTCTGACGATGCTCTAATGTACAGAGGAAGAATATGTGTACCGGTGGATGAAGGCTTAGAAAAGAGATTTTGGAAGAGTCTGCAAAAGCTTTGGGCCCTATTTTGATAGAAGCTACTGGAGCTATGGTTGATTTGATCAGAGAAAGAATCAAGATAGCTCAGTCCAGGCAGAAGTCTTATACAGATAAAAGGACATACCTTGAATTTTGAGTAGCAAAAGGGCTTTTCTAAAAGTCTCACCAATGAGAGGTGTGATGAGGTTCAACGTCAAGGGGAAGCTTAGTCCAAGATATGTTGGTCATTTTGAGATTATAGAGAAGGTGGGACAGGCTGCATATGGGTTGGCACTTCCGACATCTTTGGCAAGTGTACATAGTGTGTTCCACGTTTCAATGCTTCGTCAATGCAAAGAGAACCCGGAACACCTATTACCACAGAACCTTGAAGGATTGAGTGCGGAATTGTCTTATGAAGGAGAGGCTGCTGAGGTAATGAACCGAAAGGACAAGCAACTCCAAAATCAAACCATTCCTTTGGTGAAGATCCGGTGGAAAAATCACAAAGTAGAAGAAGCCTCGTGGGAGACAGAAGATGAAATGTGGGAGAAGTATCTTATCCACTTTGGCACCTCAGGCACCTCAATTTCGAGGACGAAATTTCTTTTAAGGGGGGAGGAATGTGAAATCCCCCGGATTTCTACCCCTTTAACCCGTGCCTTCAAAATCGAGAAAATTGGGCCTCGAATTGACAGCAAATGTGGGCCATTCAAGTGGAGCCTGAAGGGTTGGAAATGGAACCAATGTTGGTGGATGACCCTTGTGATTTACTCATCAACTCTCCTAAAGTTTAAGTGAAGAAAAAGATTAATCTCGATGGTGTAAAAAGGGTGATTTTGGAACGTCCGTAGATCGGCGATGGAGAATCCGATTGACGCAAATAAGGTATCAAATCGAAGATCGTCAAAAGACCTTTCTAGCAAGCCAAAAATCACCAAAATCGGAGTCCATTTGAAGGGTCAAATTGGGACCGGTTGAACGGACGGTCTGTCACGCCCTCCCAGCCGGTACCCTATCTGGCATACCCGAGAGTGTGATCCACAGCCCGAAGATCAGGTATCGAGTGATCAACCTCCCACATAAACAATAACATAATCATGAACAATCATAACAAGAGTGCGGAAGATAAATCATAGATCCAATAAAGAAAGAATGAATCATAAATGAATCAGAATAATAGATATAATCAGAGTATCAAACGGATAAGTAAAGCGAGGCAAAAATCCCACTTTACAACCAGCGGAAAAGTAACTCTAAAAGAATAAACTAGACAAAACCTAATCCCAGTAGCAAGTACATTGGGTAACTAAATTGTTCTCCACTTTATAGACAACATCCTTGTAAGTGTAAATCTCATAAATAGCACAAGGATGCTTCCACTCAATGGTCGGACTAAGCATCGTACGGAGCATAACCACTCGCGGGATCTTCAGAGTAATTGTGGTAACCGCAATCACCTTCCTGGAGATATGCCTCTTCGCCTTGCGCTTCTTCATAGGAACCGTCATAGTACTCGGTACTGCAGGGATAGTCTAACAACATTGTACAATAAAGGAATGAGTTTCAAAGAAACTCAATAAGGCAGTTAAAAATCCATAATAACATAAATGGCAGGATTCCAGAACAATCATAAATGCAATATGATATGAGACAAATAATGAATGAATGAATCTAACTCTATGTATGCTGGTCTCTATTGGCAGACATGCTTTAAGTTATAGCACCGTACTTCTTTAGGAAAGTCCACTCACATCCTCAACCATTTAAGATATCTTGGATTCTCTCACGGATCATTTCACCGGTCTTGAGCAGCCGATTGGTAATGGGTCCTTCATCCCTCGGGACAAACCATGGCGGGGGTTAAGTCAACACACTCTCTCACAACCATTTGGTATAAGTACTTGGCGCATGTCGGGGTAAAACCTAGCCAAATGCAAGTCTTCTACTTAGTTATATCAAGTCAGATCCAGATACGTCCATTCCTCGTCCCTGACGATCCTTTCCGGTATCCTTCACACTAGAGTCAGCGTATCCTATGGCACCGACCAACTCGGACTACGGACTCATCAACCCTATTGATCATCCACATATGGTAAACGGGAAGCTCTCACGTCCTCTCACGGGTTGGTTACCGGTCTTAAGCGCCCGTGAGCCCAAGTCTAATCATATGCAACCCTACCAATAAATGGCCCCCACAATGTGATTCCTGTCCTCTCACGGGTTGGTTACCGGTCTTGAGCGCCCATGAATCCCCATTGCTACCACGGGTCGTTCGGTCTCAATACCCCTCCGATTAGGGTCGACATAACAGGACATCCTAGCCAAACACTACTAGACAATCCTAGATATGTCATCCAACAGTTTAGGAAGGTGTCCAGAGGGCATCTCCGGGAAACATCCCATAATATTCCCGTAGTAGTCCAAGGACAGAAGTGTCAAAAGGACACCTCTCCTTTCCAAACCATACTTAAGCATACACATGCATCAATTCATATCATCACATATATGGTAACTTCATACATGGAAAGAAATCAATATTTACAATCACTTGTATAACATTGGTAAGTAAATCATACATGAATCAATTTAATATGAATAAGTAATGCTACTGTAATCAAAGTTATGCAACAGTAGTATATCATTGTAAGAATCTAATTTAGGAATCATATCTATGATATTCAAATATAGAAACTAGATTCATGCTATCTATGTAATTAAGGAAATAACCATCCTTACCTTTTATAACTCGCAAAGGAATCCTAAGAAATCAAGTAAGATCTCGGCAAACTTGAGAAGAAGGTCCTAAACAAGTATATACAACATATTAGGAAAGATCCCTAACAGAAAAGATATCAAAACATCCGAAACAGACCAAATCTGGAGTTCTTTGTACTCATTGGTCGAGTGGATTGGTCGATGGTCGATCGACCAATCAATCGACCAATGCAGACAGTAGCCTATAAAATCAGAGTTTTAAGATATGAAATCCGAATTTGGTGGTTCAAAAGGGTACTAATCAAGGGGTAGACTACATCAGTAGCATTCTAACATATAGGGGACCTCAAAACACTAATCCAATCAAGATATCAAGATCCAAATTAGGAAACAAAAAGTTACCATAATTAAATCAACCATGGATCTTGATGAATTTGAAATAGAAAACAAAGACAAGAACAATAGGAGGATGGATCATTGCTTTCGGTAATGGTATCATGAAAACATACATAGATCTTCATGGAATAAGGCTTAGAAGCATAAATCTAAATAAGGAAATAAAACCTACCATATATGTAACTACCATGCATCATGAAGAACACATAGTATGGTAGAAGAGAACAACTAGAAATCTATAGATTATGGATCATGGAAAGAAAACACAGTAATTAAATACTAACATGATCAACATAGAAGATCCAAGGAGATCAGAATTCAGATTAGAAGTTTAACAAAGATTAGATCATGGTTTGATCATGATTCCTTCAAAAGCTTGCAATGATCATGGTTAAGATCATTGTTCTAGCCTCAAATCCTTAGGATGATCATGAGAACATGTTCAGAGATGTTTGCAACAGAGAATGCAGCATCTCTTCTACTGTCTCAACTCAAAAAGGAAAGAAAAACAAAGATGGAGGAGAAGAAGAGAGAGTAGACATACCTTTTGATGCAAAAAGAAGAGTTTTGACGAAGATCCGTCAAGAAAACACCAAGGATGCAAGAGAGATGACTTGCAGAGGTCTTTGGTTCGTTCCAGAGAGTTTGGAGGCAGCAAATACGAAGTGGACTCGAGATTGGACTTAAATAGAGCAAGAACAACCTAATTGCCAAAGACAAGCACTCATTGGTCGAGTGGATTGGTCGGCGGCCTAGTCGACCAATCGGTCGACCAATGCGACAACAAGACCAAAACGAGGGAATTGAAGGTCAGGATCAAATCCAATCCTAAAGGGGTTTTGCACACAAGTCAAGTGACTTACCTAATAGGTAGAAATGCCTTCAAACCAAGATAGAGAGCACTCCAAGTCCATCAACTAATTAGATCTTCATCGGGATTCAGTTTCCATAAATAGAACCTCATCATCAACTTTCATGGATTCAAAGCCGGACACCAAGTCCTCTCTTTGGGATGGCCCAAAGCTGACTTCTTACTTTACTTCGGGTCATCGGACCTACAAATAACAAGGTTTCCGGGTCAAGGTTAGGGCTGGGTTTTACATTCTCCCCCCCTTAAAGAAATTTCGTCCCCGAAATTGAAAGCGTACCTGTGCTTCCAAAGAGGTAAGGAAACTTCTCCTTCATATCTTCTTCCTTCTCCCAAGAAGCTTCTTCAGGGGTATGGTTCTTCCACCGAATCTTCACCAAAGGAATGGTGCGATTCCACAGCTGCTTGTCCTTCCTATCCAAGATTTCGGCCGGTTCTTCATCATAGGTCAAATCAGCACTAAGTCCTTCAGGTGCTTGCTGCAAAATGTGTTCCGGATTCTCTATGTATTTTCGGAGCATCGAAATATGGAACACATTGTGCACACCAGCAAGAGGCGGAGGTAATGCTAATCGATACGCAACAGGTCCAACCTTTTCCAAAATCTCGAAAGGTCCAATGTAACAAGGGCTAAGCTTTCCCTTAACATTGAATCTCATCACACCCTTCATTGGTGAGACCTTCAGAAAGACTTTCTCTCCAACTTGAAATTCCAAATCGGTCCTTCTCTTATCAGCATAAGATTTACTGTCTCTTGATGGCGGACTTAATCCTTTCTCTTATCATATCTACCATAGCACTTGTAGCTTCAATCATCTCAGGACCTAAGACTTTTCTTTCACTGTCTCGAGTCCAGTACAAAGGTGTCCTACAAGTACTGCCATACAAAGCCTTGAATGGAGCCATGCCTATTGTTGCTTGATAACTGTTGTTATAGGCAAACTCAACCAAAGCTAGGTGTTCATCCCAATTACCACCCATATCCACCACACAAGATCTGAGCATGTCTTCCAATGTCTGAATTGTCCGCTCAGATTGTCCATCAGACTGTGGATGATGAGCTGTATTCAAGTTCAATTGGGTTCCCAAGGCCTTTCTGCAAACTATTCCAAAACCTTGAGGTGAACCTAGGATCACGATCCAAAACAATACTCAATGGCACACCATGCGGACGAACCACATTATCCACATAAAGCCTTGCTAGCTTATCCGGAGTATGAGTGATCTTCATAGGAATGAAATGGGCTGATTTGGTCAACCTATCAACAATCACCCACACGGTGTCATTGCCTTTACTTGTCCGAGGCAAGCTAGTCACAAAGTCCATGGAGATATCCTCCCACTTCCAACTAGGAATAGGAAGAGGCTGAAGTAATCCAGATGGAGGTTGTCGAACGGCTTTCACACGTTGGCAAGTCTCACACTTGGCAACAAAATCATTAACATCCGCCTTTAGACCAATCCACCAAAAATGTTCCTTCAAGTCCTTGTACATCTTGGTGCTTCCCGGGTGTCCGATAAAGACTAATCTGGTGTGCTTCCTTCAATATTTCTTTCTTAACTTCTTCGTTTGCAGGCACACACACAGTCTTCCTCTAAACAACAAAGCACCATCCATGGATATACCAAAGTCGGGGTCCGACTCGGGATTCGAAGAAATCTTCTCAACTTTGATCAAAAACTCTTGATCGAACTCCGCAGAGCAACAATCTTATCTCTAAGACCAGATCTTGCCATCATGGCAGAAAGAATAAATTCAGAATTCTCAGGGACGATTTCCAAATCAAAACTCTCAATAGAAGACCACAATGGTAAACTCAAAGCATTCAAATCCAAAGTCTTCTTCTGGTTCTTCCTACTAAGAGCATCAGCAACAACATTTGCTTTCCCAGGGTGATACTGAATATCACAATCATAATCGGAGACTAGTTCCAACCATCTCCTTTGCCTCATGTTCAACTCCTTTTGGGTAAAGAAGTATTTCAAACTCTTATGATCCGTGAAAATGGCAATCTTCTCACCGTAAAGATAATGTCTCCAAATCTTCAAAGCAAAGACAACGGCGGCAAGTTCTAGATCGTGAGTGGGGTAATTCCGCTCATAATCCTTCAATTGCCGAGAAGCATAGGCTACGACCTTGCCATGTTGCATCAGTACACAACCCAAACCAATCTTTGACGCATCGGTATAAAGCTGTCATACCACCGGAACTATCGGGTATAGTCAAAACCGGGGCACTTGTCAATCTATCTTTCAACTCTTGGAAATTCTTCTCACAGCGTCGGACCAAACAAACTTCTCTTCTTTCTGGTCAACTTAGTCATAGGAGCAGCCAACCGAGAAAAGTTCTCAATAAACCTTCGGTAGTAACCCGCCAATCCAAGAAAACTTCTTATTTCCGTTCTTCGACTTCGGTCTCTCCCAATCAACCACAGCTTGGACCTTTTCAGGATCGACACGAATACCTTCGGCTGAAACTACATGACCAAGGAATACCACTCTCTTAAGCCAGAAATCACACTTGCTAAACTTAGCGAACAACTTCTTTTCCCGCAACCTTTGCAAAGTGAAACTTAGATGACTCGCATGCTCTTCTTCGCTCTTCGAGTAGATCAAGATGTCATCAATGAAAACAATCACAAACTTATCAAGCACATCATGAAATACTCGGTTCATGAGGTCCATGAACACCGCAGGAGCATTGGTCAATCCGAAGGGCATGACTCTAAACTCGTAGTGACCATACCGCGTTCGGAAAGCTGTCTTGAAGATATCACTAGACTTCACTTTCAATTGGTGATATCCGGACCTTAAGTCAATCTTTGAGAACACAACTGCACCCTTCAACTGATCGAAGAGATCATCGATTTTGGGCAGCGGATATCTATTCTTGATAGTCAACTTATTCAACTCACGGTAGTCGATGCACAAGCGCATACTACCGTCTTTCTTCTTGACGAACAAGACCGGAGCTCCCCAAGGTGACACACTAGGCTGCACGAAACCTCTATCAATGAGCTCATTCAACTGATTTTGCAACTCTTTTAACTCAGTAGGAGCCATCCTGTACGGAGCTTTAGATACCGGAGCAGCACCAGGGACGAGATCAATAGAGAATTCGACATCTCTGTCCGGAGGCACTCTGATAGATCATCGGGGAAGACATCAACAAAGTCGCAGACAACTCGACTTACGTCGACTCTTTTCTCCACTATACCCTTGCCTTCGGATGAAGCATCATCCACTAGGGCATAGACTTGCATCGGTCAGACAGACACCTTCTTACAAACCCTTCTCTTTTCACCCTGAAATTCAAAGACCGAACTTCCACAAATATGGAACTGAATCTTCTTTGAGGAACAAAGGAACACAGCTTTGTGGGCTGTCAACCAATCAATTCCCAAAATAACATCGAAGTCCTTCATGTCAAGAATCACAAAATTGGCTTCCAAGTTCTTCTCACCAATCAACACGGGACATTTAGATAACCCCTTATCTAGTTTCACAACAGAGGACCAGTAGGTGTACTAATCAATAAACAACTAGACAACTTCTCGGGGATTAGGTTAGTCTTCTTGATGAATGCGAGATGACATGAACGAATGAGATGCACCCGTATCAAATAAGACAAATGCAGAAATAGAAGCGACTAACAATGTACACTGTAATCACATCATGGCTTGGATCTGCTCAGCACTTGGAAATACTGAAAACTCTACCGGAGGGAGGAGCGGGAGCACTCTTCACCAGGCGGCGGCTCTTTGGGCGAGCCGCCGCCCGGAGAGGCACGAGCAAAATGACCAGCTTGCTTGCGGTAGAAGCAAACGGGATTCTTGGATCCAACGGGGGTGGCTGCACCATGAGGGCTTCGAACAAAAGGCCTTGCACTTGCACTTGCACTTGCACTTGCACTTGCTGGTGGTCGGTTTCCGCCATCTTGTCTAAAGCGGCCGGGCTGCTGAAAACCCGTGTTCGACCTACACTCTTAGCCCGAAAGGTAGGAGTGGGGTAGGGTGTAGGTCTCACAAAACGACGGTCATTACGATCCACCAAACCAGAATTCCTTGATTGCCAAGGCTTTTGCACACGAGCACTTTCCTTCTCTGTTTCTTCCAACTTCTTCGAGTTCTGCACCACTTGAGCATAGCTCACTATAGGCTGGACTGTGAGGTAAGCTTTAATGGCGGGCGCGAGTCCTTTGAAGAACTTCTTTGCTTTGTGGCGAGGTCTTCCTTCAAAGAATGCGGAGCAAAGAAATGAAGCTCCTCGAAACTGTTGGTACTCCAACACGAGACAGAGTTCCTTGAGTCGAATCATAAACTCGGCTTCCTTCGCATCCTTCACCGCCTCGGGAAAGTAGTTCATACAAAAAGCCTCTTTGAATAACTCCCAAGTTACAACTCCTGCATGCAAACCTTCCAAAACGGGACGAGTGGAGATCCACCATGCATCGGCTTCTTGTTGCAACTCACTTCGCGCAAACAAAATCTTCGAGCTTCCGAGCATTGCGGATGTCGGAAAGCCTTCTCCAACTCACGAAGCCACTTGTTAGGAAACAAGGGGTCCTTGGTAACTCCGGTAAAAGTGGGTACTTGCATCTTGAGAAAACTCTCCATCAGGCGAGTATGAGGAGTTCCGCTAAACCTCCCGCATTCGGGGACTGCGGCATGAGGATTCACATTAGCACCAGCCCGGGTCTCATTATGCAGAGTCATGAAACCCACCAACATCTGGTTGAACTGAGCTGCTTGCTGCTGCTACACGGTCGACCGCCCTAACCCCCCAACCATTTTCCAGCTTCGGGGCAGAATCGGGTTTTTCATGTTTAAAACCCTATTTTGAGTTTCTAACCTCTCATACTCGCATTTTAGAAGGCTAGTACGAAGATGAGGCCAAAGGAGGAAGAGAAACCAAGGGAAAGTAAGGTTTCTAACCATTTGAATGCGTGCTAACACCCGAATCATTACGGAAACGTTAGGAAAGATAAGAATCATCAAACCCTCTTCTTTGAGCTTAGTTTTTGGAGTAGTTCTTCGCAATAAATGATAGATTTGAGTAGTTTTTGCTTGACAGGTGTTTTGAATGCTTGCAAATAGTTTCATTTATGTTTCCCTTTGGTTTGTAAGTGATTTGTGCGAGTCGTTGCAAACGATTTTGCATTTTGGCTCTCAGACCCAGCCGAGAGCACTCGCGAGAGCCCAAAATTGGGGATTTTTGATTGAGATGGAATTAGATCAAATTTAAGGTATACTTAGGACCCTATTGATGCCAATTAGACATTCCCAAAGTTTCGGACAAGAGCGATTGCTCGAACCCAAAATTATCAGCGAAGGATAGCGTCTCACTACAATACTTGAGTAAGGCGCCGTCAATTCCGAGCGGGAGATCTAGTTCTAAGGAATACATTAGCTTCTGATCCATGCCACCAGAGGAAACTAGATCCCTCATAGGAAGGACCATATATGGTAATCAAACCAATTGGTTCGGGGGCATATAAGCTAAAGAACATGGCAACCGAGAAAGAGCTGGAACGTTCGTGGAATGCTAGACATATGAAGAAATATTATCCTTAAGAAGATCATCATTTTCATTTTTGATGTAACAACATTCAACTCAATCAATGCAATTCCTAGTTTCAACCCAATATCTTTTGATTGGGGGCAACGTACAATATTTAGCGGCAAACGGATCAAAATCAAAAGGCATCGGTTTAATACCCGAGTGGGACTTTCTCAGGCTTAATGAATTTCTACGGAAATCTTTAAGGAAAGGCATCGGTTTAAAACCCGAGTGGGACCTTCTTAGGGTTAATGAATTTCTACGGAAATTTTTAAGTAAAGGCATCGGTTTAAAACTCGAGTGGGACCTTCTCAGGTTTAATGAATTTCTACGGAAATCTTTAAGTAAAGGCATCGGTTTAAAACCCGAGTGGGACCTTCTCAGGCTTGATGAATTTCTACGGAAATCTTTAGGCCGCGTTTGGTTCCGTGTTTCCCTGGAATCAGATTCCAGGGAATCATGATTCCAAAAAAAAAAAAATCCATTGGTTCATACTTGACTCGGAATCAGGGTTTTTCCATGATTCTATTGGAACCCGCTTTTTAGTGTAAAAACCCGATTTCATTGGAAACGTTTCCAAATAGAATCACCCAAATCGAACCATGGTATAAATTTGGGAGACTCGAATAGAATCAGTATTATCGTGCTTTTCTGTATCTCTAGGGTTCAGCTCTCGCAGAGGTTCTCTTCCGTTCCGTCGAGCTCGAGTGTTTTTGTTTCGTTGAGCTTCATCGATTTGGCTTCCATTTGTAGCTTCTTCTTCCCATTTCTGCAAATGGCGTCTCACTCCTTGCTCTCTTCGTGCAGGAAAACCAAAAACGAAAGAAACAACAGAGACATCCAGTGGAGTAGAGAAAAACTAAAACAAGCAAGGCTAGCTCGATCTCTCTCTTTTTCAATTTCTTGGGTAACCTCCATCGATTTGGCTTCCATTCGTAGCTTTCTTCTTCCCATTTTTGCAAATGGTGTCTTACTCCTTACTCTCTTCGTGCAGGAAAACCAAAAACGAAAGAAACAACAGAGACATCCAGTGGAGTAGAGAAAAACTAAAACAAGCAAGGCTAGCTCGATCTCTCTCTTTTTCAATTTCTTGGGTAACCTCAAGTTATAGCTCGCGAGTTGCAACGCGTTTAACAATCGCCGATTAATTTGTCACATTTGCAGCACTGCAATCTGTTGATACACTTATCGAAGGTAGTGTTCTTCCAACTCCCGGGGAAAAGAAGTGCCCTTTGGCCTCTGAACCGGCTTCATTGAAGGTATTTTAATTTCAGTTGGATAAAAGGTATTACTAGATTCTGCAATTCCTTGTAAATTCTTTCATTCTGCTAGGGTTGGATTAGGATCATTGTTTTAGTCAAGTTTTCTTTCTGTTTTCAGGACTCTGGTGCCCTTTTAGTACCTTCCCCTTCCTAAAAAAAAAACATTATTCCTTAAAGATGTAGTCATTGTGTTCATAAGCTGGTCTAAATATTCAATCCTTGCTTTCAATTTGGCATATCAGATAGGGTCATCTCATGTTTGAGAATGAATCTTGGTTTGCTTTCTATAGCTTTTGTCAAATGTATGGTGAGTTTATTCTTCTTCCAACTGTTCAGTGATAAGAGAATAAAATTTGGGTTCTTTGTTATGGAATTGGGCATATTAGGGTTTTGGAAGCTAATATGCCCAATTCAATGGCTAATTTCAGGTTGTTAATTTTGAATGGGATGGTTATTATGGGTTGTGATAAGATAGGGCTTTGGAGAAATCAATGTGTCAAGAAAGATATCAATCTTAGGGTTTTCAATGGGTGAATGGTTTATAGACTAGACCAAGTGGAGAGGGTGACGTGTGGATGTTGTGGCTTGCTTGTCAGCATCAGCTTGTTGATGGTTGAAATTGATGAAAACTAAATCTGAATCTTGAATCTTGGAAGCTAGGGTGTTCTTCAACCTTGTAAGCTTTAACTTGAACCTCCTGTTTTTCAACTTTGTAAGCTTGAACCCCATCTCTAGATCTCTTTCTACTTCAGGCTCATTGCTACAGTTCATATCCTTTTCGTATTGTTATTATTATAATACAACCCTCTATATTATTAGGTCGTATGGAGTTGTTCTTAATTGTGAACTCTCTCACCATCAGATTCTTACGAAGTTGTAGACAAGACATCTTTGAAGCATATCAGATTATCATCAGTATCTTTGAAGTCAAGTTCACTCCAGGATCTCTCTGTTGAGAGCCAGCAGTCTTCTAAGGTTGTAAGTGCCTTTGGTGTGTGGGTTTTGGAAATGTATAGGGCTGGTGTAGGTTGGGGTTAGGGTCTAGTAGAATTTGGCCAGGCTTAGGGTTGAAGGTTTCTAAGTTTTGAAGCTTGAAACCTTGCTGTAATTGTGATTTCAGAACTGGATTTTATGTTTTAAGGTTTGAATTCTAGGGTTATAAGGTTTTGAAGCTTTGTAGGGTTTGGGAGTTATAGGAATTTTAGAAACACTAGGGTTTAGGGTTTTTAGAGGTTGAAGATAAAGTGCGGCAATTTTCAAAACCTAAGGGACGAAGGCTTAATGGTGAGGCTAAGGGTAGGGATAGGGTATAGGGGAGGATGTGATCCAAATGGGGGTGGGGGGAGATTGGGGTTGGCGATTTAAGAGTTTAGAAGGGGAGGAGCTTTGCTGCTGCCGCAGAGAAGAAATGGGGGGGGGGGGGGAGCTCTTGGGTGGTAGGGAAGGAGGAGGGAAGGGCTGGGGTAGGTTGTACTTGCTTGGGAATGGAAGGGAGCTGCTGGAGTTGATGAATTCTTGCTGGAATTTGAAGAAAACTGCAGAACTCACACACTTTAAAGCTGCTGTAGGTTTTCTGACTTCTCTTCCTCCAAACTCTCGATCACAATTTTATTATTCAATTCAACTTGCTGATTACAGAGAATGAAGGCTTATTTATAGCCTCTTAAAAAAAAACACTAGAACTCAACACTGATGTGGAGTTCAAACTAGCAATCCAATTTATTCCTGGTTTATAAAACAACAGAGTCTAGTAACTGTGGCTGAGGATCTTACCAAATATATATATATATATATAGATTGATGCGTTTACATTTTTATCTAAACACAGCACCTCTAACCTCCCTCAGATGCTATGTAATGTTGTTTGCTTTAGTTGCTAAAGTAAACAAAATAGTCTTAGAACTGGATTTATTAGTTAGGGCAAAACTTGGTTCTTAGGGGATTGCTGAGTATTATTCTTGATTATTAAAGTAGGATTTATACAACAGTTCAACTAGGATAAGGTAATATAGTTGAATTAGTATGGGTTTACCATGGAATCTATATCTATTTTGAAAGAACAATATCAGCTAATCTTCTCTGTCTTAAAAAGCAAAACATGTCTAGCAAATTTTTATTTTATTTTTGGTTGAAGGAGAAAAGAATGCTACATGTGAGGCAAATATGGCTTATGTACATAAACAGAAAATTGCCGTAAATCCTCATGGAGGAAAGGTAAAAATACTAGGCACCTATATGAGTTCCAACTTTGATAATGATTGTCCCTGTTGTCCATTGCTCCTAATTTCCTTTCCTTGCTTAGTCCTTCGCTTTCATTTCAGATGTGTATCCAATTTTAGTCTATATCCAATTTTAATATATATATATATATATATATTCTTCCTATAATTACATTTCAGGCCCAAGTCCGATACTCACCTTGCTGAAAAATGGCTTACCCAAGAGATCGTGTCTTCCCCAACCGCACTGAGTTGATAATTATTATGGTGGCCACTGTGGTTGTCATCATAGTGGACCGGTATATAAGAAGATACCTTAGGAGGGAACCATATAGACTAGATGGTCGACGTGGATTTCTTGAGACCCAACGTATGATTGGTGGCACCGAGCGTACGTGTTGTGAGCTAACAAGAATGAACAAGAAATCAGTTCATAGCTTGATTCATTTGTTGCGTACGAGGGGGCTCTTACAAGACAACAAATTGGTATTAGTTGAGGAACAAGTGACGATGTTCCTGCATTGTGTTGCACATCACATTAAAAATTCAACTCTGAAGCACAATTTTGGGCATTCTGGTGAGACAATTAGTCGACACTTCAATAAAGTGTTAAACGCAATGATGAAACTGCACCCATTACTTCTAAAACCCCCTAGTCTCACCACACATCCGAAGATAGTTGAGAACCATAAAAGCTTCTACCCATTCTTTAAAGATTGTGTTGGAGCGATTGATGGGTCTCATATACCAGCGTGGGTCTTGGATGAACAACATAAGAAGTTCCGTGATAGAAAGGGTCAAATTACACAAAACATTTTAGCTGCATGTGACCATGACAAAAAATTTACATATGTACTTGCTGGTTGGGAAGGGTCTGCATCTGACTCTCACATTTTGGATAACGCTATTCATAGAGATGGAGATGGAAAATTAGTTGTTCCACCTGGTAAATACTATCTTGTGGATGCTGGTTTTGCCAATCAGAGAGGTTTTTTGACACCATATCGGAATGTTAGGTACCATCTCAAGGAATGGAAGAGGGGAAATCAAAGACCCAAAAATGCAAAGGAGTTGTTTAACTTGAGGCACACGAGGTTGCGCCATGTCATAGAAGGTGCTTTTGGTTGGTTGAAGCAACGTTTTAAGATATTGGCAACTCGAGCAGAGTTTCTATACAGAACTCAAGTAAAGATTGTCATAGCTTGTGTATTGCTTCACAACCACATTTTGAACCACAACACTCTTGAAGAAGAGGAGGAATGGCTTGCTGGGGAGGGGACACAAGGGTTAGGGACCACAACAGGTTCCTCTTCTGCACCTCACATTGTTGAAGATGAGTATGATAGTGAGTCTAATGAAAGTGAAGACCACGACGACATCCATCTGGGTGCGGAAGCATTTCGAAATGGACTGGCAGAACAAATGTGGCATGCATACACAACAGAAGTTTATGATGATGAAGACATAGAATCGGAGAGTGACAATGAGTCAGAATCAGACGATTAAGTTTTAACATTTACTGTTTAAAATGAAGTACATTAATTTAAATGTATGTTTTTGAGTTTGAAATATACTTCGATTTGCTTTAATTTTCTGGTTAACTTTGTAGTATAATTGTCACAATATGTTTAATTCTACTGTTAGAATTGCATCCCTATTTTAATTGTGTGGATTTACTATGACCATCATTTTGGTATTAAGTACATCATCTGTTTCAGGATGTCAACGAGTAGTGTAAATGATGTGACAACTTCTTACTTGAAGTATAAGAACAGGAGATGTAATTGTGGGAAACTTGCAGCTGTCAAAATTTCATTGTCATCCAGGCATCCTGATAGGTTGTACCAAGGGTGTGAAGACTCTCCAAATGGATGCTCTTTTTTCCATTGATGTGAACCAATTGGAGAACATCACACACCCTTAGAGACATCTAGTGGTATGCAGATACAACAAGATGTGGATGTGAAAGATGTGTTGAAGTCTCAAAAGAAGAATGTGCAGCTCTGCCACTTTGGCTAGCAGTTGACTTTCTTCATTAGCAGCACACTCTTGTATGCAGGTTACTACAGATCATTCTCTAGTACTAACTCTTCCTTTTCTAAAGTGTGTAATTACTTGAAAGGTAAAGTAGCAGTATAAAGCATTAAATGGGTCATGATTTGATTTGTTAGATGTTTCGATTTACAATATGATGCTTGAGTACTTTGGACAATTTATAATATGGTTCAGTACTTTAGACAATTTATGGGTTTTCATGAGGATAACCAGCCATCTGTTTCTTCACAGCATAATCAGGTATGAATCTGATGCTTCTGAAAATCAGGATCTCCTTCTTCTTCTTCTAGTTGAGCTTCTGTTGGTTGATGTTTCAGTAATTGTTTTTACAGGAAATGGAAGTAAATCTCATCATCATGGACTACTGTATGCCTGAATGACAGGCTATGATCTGCTCAATTAAATCAAGGTTTGTTTTTGTTTTTACTCTTTTTGTTTTACATTTTTATTCTGGGAATCTTTCTCACATAGTAATTCTTTTTCAAAGAGGCTAAATAGATTTTTTCTGCTTTTGTTGTACAGGAATCTTCATCTCTAGAAGACATGGCTGTTCTCATCATGTCCTCTGAGAAAATGTACCTTCTAGGATTAACAGGTAAAAACAAATCAAGATTATCTCTCTTCAGCACTTCCAATTGGGTTCTGAAAACTTGAAATGTTATCCAAATTTTAAGCCTCATCTCTCTAGCTATTTTACTTACTGGTTTTCCCATGGCAGGATCTCCATCACTTTCACAAAGATGGATGACAAGTAACAAATTTCCCACTGTGAGTCTCTTCAGATTTGATTTTGAATGCTTTTTAATCTTTTGGGCTTTACATTTAGTTTTGCTTATTTTCTTCTTTGTAGATATGAATTTCTTTGAATTTCTTTTGGTTTTTTCCTAGTTTGAAGACTGCTTTTGAAATATTGATCTTTGTTTGCAGCAAGAAGCTTTTCGAGAAACAGGGGATCTTGAATTCAATATGAACGACGCAGATGGTGTACATATTGGTTAAACCAGGCTTCCATAAACCAATGTATATATGCATTGCAACTAGGAGAGAGAAACTGTACTTGTACCTGTAACTGGAATTCTGGAATATTTTTGGCTAATTTGTTTCTTATCTTTCAATTCCCCTGGTTTTCTTGATGGCTAGCGCTTTAAAAAAAAAAAAAAAGGAACAATAGACTTCTGCACTGTTTTCTTTGGCACATCTATGCTTCAAAGTACAGTCTGTATAGTACTTGAGAATGATAATAAATTTGTTCTTTTGCTTCGGTTTCTTCATAGTTGCAGATATCTTACTCTACTTGTATTCTTAATTATCTCTTATAAACATTCGCCTCCATTTCTTGCCTCTTCTTGTGTTCTTAATTTTCTTATAACATATTTGTTTATGATAAAAGGAGTCTTATCAATGGTCCAGGTACTACGCTTGCTTATCTATAAAATTCACAACTTCCAGGTGAATACGGAAAACTTCCAATCAAAGACAGCAATATAGTTGGATAAACTTAAAAATGCTTAAAACAGCTTCCTTAATTGGCAATGATAGGATGGTTAATGCACTAGTTTGCACTTACCTACCTTGTTCATAGTTAATGCATAGTCATCCAGATACTGTGGATGGAAGATTATCAACAGTGAAGTACCAGCATGCACTGTATGGTTTTGTTCATATCTTTTCATACTTAGACCAAGTCATGTGGATGGATTAGAATTATAAACCGTGAAGCAGGAATTTGAACTTTCCTTTGTATTTGGGCACATTCCATACTAGTGCAGTTAATCTTTCCATCTATGTTAACAATCACATATTTATTGCTTTTCCTCTCAATGTGATATCTGAGATGGATTCAACAATGCGCAAGACAGATCCAAGAGTGCAATTGGCAGATTGTTAATGTCACAACCCTTGCTAAAAATTCACCATCTTTCGTATTTTGCACTTGAGTTGAATGAGAAAACAAGATTGGTGTAGGCCTCTCCAGTTAATTACGATGAAGCTTAGTTGTGCTTACCATAAAATGACATAATTAAGGTTGTTCAGTATCAAGAGCTTTTGGATTTCAAATGGGTTATTAGTGCTCCAGTTGCAAAATTGGTCAAGCATACATGTTTATGTAATTTCACTTTCCTGTAGCCCTCAATGTTGTACCCACATTTTGGAATTGATTGTAAGCTTTTTATATTAAATGTCTTAGCGTGAGCCAAAATGTTAAATGCTTACCTATAATTGAAGGTGACAAAGGACTTTTATGTTAGATGGCTACACATAAGTGGCATGTAAATTATTTTATTTCTTTTTTAATACATGACAAGAAAAATCACATTCATTTGTTGGTGGTGGTCACACCACCATCAAACCAGGAAAATCACAATTTATCCTTAACATTGATCTTGTTGGATACCTCAAGGAGAGGCAAATGCAAAATGTCTATTTATTCTTGTACAAGATTTTCTAGAATGTAATTTTTTTTTTGACCCAGCACGTCAAGTTGTTGGTGATGGTTTGTTTAAAAGGTTGAATCCACTCCCAGAATCAGGGTAACCAAACAGTTTTTCAGACAGATTCACTTTCAGAATTAAGGTTACCAAACAGTTTTTCAGACAGATTCAGTTTTAGAATTAGGGTAACCTAATGGTTTTTCAAACAGATTCACTTGTCAGAATCAGGAGAACCAAATAGTTTTTTTATAACGATTCTACAGAACCTAAATCCACAGAATCATGATTCTATAGAAACATGACTCTGAATTGGATTCCATAAAAACGTGGAACCAAACGCGGCCTTAAGTAAAGGCATCGGTTTAAAACCCAAGTGGGACCTTCTCAGGCTTAATGAATTTCTACGGAAATCTTTAAGTAAAGGCATCGATTTAAAACCCGAGTGGGACCTTCTCAGGCTTAATGAATTTCTACAGAAATCTTTAAGTAAACGCATCAGTTTAAAACGACTAAGACCTATTCAAGCGAAGGCTTCAGTGAATGACAAAGCTCAAAGGATAAAGTTAATTCTTTATTTCTTTAAATGACCAAAAGGGGCCAACCTTTACAACAAAATTCTCAGAAAAAATACATATGAGATAACAAGTGTTGAGATACAATCTTCTCTCGGTCGGGAAGAAACGTCATCATCGGCAATTGCGAAGAACTCCAAAAAAGGATCGAAGCAGCTTTTTTCGGAAGCAAGACGAGTCAAGAAAAAGGAGTCGGGAAACGTATGACAACTACTGGCCGTGGAGGCATAGGTCCTCTCATCATTTGATTCTCACCCTCGGCGATTGCGAAGAATTTCGTAGACTCTCACCTACAAAATCCTCCACAATTCCATACTCTTTATCCAACTTTTTCTGAAGAAGCTTGACCTTTGGTCAGACCTACATTCAAGGCAAGCTCTTCATAGCTGAATCCTCTAAGAGGGGACAAAGGAGGAGAGTCATCAAGATAGTGCATTATATCCAGATCTGGAATGGACAGGTTCACCACGTCCTTGGCCCAAGCAGGAAGAGGAAGCTGCAGCTTTTCAAACACTTCGGGATGACAATTTGCACGGTGGGGA
The DNA here is from genome assembly GCF_041222555.1 of Hakea prostrata. Lineage (NCBI taxonomy): Eukaryota > Viridiplantae > Streptophyta > Magnoliopsida > Proteales > Proteaceae > Hakea > Hakea prostrata. Next base: position 16,410,489 of record NC_142610.1, on the reverse strand, counting down.
GCCCTATTGAAATAAATATTTCTCCCTAAGATCGACTCCCATACCCTGTTCTCGCTATCCCGCTATGCCTGCAAATTATAAGCATTCTGCAAATATTTGAAGAGGCAAGCCCTGCGAACATCAGTCGGAAGAGATTCGGGCAAAAGGGTAACAGCTTGCCTTGGTGGCACAGGAGCCTTAGCTCCAGACCCTTTTGGCTCTCCCGAAAGCTTCTCAACTTCCCGCTCCAACCTTCGGATTTTCACCTTAGCATCATCCAAATCCGAATGAAGTTGCACGATTTCAAAATTCTTCACTCGGGCAACTTCCCAAAGCCTATCCTTAAGATGAGCAATCTCGACGTCTTTGGCTTTGGATTCCTCCCAAAGCCGAGAGAGACTATTACTCAAGGCACTGAGCCTAAAAGCTGATTCCACCTACTTATGGAAGTTATCAGAAAGGCTCCTACAATACTTCATGAGTGAAAAGAAAAGCAGGGAAGAGATACTTACAGCACAAGAGACTTTACAAAATTTTTCCGAGACCGCAGTGAAGGCTCTTCTCTCGGCGAGCATCTGAGCAGAAGTGCACCATTCTAGTGCCTTCTCAAAGTCACCTGTCACCAAGTCAGACCTCTTCAGTGACCAAGAAGGCCCTTACACATCATCATCATCTGACCGAGGACGCTTTCTTTTAGAAGCAGCACCCTCGGCCTCTACAAAAACCTGCTCCACGGACGGAGGAGGAATCTCCACGGCTAGTGAAGGGTTGGAGGAAGATGCCAACGAGGCACCAGCAGGGGTTTTAGAAGTGTGAGTCATGACAGAAGGAATAACGTCTTCCTTAGGAGACCGAAGAGTCTCCATCATGGAAGATGGTGCGAGAGAGGCACTATCAGAGGCTATGGGAATCTGAACTTGGACAGAAGCATCAGCATAGGCTGTGGGAATTTGAACTTTAGTAGGATCGCCAACAACAGTCTCTTCAAATGGAACAACCTTTGTCAATACTAGAGTAGTCTTCTTGAAAGATATTGCCCTAAGCACATCCAAGTTAACTCTTGGAGGCACTGCGACAAAAAAAAAAACAAATACCGTCAATCCAAGAGGTTAGCCAACGCAAAAAACAAAAGAAGAAGAGAAACCCTAGATATCTAAAGTATGATATCCAACAAAGAACTTCAGGAATGAATAACCCCCAAGGATACTACTTTGGAGGATACTCAGGGAGAAGAAGTTCGTTTTGGAACCGAATAGAGAAAAGGAGAAAAGGAAAACTCACTTGTTAAGGTTCCGATTTGGGTATCATCAGAAGATAAAAATGCAGAGGAAGCAAAGGCAAAGAGAAACGACTATTCTTGCAAGGGACGAAGACAAGAATGAAGCACACTTGAGGGACTTAAATAGCCTCATGAAGCGACGTGACGGTTGAAAACCCACGGATCAAGGGTCAAAGAATAAGGGACGTTTCAAATTTCGAAACAAATGCAAGATCAATGGTCAGGGAATAATGACATTTCAAATTCATAACTCAAAAGCTAAGCCTCCACGTGGAGCATTGCGCACCTGATACGAGGATACCAGCCAAACACCAACCGTCGCAAAAGGTAGATTCCGATGGTCCCGAACGTCAATCTCTTTAAGATCCCCGAACGTCAACGTTGGCGAAGGTACAAGATTATTTTAGAAAAGCCAAGTTCAGTTCCCGAACGTGATTCTGAGGGAAATGAAGTAAATTTCTTAGTACGCTAAGAGAAAGTACTGCCAGATCATTGCAACAGTTATTGAAAGAGTCCAAGAAAAAGGAGATAAATATTCACTATCTGATTGGTCAAGGGGAACAGAAACAGAGACCTCACCACCAAAATCGCCCTTACCAACGCTATATTCAGAAGGACCCTCAGAAGAAACCCTACCACCTTCCATTACTATGAAGGTCGGGTTCTGTTTTTTACAAAAATAAAGCGAAGATGAAAGTAAAAAAGATCGAGACAACAAGTAAAGAGAACAAAGGAGTCAATGAACTTACTGATTCACCGAAGCAGAGAGCTTAAAAGTGAGAAGAGCAGTAGGGCGCAAGGAAGATGATGAAGTTTCAAATTCCAGACAAAGAGAATGAAACATATGAAGACAACGAATCGCCTTTAAGCACACAGATGATCGAGGACGTGTACGGTCAAGATAAATTCAGCATCAATGATCACGATCAGAAGACGTTTCAAAAAAGTTTGAATTAGAACAGGCGTTTTGAGAAACTATCGTTTCAATTTCGTGGGCAATGATGATTTGGACTGTAGAGGATGCGTGGCATCACCCTCGTAGAGAATAAAGACATTCACGAAACTTGAGTAAAAAGAGAAGCAGCCGCATTAAATGTGATACGACATTTAATAAGCGAAGGATTATGTAGAACCCTCATTCGACAAATAGGTCCAATTCAAACCAAGCCTTCGGAGTTGCCAGAACGCTTGGTCTGGGGGGCTCGTGATACGGGAGAAATCAAAATAGAATCGGGTCCGCCCTTGGTTTGATCTTCGACCCCGGTCAGGAAGAAGTGAACTGACTCGCCTCCGTGCGGGCCGGGTTTACTTGATAACTTGCTGAGGAAGTAAACTGCCCAGTCAACAAGCACGCCTGAATCCGTGATACTTGGAGCCAACGGATCCGTCAACAGACTGTTAAACGACATTTATGGGAGCAAATGATCGTGCTTACTTGGGTAACTGCCATGCTATGATCGTGTAGTTATCTATTATCCTACCGCGAACGGATCTATTAGTAACGGATCTAACCGTTAAGATTGGACGGCCACCTGAAGAAGGTTCGAGTAAATCCAACGAAGGAGATTCAAGGGTAAACCCTATATAAACACAACCTACTTTCAAGAGAGGTATCTCAATCATATTCCATCTATTCGCATTCATACTTTTGCTCGTACTCAAGCCAGAGCCTTTTGTGATCAGTTCATTAGCTGACTTAGCCTTCAGAGGTGGACTCCCAACCCCAGCGGTCGGACAACATCTGATGATTGTTTTTGCAGGTCATCCATCAGAGATCTAAGGGCTGAGCAGATTTTGGACGCATCAATGTTGAATCTCTGCTTGGAAAATTTTGAATTTTGGGATCAGGAATCTAGCAGAGAAGGTTTTGCCATGGAAAGTCCCAAATCCACAATTTGAAAGCAAAGTAGAGGGCAAAAATCCATTGTAAAGAAACACTTAGATGATTGTAGAAGTTGAGTTTTGAAATACCATTTCCAATCTCGTCAACCTTATATCACTGGGGTGCACAAAATCGTTCCAATCTCATCAACCTCATATCACTATGGGGTGCACAAAATCGTCAATGTAATAGCATTTTCGTTATAAAAAAAATGGGTCATTTCAGTGTAGCAACAAAGGCCAATGATGGGTTAGTAAAGCGGTTAAAGACTCTACCTCCCACGGGGAGGTCTCGGGTTCGCACCCATTTGGCGGCATTAATTTGAGGATGTAATCGTGGTGCGCGCAAGCTGGCCCGGATGAACCTCATAAAAAAAAATGTAAAAAAAAAAAATGTAAAAAAAAAGAAGAAGTTAAATTTGGCCAAAAAAAAAGAGAGAAAAGCATCGGCAGTTGAAGAGAGTCGACTCATGAATTCTAATATTTCCATGCAAGGAATTCTGATTTTTAATGGACAGATTTACATCTCAGTGGGAAACAAAAAGAGAGGAAAAATAGTTCTGTAAATAGATGAAAATAAATGGAAAGATGTAGATCTGCATGTGGATCTGTTTAAATGTTCGAATATTGATCAAATAGTGAAAACACAATTGAACATAAAAATGGCCGATAGCTCAAAAAAACGAAATCCATGCCTATTGCATGCATGTTTATTTGGCTTGAGCTCTGCTTGTGGTACCTTTTATGCTTATAATTGAAGTTACCCATACCCCCAAAATATTATGATAACCTCTAAATATGAACTCTTCTAAAATTTGAAGAAATTAGACGCATTGCATTTCTCTCAAATCATTTGATGGAGGCACGAAAATTATGATATTCCAATACAGCATAAAGAAGAAACTACTACTTGGTGATCAAAGTACCGCATTCTGTTTAGAAATCAATTGCTGAAGATGGAGATAGATCGATGTTTCGCGAGGCACACCTTTTTCTCCCAAACACAAAAAAAGTCCCCCCCCCCCCAACCAAAAACATTGGCCTAAAATGAAGGTGTTGTCATTGTTGGCAACTTAAGTGGGTTTTGATATGGTACAGCAACACACAAAAAGGTTCCGAGAGAAAGAATCCAATTCAAATAAAGAAAACTCAAGAATCCCGTTTTTGAGGGTCTCTGTCCAGTTTTGATCAACCTCTTCATCGGATGGTCATCCAGTGTCCGATTGAGCCGATTTTTGGAGGAGAGCTTCACGACTTCTTGATCTTCAAATCCAACGGTGGGATTGTTCATTGGAGATCTCTAAATTAGTCCGATTGGTACGTCAAAACACTCCTTGTTTAAGTCAGATAGGAACTCTGAGTTTGATTCAAACTCTGAGTCCAGTTTTGATCAACCTCTTCATCGGATGGTCATCCAGTGTCCGATTGAGCCGATTTTTGGAGGAGAGCTTCAGGACTTCTTGATCTTCAAATCCAACGGTGGGATTGTTCATTGGAGATCTCGAAGTTAGTCCGATTTGTACGTTAAAACACTACTTGTTTAAGTCAGATAGGAACTCTGAGTTTGATTCAAACTATGAGTTAAATTAATCTATAAAAGGAGAGCAAACTCCAGCAGAAGATGAGGACGTTTTGAGGAGCTTGGGAATAGCGTGGAGGTCGAACCAGAAGACGTTGGTTGGCTATGGAGATCTGAAGCTTGGGAATAAGAAGTCTTTTGTTTTGCTGAACAAGAAAGAAAGTGAAAGAGAAGAAAAAAGAAGCAGCAGAAGAAAAGAAGGGAACATGGTTGTATGGCTTTTTTAAAGAGAGAAAACTGAAAAAGATTGAAAAGAGAAAAAAAAAAGAGTTGGAGAAAAAGAGAAACAAGTATTGTTACCATGCATCTTACACAAGTTGAGGTAACCCGTATTCACAAGTGATTGTCTATTATTTTCTAGGTTATGTTTAGTGATGAAGAATCTAGCTCATGAATGTAATTTGGGGAACTTGAATTATTGGTTTACATTGTGACCTAGCAAGTTGGAGCTTGTCTAGGGGGTTGGGGTTGGTGCCCTTGTCTAAATTGCATTTTAGACTATAGCAGGGATTGGTGTTCCTGGACTGTTGTAGCAGTCAAAATATCTAAGAGTGTATTGAATAATATACGAAACCCTAGGTAGGGTATTATTCCGTGGATGTAGGCAATTTGGCCGAACCACGTAAACTCTGGTGCATTGCGTTTTTGTTTATTTTTCTTTGTTGCACATATTGGAGTGCCTTGATTGCAGAGTGGTGGTACACCTGTCCGGTAGACCCAACCACATTGTGATGAATATTTGAAGACACTGATTCACCCCCCTCTCAGTGTCAATCTGGGAATAACAATTGGTATCAGAGCCAGGTTCCCGTGAAGAGAAGTGTAACCATTTCGGGATTTGATCAGAAAGTTTGTAAGAATGGCCACAAGTGAAGGCAGCTCCAAAGACTTTGGGAACCATTTCAAAAGGAGAAGTCTTTTGACTAAGAACGAATGCTACTACTCTGAAGAAGAATCAGATGAAGACAATGACTCAACTAAGAACGAATGCTACTCCTCTGATGATGATAATGAAGACACTGAAGGTGAAATTGATTATGTTGGTGAGTTGTACTTTGCCTTGCTTGATCTCAAAAAGGAAAGGAAGAAAAATAGAGAAATGAAGAATCAACTTGAAAATTCTGAGACAACAATCAAGGAGTTGACTGTCACAATTAGTGAATTGGAACATGTTATAAATGACTCATCATCTTACCTCTCTCTCAAGTGTGAAGAGTGTGAAGAACTTGAGAAAGAAGTTGGAATGTTAAGATCAGAACTTGAAGGAGAACAAAAGAGGAGTTATATAGAAGCTACCACATCATCCACTCCAGTTACATTGAACTTTAAGGACAAGACAGTTGAAAATCAAGTGACAGGGACTACTCACTTTACTTCTACTTGGGAAAGAGATAAGGTACTAGATGAGATCTTGAGTGTTCAGAGGTCACCTCATATTAAAACTGGTCTTGGATACTCAAAGGGGGAATGTTCAAATGTAAATAAGACCAATGGAAATAGAAATACAACAAATCCAATGAGTCTTGATGAGGAGCACCAAAAGAATCCATATATTGGGAAGACCAAGCCAAAGATGAGTAAAGAAGGCAATACTGGAGCTTATCATAAAACATTTAATGGTCAAGGCTTTAATGGGTATTGTTATGGATGCAATAACTTTGGACATAAAGTGGCAAACTGTAGAAGACAAAACAAGGTTGTGGCATTCAACAACATAAACAGATTTGCTCCATTGGATAAGGTTAAAATAGAATGCTTCAGGTGTTTCAAGTTGGGACATATTGCATGGTACTGTTGGACTGCTCTTCCTTCACAGAAGGAGATAAACCTTTCCCAAAAGCTAGCTCAAAGACATGCACAAACAATTCAAAGAAAATCGAGGGAACCTATTGATATATCAGATAAAGCAGTTTGGGTTGAGAAAGGACAAAAAGGAAAAATGATAAATTCCTTGGTAGTTCAAACAGCTTTCAAGGCTCATAGTAGCGAGACACCTTGGATTCTTGATAGTGGGTGTTCCACACATATGACAGGTGACAAGAATAGGTTCTTAAGCCTTGATGTAGTGAAAGGTGGTTCAGTGAGATTTGGCAACAATGATGGGGCCAAGATTGAAGGTAGAGGTTCAATTAAGCTAGATGAAGGAAAGTTAAAATCCAATAATGTTCTATATGTGAGTGGGCTCAAACACAATCTTCTTAGTGTGAGCCAAATCTGTGATGGTGGATATGAAGTTCTTTTCACTAAAGAAGGTTGTGAAATCAAGAAGCCAAAAAATGGCAAAGCAGTGGCTTTAGGAATCAGAACAACCGGAAATTTATATGTCTTATCAAACAGGTGCATGGTGAGTCAAGAGGATGAAAGCTTGTTATGGCATAGGAGATTGGGGCATATAAATTTCAAGAATCTTGCCAAGCTCAGTAAAAGGGAAGTTGTGAGAGATCTTCCAAAGATTAAAAGGCCTTAAAATCATGTATGTGGTCCATGTCAAAAAGGAAAGCAAACTAGAGCCACTTACAAGCCCAAGGAGTATCACATATGCAGCTCCCTTGATTTAATTCACACTGACTTATGTGGTCCTATGAGAACAAAAGCTTTTGGAGGAGAAAGATACTTCATGCTTTTCATTGATGAATGCACAAGAATGACTTGGGTATCCTTTCTAAAAGAGAAGACACAGACATTGGACAGCTTTATAGCTTTCAAGAAGCTAGTTGAAAATGAAACAGGGAAGACTATAAAATGCCTAAGATCAGATCAAGGTAAGGAATATACATGGAGAAAATTTTCAGAATTTTGTAGTGAGCATGGCATAAAAATCCAACATTCAGCTGCTAGGACTCCACAACAAAATGGAGTAGTGGAAAGAAAGAATCGAACTGTTCAAGAGATGGCAAGAACAATGCTCTCTGAAAGTAATATATCAAAAATGTTTTGGAGAGAAGGAGTCTACAGTTCAGTCTACATCTTAAACGAGGTGCATGGTGGGACCAAATAAATCAAAAACTCCATATGAAATGTGGTACAGCAGAAGCCAACCGTGAAGCATTTTAGAGTTTTTGGGTCCAAATGTTTCATCAAGAGAAAGGAAGAAAATTTGGGAAAGTTTGATGACAGGGCTGATGAAGGTATCTTTTTGGGGTATTCTTCTAAGAGCAAGGCATACAGGTGCTTCAACAAAAGACTTCGAAAAGTTGTAGAAAGCTCAGATGTGAAGATAGATGAAAATCTACCTCAGCCCAAATTTGTTACAACTGAGGACTCGACCTTGGACAATGTTGAAGATAATGAAGAGTTTGAAAATGAGACTCCACATGGAGTGGAGTCCGATGAACATGAGTCTGATGTTGAACCAAAAAGAGATGGAAGACCCAAGGATAACAAATGGAACAAAGTGCATCCTCCTGATCAAATCATTGGCACATTAGATGAAGGGATACAAACAAGAAAGCTAAAGAAAAAGAAGACTACTTTCTCACGATATCTCAAGAAGAGCCCAAGTCAGTCCATGAAGCTTGTAAAGATGAAAATTGGGTGAAAGCAATGAATGAAGAGCTTGACCAAATTGAAAAGAACAACACTTGGGAACTAGTTCCTAGACCAACTGATAAGAATGTTATTGGCACCAAGTGGGTATTTAGAAATAAAATGAATGAAGAAGGGCAAGTTGTCAGAAACAAGGCCAGATTGGTGTGTAAGGGATATGCTCAAGTAGAAGGGATAGATTTTGATGAAACTTTTGCTCCAGTGGCAAGGCTGGAATCCATTAGAATGTTCCTAGCTTTGGCAGCCTTTAAGGAGTTTAAAGTTTATCAAATGGATGTTAAATCAGCCTTTCTAAATGGTGATTTAGAAGAACAAGTCTACATTGAGCAGCCGGATGGATTTGAAATAGGTGATGATCCAAATATGGTATGCAAACTCAAGAAAGCATTATATGGTTTGAAACAAGCTCCAAGAGCTTGGTATTCACGACTGGACACTTACTTGCTACAATTAGGTTTAAGGAAAGGAACCGTGGACAGCAACCTCTATGTCATGGCTGAAGATTGTAGTAAATTGGTAGTTGTTGTGTATGTGGATGACATCATCTTTGGAGGTCATTGTGATGAAGTCTGTCAAGGTTTTGCAAGGAAGATGAGTACAGAATTTGAAATGTCCATGCTTGGAGAGTTATCCTACTTCTTGGGTTTACAAGTAAATCAAATGGCAAGTGGCATATTCATATCTCAAATAAAGTATGTTAAGGAAATGTTAAAGAAATTCATGATGGAAGATTGCAAACCAGTGGGAATTCTTATGGTGGTTGGATGCAAGTTGAGCTCAAGTGATGAGTCCCCCTCAGTTGATCAAACTCACTATAGATCTATGATTGGGAGTCTCTTATATCTAATAGCATCAAGACCAGACATTTTACAAGCAGTGTGTCTTGTGTCAAGGTTTCAAGCAAACCCAAAGGAGACTCATCAACAAGCAGTAAAAAGGATTTTCAGGTACTTAAAAGGGTCTATGGAATATGGGTTATGGTATCCTAAGTCTAAAGACTTCACACTTGTAGCCTTCTCAGATGCAGATTGGGCTGGAAGCATTGATGACAGAAAGAGCACTAGTGGAGGTGCATTCTACTTGGGGAGAAGTTTGGTTGCTTGGCATAGTAAGAAGCAAGATTCTATATCTTTGTCTACAGCAGAAGCTGAATATATAGCAGCTGCAACCAGCTGTACTCAAGTGATTTGGATGAAGAGACAAATTTCTGATTTTGGCATCAAATGTGATAAAGCTATAGCTATCAAGTGTGATAACATGAGTGCTATCAATATCTCCAAGAATCCAGTGCAACATTCTAGGACCAAGCATATTGATATAAGATATCACTTTTTGAAAGAAAAAGTGATAAAAGGTGAAGTGAGCTTGGAGTTTGTTCCCACAGAAAATCAAGTGGTTGATATCTTCACAAAACCACTGTCCAAACATAGTTTTGAGAGATTAAGAGTAAAGCTTGGGGTTGTGGCTCCAAGGGGGAGTAAGTGAGAAAATACATAGAACATCATCTCTTCATAGGATAGGAAGGTGCGGTGAACACTCCTATGGAAGAGTCTATGTAGGGGGAGCACAAAGCACCCTTTGTACTTGTTGTCAAAGGGGGAGAGAAAAGAGAAAAGAGAAAAGGAGGTTGAGTTGCCAACAATTCCAAAGGGGGAGATTGTTGTTCCATTGGCCTAAAATGAAGGTGTTGTCATTGTTGGCAACTTAAGTGGGTTTTGATATGGTACAGCAACACACAAAAAGGTTCCGAGAGAAAGAATCCAATTCAAATAAAGAAAACTCAAGAATCCCGTTTTTGAGGGTCTCTGTCCGGTTTTGATCAACCTCTTCATCGGATGGTCATTCAGTGTCCGATTGAGCCGATTTTTGGAGGAGAGCTTCACAACTTCTTGATCTTCAAATCCAAAGGTGGGATTGTTCATTGGAGATCTCTAAATTAGTCCGATTGGTACGTCAAAACACTCCTTGTTTAAGCCAGATAGGAACTCTGAGTTTGATTCAAACTCTGGGTCCAGTTTTGATCAACCTCTTCATCGGATGGTCATCCAGTGTCCAATTGAGCCGATTTTTGGAGGAGAGCTTCACGACTTCTTGATCTTCAAATCCAACGGTGGGATTGTTCATTGGAGATCTCGAAGTTAGTCCGATTTGTACGTTAAAACACTCCTTGTTTAAGTCAGATAGGAACTCTGAGTTTGATTCAAACTCTGAGTTAAATTAATCTATAAAAGGAGAGCAAACTCCAGCAGAAGATGAGGACGTTTTGAGGAGCTTGGGAATAGCGTGGAGGTCGAACCAGAAGACGTTGGTTGGCTATGGAGATCTGAAGCTTGGGAATAAGAAGTCTTTTGTTTTGCTGAACAAGAAAGAAAGTGAAAGAGAAGAAAAAAGAAGCAGCAGAAGAAAAGAAGGGAACATGGTTGTATGGCTTTTTTAAAGAGAGAAAACTGAAAAAGATTGAAAAGAGAAAAAAAAAAAAGAGTTGGAGAAAAAGAGAAACAAGTATTGTTACCATGCATCTTACACAAGTTGAGGTAACCCGTATTCACAAGTGATTGTCTATTATTTTCTAGGTTATGTTTAGTGATGAAGAATCTAGCTCATGAATGTAATTTGGGGAACTTGAATTATTGGTTTACATTGTGACCTAGCAAGTTGGAGCTTGTCTAGGGGGTTGGGGTTGGTGCCCTTGTCTAAATTGCATTTTAGACTATAGCAGGGATTGGTGTTCCTGGACTGTTGTAGCAGTCAAAATATCTAAGAGTGTATTGAATAATATACGAAACCCTAGGTAGGGTATTATTCCGTGGATGTAGGCAATTTGGCCGAACCACGTAAACTCTGGTGCATTGCGTTTTTGTTTATTTTTCTTTGTTGCACATATTGGAGTGCCTTGATTGCGGGGGGGGGGGACACCGGGGGGGGGGCCGGCCCATGGTGTTGATTTTTTTTAGAAAAAATTTTCCCCCCCCCCCGGGGGTTAAAAAGGAAAAAAAAAAAAAAAAAAAAAAAAAAAGGGGGGGGAGTTTGTTTTGTTTTTTTTTTTTTTATCACCTGTTGTTTCCAACTCCCAAACAGAGACGATGAATGACAAGAAAAGTGAAATGTACAGACCGTGGTCTACCCTTCCAGATTAAATGATTGAGAGATGATCTACGATCGCCTGGATTTCATAGAAAAGTTCGGCTTTGCATCCGTATGCATGTGTGAAGGCCACAACAGTTCTTACCATGGTTACTATTCTCCGATGCAAAACAAACCGGAGAAGTCAGCATTTTCAACCCACCTGAAAGTATGATTTCACCATGCAAGAATACCTCACATCAATATGATTCATCCAATGCACGAGTTGGTTTGTGGACTGAATGCGGTTGGGCTGAGAGTATCTTTACTGATGATGGCCAACTGCTATGGTTCAAGCAGGAGCATGATTACTACGGATTATTCGAGTAAATCGGTCCTTGCATGACAAACTGGATTATGCACGAGCACGAGTGTAAACCCGAGATATACTTTACGGATGAGAAGAGAGAAGCTGCTTTGGAGACAAGATCGCCAACTACGTAGCTGTTGTGTACTTTGTCATCGAACTGGAAGAATTGGAAGAACTACTATAGAATAGGACTGGTATGCTGCCTTGATGTTTATTTGATTAGAGTGGACCTCATTTCCTATAATAATTGTAAAATAAAGGGCTTCTTTATAATAAATAATTAAATAAAATATAATAAAAATAATCACAAATAAATAAATTGATGAACATTTCATCACCCTCCTTCGCATTATTAGGGAAAGCTAAATGTTAATGGTAGCTCGTTACGCAACCCAGGAAAGGAGGGGCAAGAGGAGTTCTTAGAGATCATATGGCAAGAGTGTTGTGGTCTTTTAAGATTTTTTTGGGTGTCAAGTCAAATTTTAAAGCAGAATTCGAAGCTCTTTAACACGGCTTAGAGTGAGGCTTGCACTCTAAAATTTTCTCGTCTTTAGGAGGAATGCGACTCCACTATAGTTGTTTTTTTTTTGTATAGCAGCAAAACATTCCATGCTGTCTTCTTCAAAGATGGAGAAGTATTGCGGCATTCTTGAACTAAACTGAGTGAAAAATCTCTCATAAGCACAGCGAGACGAACACTACAACGGATTTTTGGCTGGTTCAGCAGCAAAATTAGAAGTTTCTAATATTAATTTATCTTTATCAATTATGATTAAGAGTGAGTTAGATTGGGATGCCTCTAGGATCCTTACTATCGTTCTAAATAATGAGTGAGCATAAGTTTACATCTTGAGGTTCCTATGAGAATGGGTGTATTTGGGGCAACTGTTGTCGTGAGATTGACTGATCATGCACTCAACAGGGAGAGGTTTATCATCTTTCATTTCAAATGGAAAAGTGACATGGTAGAGATTTGGCATTGTGGATGGTGGAAGGTTCATAGTTCATTAGATCTTAAAGATGGTGTCCAAATTTCAACATTAACGACCTTCATCAGGCCCCTAAACGGGTTTGGATTCGTTTTTCTGAAGTTTCCTCTTAAATACTGACATGAAAAAGTCCTACTATCAATTGCGAAGACTATAGGAAGGCTGGTTTCATAGGACACTCCTAGTGGTGCAATAGATCACCATGCATGTGCTTTCGTGGAATTGGAAGATTATGAAAAGGAGATTAAGATCGAACCCCTTGAACTAGGTACCACCCGTGTTTATAGCTTTTGGCAGAAGTTTATTTATGAGGATACCATTTAGAAATGCACAGAGTGTCACCATGAGGGACATCCAGTGCAGAATTGCAAGACGCAGAAGGTAGTTCAAATGGCCATGGTTGAAACCAGCACTCGTAGGAGTGCTAGGACACCATGCTCGTTAGAAGGAGAAGTTCAAAAACCACCTAGAGGATATGAGAAAATGAATGTTGTTTATAATTTAAAATATGGGAAGAAAAAGAAAAGGAATTGTAAAGGGTAAAAATAAATAAATAAATATTGAACCTAGATAATCAAAGTGGAATAATGAAAGAAATATGATTGACGGAACATACATTGAACTTGGTAAGTCGTTGATCCGATGATGACGCTTCTTAGGTGTGTTTGTTGCTTCTAAAGTTCTTTCATCATCCAATCTTTTCTTTCTTCTTGTTCTTTTGCAGAAATAACGGATCTTGTATTTTTTGAACTTCCTGAAATTGAAATGGAATTAATCCAGAATAATAACAATGATATTTTGAATAACAAAAACAATTAGATATTACTGAGCACAAACAACCAAATCCATGAAAGTAGATTCATCATATGAATCAATGGGTTGAGGATTTAAAATTTTCTATACGATTGAACATAAGCAATAAAATATATCATTTGAAATAAATATTAAAAAAAAGAAAGAAGGACAATGTACGCTAACCAGATAGAACAATAATTCACTAATAACTTAAGAGAAAAATGGAAGAGATGCATAGGGTCAAGGAAAAAAATTTATGGGGGAGTACATAGATACAGAATTTGATAAAAAGAAAGCAAGAAAGAGAAGAAGAAGAAGAAGAAGAAGACCATAATAGAGACCTAACCTGGAAGAATTCTCCATTGGATGCTTGGAACTCTGATTTCAAAATTGAGAAGGCTACATTATATAGTTGAATTATTCAATATATTTCATGAACGGTCGCCAAATATGCATTCGCGCATTCAATTTTTTAAATATGATGAACTGTATCATTCAAAATTTGGAAAATGCAATTATGAGATACAAACAAAAAATATGAATAAAATATTATATGCGTTTCTCAGTTTGAATAGGAAAGTGCATGTAAGTGTTTCTCTATAAAATGTTTCATGTTGACAAAATCCATATTTGTTTCAAAAAGCCACATGTGTCATTGGTTGTAACCTATAGTAACATTTGGTTACTGTATATGTTTGCGAATTTAATTTTTCTTTATGATCAATTGTATCCTAAGGAAAAATATTTTTGTGTTATAAATTATAAAATGCAAATACACATTGCATGTGTTTAATTTGAATTGAAAATGCATGTTATTTAATAATTCTCTGGTAAGTGGTGTAAATTAGCAACATCCATATAAGAATAATAGATCACATGACATCAATGTTTTCCATAAGATAATTATAACGCATGCTTTGTAACCCAACGAAAAGGGGAAAAACAGACATATATGAAATGCAAGCTGAAAGTATAAGCAATGATAACATGTTTTTCTTAGTTTAAACAAGAAAAATGCATTTTAATATTTCATTTTGGGAGGTGCATGTGAGCAAAATTCGTATAGATTTTCATTGACCAAATTTGTCAACCATTCTCTAGTTTTTATCCCACTTTATTGTACCATATTTTGATACTTTGGAAAATCGTAACTTCACGAAAACAAGTGGAAGTTTTTTTAAATGTGAGGAACAAAGTCGAAGCATAGAAAATAAATATAAGTTCTAGGATTGTAGTGGAAGATTTAGTGCAACTGGTACAATGCAATTAGTAGCTCCAACCCTAGATGCTTGAAGTGATATTGAACACATATTAATGAATAATGTATGTCTACTTTTAGCTTTAGATGTATTTTGCAACTAATGTTTTGAAGTGTCCTATAAATGATCGAGATAGATAGCTTAAGAAATGACCAAAATGCCTCATAGAGTTAATAAATTGGTCAAATAACCGTGAATCAAGGAGAACATTTTCTTGATAAACAATTAAGAACATTGAACAATATTATTTTTAGCATGTGAGATAGAGGCAACTTCAAATACTGTGATTCCTTTTCAACCTTGCAGCCATAACTTTTCTGATACAACTCCAAATGCTATGACCTTTTTGGTACTGTAAATTTACCGGACTTAAAGAGCTTCATTTCATGTTAAGAAACATTTTGTTCCTATGTAAATTCTCTTTAACTGGACCACAATACAATGCATAAATATCATATCAAAGCCTTATGTCCCGTCTCTTTTGAATTTGGCCATGTTTATGGGATCTTCTATGCCTCATGTTAGGGATTTGGGTTCAAACTCCACATGGTTCGCAAAGATGGGCTACAACTTGCTAGCCATGTATATGCTAGTTGGTTTTTATCTTTCAATGTGTCATTTTGGTTATGTGTATTTTAATACGGATTTTATATAAATTTTTTTAATGTTGACATTTTAATTTTAGTAATCCATTTTTTTTTGGGTATATTATTGACCCTTTACCCAAAAGGAGATACTTCTCCTATACCTACCATGTGCTGTTTATCTAGTGGGGGAAAAAAAAGAAGTCTACCATGTTATAAATTGGATAAGTTTTATTCATGGTGCCCATTGAAGTTGGGTGTAAAAATTATTGATTGCCCACAATTCACTATTTTCAAAATTTCAAGTTACCAACGGTTAACTTTTTTGTTAACTTAAGAATTAAAATGACTATTTTGCCCATAGGGTAAAGTGAAATATAAGTTTTGATTTTTACCAAACCACACTTAATTTTTTAAATTACACAAAAAAATCCCTGGTTCATTCGAATTCATTTTGCTTTCCTTCAGCCACACTTCAGTTGGCAGGTGTCGCTGCAAAATCCTGCTCGACCTCACGAACTAGTAAACCTTCAAGAATGTGCTCGACCTGATTAGTCTAGTGATGCCTCCAACGATCAAGTTAGCAAGAAGTGAAGTTTAGATATAAGAAAACTCAAATATGTAGCTCTTGATGCTAAGGAAAATAAGTTATGAATGCTTACCTCCTCATGGCAATGTGCTAGGTTTATATACATTTTAGGTAGTTACTCTATAAGTTAGGAGGACTCTTGTATCCAATCATGAAACTTATCCTAAACATTATGGAGGTTGATTATGATTCAAGCAATGCACAGTATGTTGCTTAGCACTTACGTTGTCGACATTGGTTCATTGACGAAGCATTCACAGTAAATTAATTTTCTTTGCAATGGACTGCTGTGTTTGGCCATGGTCGGTCCCTCAGCGTACGCTGACCAGATCAGTGGGCTTGCCATTTAATATCCTTGTAAACCTATAGCCTTCTAGTGAATTAATTTTCTTTGCAACAGTTCAAATGCGTTTGTAGCAGATAACGATTTGCACTTTCTTAGCTATGTTGATCTTAATTAGTCCCTAATTAATCATGTTTGGCCCTGATTCCTTATTTGTCTTTGGTTTTTCCTTTGAAAAAGTAAAGAAAAATGTACCCCAATGGTGTAATCCCTCCAATCATCAAGGAGCTAACTGAAAAGTCACTATAAAATCAGTAATTATGGCATGGTGAAATTCCAGTAAACCCTAAGTTTGGAAATCAATTGTTGAAGCTGCAGTGGAAAAATGGATGCTTATTCAGCGGCTGGATGTTAAAATGGAAACCAGGGGCATAGCCCTGCCTATACTCCTTTTGAATGGTTCACTAGGTCTAGAGGGTTGCAGTAGGGCTGTCCCCTGAGACAATACCTCTTTTGTCTAATCATGGAAATACTAGCAGAATTCTTAATGAATATAGACATTTAACCATTTTAAAGGAATTAAGATTGCTAGGGCTGCTCCGAAAATCTCACACCTTGCTGATGAAACCTTTGTCTTATGCTATGCAAAAATGAAGGATATGCTAACAATCAACGCAGCACTTGAACTCTTCTTGGACTTAACAAGACAAGAAGTTAACTTTGAAAAAAATGCGGCTTTTTAATGTAAAAATGTAAAGAGAAAAAAAAAAACACCAAATCTCGTCGATTATGGGTATCTCAGAAATGAAGAAAGACACTACTTTTTTTGGAACCATCATCCATCATGACAGCTATAGTTTAAAAAAAAAAAACACCTCAAACTTTTGCTACAGAAAATAACCAGCAGAAAGCTGATGATTAGATTAGTGTTACATCTAATCTCTCTCTACTTATGCAATATTTTTATTTTCCCAAAACCACTTGCAAACAGATTGATTCCCTACGCCAAAGAATGTGGTTGGGTATCTCAAATAAAGAAAAACAAATAACTCTCATCTGTTGAGAAAAATGCTACTAACCTAAAGCTACAAGGGGGCATGGGTTTCAAAAGAATGGAGGATGTCGACAATGCACTCCTAAAACAAGGATGGATGCTACTAAGTAAACCATACTCGCTTTGGGTTTCCACTATCAAAGCAAAAAAACTACCCCTAGACTAGCATTTTCAACCCAAAAGTTCAAAAGAAATCTAGATCCTACCATGGAAAAGTATTTGTAGCATCGTTCCAGAACTAGAAAGGATGGTTAAAAAGAAAATAGGGAATGGGAAGTACACTTCGTTCTGAAACGATCTTGGGTTGCTAATGCATAAACAACAACTAATAAATTCAACATTGAGGAAGTGTGGGCGCTAAACAC
The DNA here is from genome assembly GCF_041222555.1 of Hakea prostrata. Classification (NCBI taxonomy): domain Eukaryota; kingdom Viridiplantae; phylum Streptophyta; class Magnoliopsida; order Proteales; family Proteaceae; genus Hakea; species Hakea prostrata. The sequence goes on along the minus strand of NC_142610.1, from coordinate 16,392,874 downwards.
AACTATGAAAGAGGTGGTAACTCAACATTGAGTACCTCTCAAACTTCAATCTACCCAACCTCATTTTAACAAATTTACTTCTTTCTCCGTCTTTAGATAAATGGGTATCCAACATTTCTTCCAATGGTGAGTTCTCTGCCAAACTGGCAAGCGAGATTGAGGAGACAAAAATGCTCATTCAGTGTCTTTTTTTATTTTGGATTCCATTCAGCCAACTGTAGCTACAATTGGTGACATTTGAAGGCCCTTGACTAATGGACATTTGATTGAATCCATACAGATTTGCAGTGCTCTACTCATTTGGATATCAACCAAGGTAGTGATATTGCTGATCTTGGAGTATGATTAGGATTATCGAAGGATGGAGTGTTTCCAACATTTAGACCATTGTAACTCGGCACGCTAATCCTGTCAAAGTCATAGGCAAGCTACTCCGTTTTTCCATGTGGTCTTAATGACATATTAGCACTTGGTTGCCCCTTTCTTGTATAAGGTCTTAATGGCTTATTAGCACTTGCTTTACTCATTTGGCTTGTTTCTTTGACTCTCTTCAAAAATTTGCGATATTTCTGCATCATACATCAACAAAATAAAAATATCAAGTCGTATCATATACAAAAATCTTCATAAATATGAGCAACCGCCATTTCTATCTCTAGCGGCTAATGTAGTATGGTGGATAATTTTTTTTCTTCTAAGAATACAATAAATAATTACAGTTATATATCAATCTACCAACGGGGTTTTAATAACAACAACCATAAATAGGTATATGGATGCAGTTATATGTTACCACAATTAATTATAGAGAGTAATTTCTATATCATTATAATTTATATGAATATGATTAGGTTTTTAATTACCCATACTAAATATGCCATTGCCACTGTGGTTTTCAATCACTGACACTAAATTGCTATTGCCACTTTGTGATATCATTTTCTTGGGGGCGTAAGAGATACACATACAAGCAAACAAAAAAGAAAAACATATTTGATCTCAGTTTAAATAATTGTTGCCATAAAACATCTTTCATTGTGGTTCTTGAAGACCGCCACCATCTTCCTCTATTGCAATTAAAATAACATTGAGAGATTGTATACCTGTAAATGGCTTGCAACTTGATCTCTAGTAGTTAATCCTAGGATATTCATTTTTGCAAGTATCTTGGCTGGTACAGCCCCTAAAAAGAAAAAACATCACCACATGAAAAATAATAATAAAATTCAATGAGAATAAATCTAATGGCAATATAACATACAAAAATGAATGAAATGATTTATACTTGAAAAGGAAATCTCTTACTATGGAAGCCTATTCCGTTGATGGCCTCTAAGAACTTCTTGTGAAGCACACTCTTCCAAGCCACCTTTGTCTTATGTGCAACATTATCCTCCATATCTTGGTCCACAAGGGCTCCTTGATTCTTGTCTCGGGTTACTTTTATTGGTGGAGTATGAACACTTGCCATTTCTCTCTGATACCTTTTCAGGTGCTAGTAATTCTAAATTACAATGTATTTGTTCTATTAACATACTTTCGTTATATTTCTTCAAGTATAGGAATTGCCAAAGGTTACTAAGAGCACATGAACTTAATGGCTTTGTAAGATAAAATGAAGCCCCATTTTGCATATATCTTAAGGCAACATTCTCTTTATCACTGGAACACGGAGAGTTTGAGATGCTTCTACTATATCAAAATGAGTTGTGTACATGCCTTTTATAGAGAATCAAAGTTCTTATTTATCAGTCATCTAGGACTCTTGTAGTTGTCATCCTATGGATTTCCTGTGTTTGTAGAGTTTGGGTTTACATGAAAATAGGAATATGAGATTACATAAAATATCAACCAATGTTATATAAAAGTTGTAATATACTTCAAACTCTTCTTCGGATTGCGTAGATTCTTTGTGAGTATCAACTGTAGAATCTACCTTGAGTGTAGCAATAGGAGTTTGATCCACTTTAGACTTCTAGGGAGCAACCCTAACCACATAAGCTTGCGATGAAGTGGCCGCTAGGGTTTTGGGTGTCTTGCCAAAAATATCCTTAATATGCCCCCATAAACTTAAGGGAGGTGAAGTGAACTTGAGGTTGGCTAAAGGAGTTAGTATCATCAAAGAACAGTTGTGAACTAAAAGGGTTCTTATTGTCCTTGATGATGTTGATGAAATGGAATAATTCTATAAATTGGTTGGCAGGAATGATTGCTTTGGTCCTGGAAGTCGAATCATCTTAACCACGAGGGATGAATTTTGACTGAATAGGCTGGATGTGGATGAAGAATATAAATGCAAAGTTGAGAGCATGAGCCAACATGAAGGCATTCAACTTTTCAGTCTCCATGCCTTTAAGCAAATCATCCTTTTAGAAGGATATGAGAAGCTCTCGAATGATGTGATACATTACGCAGGGAGGCTGCCATTAGCTCTTGTGGTTATGGGCTCTCTACTGTACAAAAGAAGCAAGCATGAATGGAAAAGTGAATTGAAGATATTGAGAAAGATAACCAATTATCAGATTGCAAATGCTTGAAATAACTTATAATTCACAATTAGGAAGATCATATTCCTTTGATATATCATGCTTTTTCATTGGAGAAGATAAATATACCATAATAAAAATTCTTAATGCATGTGATTTGGGTGGCGAAGCTAGAATTAAACTTCTTATTGAGAGGTCTTTTCTAACAATTGACGATGATAACATGCTACGTATGCATGATTTGATTCAAGAAATGGGAAGAGAAATTGTTCACAAAGAGTCTCCTCAAAAGCCTGGAAAGCGCAGTAGATTGTGGAACACCGACAAAATTGTTGATGTATTATCAAACTTCATTGTAAGTATTACTAGAAAAAAATATTTTTGAGACACACACAAGCACAATCCTATCTCAACTTTTTCATTTTCAGTCTTATCCTTCCTTCAGGGAACTGATGCAGTTAAATGTCATCATCTAAATTTGGATGCAATTTTTCTACTGACACAGTCAGGCTTGTTGAACGCTTGTTTCCCTTTTGAATGTATACCAAATAATTTTCATCTGGAAAACCTTGTCATTCTTGAGATGCAAGAGAGCAAACTCAAAGAAGTTTGGAAAGGAACAAGGTATGCGACTCCGGTGCCAAGTTTGCTCATCCTTGTTTTGAGTTTTCATCATATTCAATTTGTGCTTGGAAACTAATCTTTTTTCCTCTCTTCCAGTATTCCAGAAATTTGAAGATCCTTAATCTAAGCAGTTGTTTTGACATAACTTGTACACCAGACTTCTCAGGGCTCACAAATCTAGAAGAACTGATGCTCCAACATTGTGATAGTTTAGGTGAAATTCATGAAAGCACTGATCATCTTGAGAAGCTGATAGCTTTGGATCTAAGTCCTAACTGAAACCTTAGGGATCTTCCAAGAGGTATTGGTGAATTGGTGTCACTTAAAAGCACTTGACATTTCAGGGTGCTCAGAGTTTCAAAATTTACTAGACGAAATTGGGGACTTGGTAAGTCTAACTACGCTTGATATGACAGATATGCTCCTGGAAAAAAATGGCTGATTGCATTGGACTTCTGAAGAACCTTACCAGCTTCAGTTCTTCTTATCCACAACTAGGTCCGATCTCTTTTAATGGTTTTTGCTCCTTAAAACACTTGATTCTGAAATTTTGCCATCTAGAATATGATCATATACCTGATGATTTTTGGATATTACACTCTTTGGAGTCATTGAATTTATCTGGGTGCAACTTTAAAAGAATTCCATCTAGCATTTGTCAGCTTTCAAAACTCCAAACTTTGGATGTGAGCTGCTGCAATCTCAAATCACTCCCTATGCTTCTGTCAAGTTTAGGTAGTCTTAATGCATCTACTTGCAGCAACTTGGAAAGGTTACCAAATCTTTCAAACTTGAAGCTACTGAAGATTCGAGTTCTTTCAGTGTAAGAAGCTAACAAAAATTGAAGGCTTAGAGGGTCTGAATTCTGCAGTTGCATCTATATTCTTAAATGAAGGCGACAACTTGAAATGTCCCCAAGAAGAAAAAATTTCTGGTTAGTCCTCTCTCTCTGTCCTTTGTCGTGGGGTTATATATATATTTTTTGCTTGGTTGCAGGATATAAGTAAAGACTTTAGAAATAGTAAGGTCTGTGACATCATTTTGGATAGGGATGAAGTTCCAAGGTGGTTCCAATTTTGAAGCGAATCAAAGTCATTATCTTTTCAGGTTGCTCAACTTGAGAACATGGAGATTCAAGGTTTGATCATATGCATTGCTAATTTGGAGTTTGATACTGTGACACCCAGCCCAAATCTAGCCCGAAGACCCGATCTGTTTTGGGTGAAGTAGGGTTTGTTTAATGTTGACTTTGAAGTTGGACCGTGATTTCAGTTTTACTGTCTTTGAAAATCTTAGGAAGCCATGTCAGACCTTTCCCTTAGAGTTGATCCAATGTCCCAAAATGAAGGAAGATGTCCTTGTGGGCCATCTCAATAGAAGTTATGGTGTTTGACCCAAAACCCATGGATATTGATGATGGTGTTTCCTTATGGAAAGCTTATTTGATTTGGAGTTGAACTACTCATTTGTGAAGAAGAACTTGGTTGATGGACCTAAAGCTTAGTTGGACCTGTTTTGAAGACATCCCTCCATACTAGGTAAGTAGTATGATGTGTTGAAAGAAGCCCATCCAAAAATATTGAAGTTAGGCCCATTAAATCCTTTGTTTTGAATAAGCTGTCCAGGCAGTGGCATTTTGGTAATTTTATGTTTTGAAGGTTTTTAAAAGTTTTATTTCTTGTAATTTCGTGGTAAGCTATCATACCATGTTTCTAAACCTCTTGATGGCGTGGGAAAGACCTTTGAACTTCCTCTTTGGCGACCAATCAACCAACAGGGTCAGTTTGGTCAATTTGGTGAAATCCTAGTAATTCTTGAACTCTTTGTGTTATTTAAAAGGGGGAACTCCATGTTTTTCACTCTCAATCTGTTCTAAGCCTTGGAGAACGTGGGAAAAGCCCTAGAACCTCTCCTTCGAAGACAAGGAAGATCCTCAAGCATCTGTTCAGATTTCTTCATCGGTTTCTCTTCTATGAGGTTGGTATTCAATTCGTTTCTTCTTTAATTCATTCTTTCTTCTCTACTTCTGATTTTCTGATCATGAGAGGGGTATTACACTACTGTAATGACCTCTTGTCTAATTCTTTTAGCCCTAGAGTGAATCCCCCAATTCACTTTATGATCTTGAAGTCATATGGCAATGATTCTTGAATTGGACTCCAACAATGATCTTGATGACACTTTCCCTGAATTTTCTACCTATCTTTATGATTGTGGGGAAGGTCTCATACTATTACCATGACCTTCCCTTGTGTTCTCATGATTGAGGAGTTGATCCCTGATATTCTTTGGACCATTGAAAACCAAAAGGGTGAGATTTTGAGGGGAAATTCTTGGGTAACCCTCATGAGAGGGTAACCAATTAGGAACCCTTTTATTTCTGTTAAAATTCATTGGACTCTCCCCAAAACCTTTCTTGATTGTAAATTCTTTGCCCTAAGGGGGAATCTTTATTCTCCTTAGTCTTTCTGTGGGATACATGGATTCTTGTTAGTAAATCCGTAATTGTATGATTTGAATTTCTTTCCTTTCACTTTAATTGAGAACCTTATTTTCTCTTATTGGTAGACCCTTCCTAATTCCATTATTTATTTTGAAATACTAATGAGATGTTCCTTTATCTATCTTGGGTTGTTTTTGTGAGAATTAATTATGGGTAACTCTCATGAGAGGTAACCATATCTGAAACCCTAATGTTCTTTTATTTGTTGGAAACTCCCCAACACCTTTTTAGATTGTGCATTCTTTGTTTCTCTTTCCCTAGGGTGAATCTTGATTTCCCCTAGCCTTTCCATGAGAGCCATGTTTGATGAAATCCTAACCCCTTTGTTATTGACCTATTGAGATTCATTTTCAGACTAAGATCTCCCCCATGTCTTCATTTGGGTTAGGTTGTACTTGGTCTTCAACCCCATGAGCAAAGCACCCTTGTATAGCAATATACATGGGGGCGGTTGCTAGTGGCGGTCGATTGAACCAAGCGATCGCCTGGAGCGACCGCTCGGTCTGTTTTAGGGGTTTTGCCCTATTTTGCCCCCTGTTCGTTATAAATAGCATCCCTCGCCCTATTAACGCATTATTATGTTCGGGATTGCTATTTTGGGCGATTAGGCGGCTGTGGAAACGTGCGGGATTCAGGTCTGAAGTGCTGTTAATGATATGAAACCTTTTCTATTCTATTCTTGGTGATTCTGGTTAAGGTAATGATTCTCCATCTGCAATTCTCTTCTTTTTAACCTCTAATTGAAATGAACCCATCCCCTTTTTGTTAGTGGTTACCCAATCGATTTGTTGTACTCCCTTTCCAATGTTCTTGATGAGATCCTATCCAGAAACGAATCCCTGCATTTGTTAATGGATAGATCTAGTCAAGGGGAGAGTTTCTGGGTAATCCATTTATGATGATTGTTAGGTTTCCCTTCACCTTTTGTCTTTAGGAGTGTTAGATTCGAAACTTAGGCCATGATCACTCGAAATCCGGATTGAAAACGGATGATCAGAAGCCTGAGTTTCGGATCTAAAACTCTCTGTTTTTGGGGCGGTCACTAGTGGCGGTCGCTCAACCTAAGCGACCGGCCGGTTTTCCGGTGTCGTGTAAGTTTGATTTTGGATTTGTTTTGACTCTTGACTCTTATATATACTTGTAACCCTATGCCTAGGTGTTCTTTGTTTCAAGTAAAAGTCTTATAATAGTTTCTGGAATTCAAGTTAGAGGAATTTTACATAATTACAGGTAAGGACATGCATTCTTATTTATATGCAATTACATATACATGATGGTTCTGTTGTTCTATTTACTATTCTTTGATCATGTAACTTGCTGTAATTGTATAAAGCATGTGAATCTTATTGTACACTTGCTGTTTGTGGTATTCCTTGATGTACTTCATCTTTCATGATATTGCACAACTATTCATGGTATGATAAAGAGTGATTGTAGTGTAGTTGTGATGGAAGGGGTATTCCTTTGGGATATCTTAGCTTGGGATATCAGAAGGCTGTGGAATGGGACACATGCTTGCTGATGTCTCCAGTACTATCATGATTACTGGATGACATACTTAGGAGTGTCTAGAATTGCATGGCTAGTTACCCCACATGCTATTACCCTTTCGGCAGGGGAATTGAAGCCGGGTGACCCGTGACAATGGTGACGTGACTCTGTTTCATCCTATAGTGGTAACTAGTCCGTGCGGAGACTCAGTGGTCCACTATTGGTCATGTAATTGTAGGGTTGCATATGTTAGGGTTGGGCTCATGGACGTCCAAGGAACGGACCGGGTGTCGTGAGGAGTCATGAGAGCATCCGCCCCAATAATATGTGGATGACCATAGGGTTAAGGAGTGGAGTCCAATAGCGGTAGCCAGTCCGTGAGGGTTCTCAATCCTAGGTTGCGAAGGATACTGAACCGAGTTGGTTGGTGCCATAGGGGAAGTATCTGGACTCCATATAGTATGTTACCATTATGACTTGCATTGGATTAGAAACCCCGACATGCGCCAGTACTCATTGCCAATGGTTGTGGTGAGAGAGTGTTGACTTAACCCACAACCATGGTTTGAGAGCCAAGTGTGGACTTACCCCTTTGCCCAGGATCCCTACAGAGGTAACCAGTCCTTGCCGGATCAGAGTGATGAGACTTACCCAAAGGAGGGCTGGTGTATATCTTAAAGCATGTCAGCTGTTAGAGACTTGTATAGTTAGATCTTAGTAGCATTCATATTTCTGCATACCATCCATATCATTTCACCTGTGCATTCGTGGATTGTATTGACATATATATGAGAATTGCTTGTTCCTTACTGAGTTCGTTGGAACTCATTCCTTTCATTGTATGTATTATATAACTGTACAAATGGTTGCACAATGTCGGAAGTTGGAGATGATTCATATGAAAGAGCCTCCTCGTATGAAGCTGATGTGAGACAGACAGTGGTACATGGACTTGCAGAGCATGGAGCCTCATGAAGATGCTTGTGTGCACTTTTAGCACCCATTGATGGCCGATGGAGGCAGATTCTCAGGATTTTGATGATCGTGTGGAGAAAGATTGGAGGACATCTTTACTTGTTAATTTAGAAAACTAGTTTTTAGATTTAGAAAAGAAAACCAATGAGAAGATTATTTAGTTTATTTATTTTGCTTCCGCTGAACTCGATTTTACGTTTGATTCTTGATTTTCCCTCTTTCGTTCGTTCTTGGATATTTATTGGAGTTTTTGGACTCTTGTAACCTTTTTATTAATTATTGCACTATTCTTGCCCTTGATTACATGTATTTGTATTTATTATTATGCCTGATAGACTAAAACCATGGGCTGGGGGCGGGGCGCCCCCCCGGGGGGGGGGGGGGGGGGCGGGGCCCGGGGGGGGGGGGGGGGGGGCCCCCCCCGGCGGGGGGCAACCTATGTAAAAGTGGGGTTGGGGGGGGTGTAAAAAAAAAAAAAAAATACCAAAAGACGCAAAAATAATATAAACCAAAAAAACCAAAAAAAAAAAAAAGGGGGGGGCCCCCCCCCCCCCCCGCGCGGAAAAAAATTACTGGGGGAGGAGGGGGGGGGATGTTTCTTTCAAGCAACCCCCCTTCCCAGGCAAAAAAAAAAAAAAAAAAAAAAATAGTGGGTCCGTTCCCCCCCCCCCCACCACAAAAAGATTCCATTTGCTCCATACTTCATGTTGTATATGTAACAGGGTATTTCTGTCATTTACTTGTAATTAGGATAGGGTGTGTCTTATGTGTTTGTTAGAGGGGCAGTTTGGTCCTTTCAGCTCCATTGTGTGTGTGAGATCCCACCTATTCCTAACCTTGTTGTTGTACCTAATGCATATATACCATATGCATTGTTCGATTTATTCTCTGCTGTACGAATTGCCTAGTTTCGTTTGGTAGAAGTTTACCCCAAAGCTGATCTATTCTCTCCACGATTTCTTCTTATGCCTTACATTCCCTTTGATAGGAGGATGATCTTAAATCATTCTCATGACTGATCCTTCTATCCCTGCTGTTTTAGAGTGGATCTCCATACGCTCTATAACCTAGTGAATTCTCCACATGATGATTTCGAAGAGAAATCAAGTATGATCTTCATGATTCGTTATTCCTTCTAATTGTTTCAAGACTTCAAGCTTTTCATCCCCTATTCTTCAATCAAAGAATTGTAATCTCTCTTGTGTTGTATTGATCTACTCTTGCTATGATTTATTCTTTGAGATTGAGATTATGAAGTAGATGTTGCATCCTTGCAACATATTGATCCTTGCAACCATCTCTTCTACAATCTCCTTTCATTCTTAAAGTTTTATGATCTTCATATTAATCTTCGCCATGATCCTGGTGAAATCTTCATGAAGCCATGATCATACTTTCGATTTGATTTCAAAGCATGTTAGATATATTCCTTGTTTACTTACATAAGACTTATTGTTATTTGTTTTCCGTGGACTTTGGGAAAAGGAAGCCAAGATAATAGGAAAGTACCCCTGCCTTTTTAAACCAAGCACTCTCCCAATTTCGAGGACGAAATTATTTTAAGGGGGGGAGAATGTGAAATCCAGCCCAAACCTAGCCAGGGCACCCTATCTGTTTTGGGTAAAGAAGGGTTAGTTTAAATGTTGACTTTGAAGTTTGACCGTGATTTTAATTTTGTTTAATGTTGACTTTGAAGTTTCACCATGATTTCAGTTTTACTATCTTTGAAAATCTTAGGAAGCCATGTCAGACCTTTCTCTTAGGGTTGATCCAATGTCCCAAAATGAGGGATGATGTCTTCGTGGGCCATCTCAGTAGAAGATATGGTGTTTGACCCAAAACCCATGGATATTGATGATGGTGTTTCCTTATGGAAACCTTAATTGATTTGGTATTGAACTACTCACTAGTGAAGAAGAACTTGGTTGGTGGACCTAAAGCTTAGTTGGACCTGGTTTGAAGACATCCCTCCATACTAGGTAAGTAGTATGATGCATTGAAAGAAGCCCATCCAAAAATATTGAAGTTAGGCCCATTAAATCCCTATTTTTGAACAAGTTGTCCAGGCAATGGCATTTTGGTAATTTTCTATTTAAAAGTTCTTTTAATTTCGTGGTAAACATTCCCACTAGGTTTCTAACTCTCTATGGAACGTGGAAAGGACCTTAGATCTTCCTCTTTGGCAACCAATCAATCAGCAGGGTCAATTTGGTCAGTTTGGTGAAATCCTAGTAATTCTTGGACTCTGTGTACTATTTAAAGAGGGGGAACTCCATGTTTTTTAATCCCAATCTGTTCTAAACCTTTGGAGAACGTGGGAAGAGCCCTAGATCCTCTCCTTCAAAGCCAAGAAAGACCCTCAAACATCTGTTCAGATTTCTACATCGGTTGCTCTTCTAAAAGGTTAGTATTCAATTCGTTTCTTCTTTAATTCATTCTTTCTTCTCTACTTCTGATATTCTGATTATGAGAAGGGTATTACACTGCTGTAATGACCTCTTTTCTAATTCTTTTAGCCCTAGAGTGAATTCCCCAATTCACTCTATGTTCTTGAAGCCATATGGCGATGATTCTTGAATTTGATTCCACCAACAATCTTGATGATACTTTCCCTGAATTTTCTACCTATCTTTATGATTGTGGGGAAGGTCTCATACTATTATCATGACCCTCCCTTGTGTCCTCATGATTGAGGAGTTGATCCTTGTTTTTCCTTGGATCAATTGGCAACCCTTCTATTTTCTATTAATTCATTGGATCCTCCCCAAGACTTTCTTTATTATGATTTCTTTATCTTTATTCCCTAGGGTGAATCTTTATTCTCCCTAGTCTTCCCATGGGATATTAGGATTTCTTTCCTTTGAATTTATTTACATTCTTTCCTCTCATTGGTAGACCCTTCCTAATTCCATTCTTGATTTTGAAATATTAATGAGATGTTCCTTTATCTATCTTGGGTTGTTTTTGTAAGAGTTAATTATGGGTAACTCTCATGGGAGGTAACCAACTCTTATGAGAGGTAACCATATCTGAGACCCTAATGTTCTTTTATCTGTTGGAAACTTCCCAACACCTTTTCAGATTGTTCATTCTTTGTTTCTCTTTCCCTAGGGTGAATCTTGATTACCCCTAGCCTTTCCATGAGAGCCATCAGTTTTGTTCTGAATCTGCGCACCGAAGAGGGGTGAATTAGTTGAAATACCTAATGAACTCCTGTGCTCAATCCGATTATATTTCCCGAAACTAGACTTCTTAATGGACTTCCAGGAGAAAACCCCACTCAATTTGACCCCATATAACCTTCAAATCCCTGTCCGAAGTTGCTGAACTATGTGTGACAAATCCTGCTTGCGCATCAAAGAAGATGAGCTTAGTTGGTGGACCTAATGAACTCCAATTCTTGATCTGAAATTATCTCTGGAAACTAGACTTCTTGATTGACTCGTAGAAGAAAACCTCACTCAATTTGACCCTGTATAGCCCTCGAATCCCTGTTTGAACCTTGCTGTTCTGATTGGTCGATTCATTGGTCGATTGGACCAACAGAGCAATCAATCGACCAATGGTGTCTGAATTTACCAATTTGGTCCTGTCTCTTCTATTTAAGTCTAATCTCGGGAATACTCCGCCTCATCTGCCTCCTAAGCCTCTGGAACGAGTTAGAACCCTAATCTAATCAATTCCCTTGCATTCCTTGGTGATCTCTCACAAGACTTGAAGTAATCTTCTTCCTCTCGCATCAAAGGTATGTCTACTCTCTTTTCTTTCTTCTCCATCTCTGATTTTCTCTCTTTAATCTGTTCTTGGCTGAGATCAGGAAGAAGATGATGCACTCTTGCAACCATCTATTCCATGATCTCATCATGTTCTTTAAGATCCATGATCATCATCCTGATCTTAACCCTAGCCAATAGATTCTTGAAACCCTAACCCTAATCCTTTGAAACCCTAACCTGGGTGATTATCTTGAGAACCTTTGGTAACCTCCCATGTGAGGGTAACCTCTTGGGTAAAAGTTATGTGAACCTAAACTTTATCATTGAATGATTCTTCTTGTTATTTTTGACTAACAAATTACTTCCCTTCATCCGGTGCTCTTAACCTTTTTATGGGAACCATAAAGGTTGAAACCCTAATTCTTGGGTCAGATCAAGAACCCATATTTTTACCATGACTTGATGATTTTATCTTCCCATATGATTCTAATACATCCTAGGAAGTTCCCCTTCGAATTTTGGATCAATTCGACTTCAAACGAAGAAGTTATGGCCAAAACAGTTTTCACTATCCCGTACTGACTCGATTGGTCGACTGATTGGTCGACTGGGTTAGTAGACCAATCAATCGATGAATGAAGACAGTAGCTTCGATTTTCTCTCAGTTTGATTCGTTTGCTCTCTGATCTTTTAGGTATCTTTCCTAATGTTATATCTATGCTTGTTAGGGGTTTATTTGCCATGTTTGGTGTCTCTCTCTTTGATCTTTGGATTATCTTCGGCGATAATCAAGGTAAGGACAGTTAATTCCTTAACTACATAGATTGCTTGTTATCTGGTTTCTACTTTATGAAACTATGAGATTACCTACTGTTATTGTATTTTAATTCTGATCTCCTACTGTGGGAACAGTAGCACTTGTTTATATTGTCTTTTTATTATTCATGATATATGAGTTACTGATTATTGCCTAATCTGATTTCTGCTTTTACATTCTCTTGTATATGATGAACTGTTGGTTGTATATGTTATGACTGATCTGAGAATGTGTTTGCTTAAGTTTGGTTTGGGATTGGGAAGTGTCCTTTTGACACTTCTGTCCTTGGACATCGGAGGGAATAGAATGGGATGTTCTCCGAAGATGCCCATCGACGCTTTCCCGAATCAATGGTTGTCATACCTAGGGTTGTCTAGCAGTGTTTGGCTAGGATATACCCCTGTTATATCAGACCCGAATCGGAAGGGTATTGTGACCGAACGACCCGTGGTAGCAATGGGGATTTGTGGGCGCTCAAGACCGGTAACCAACCCATGAGAGGACGGGAATCACATTGTGGGGGCCATTTATTGGAGGGTTGCATATGGCTAGACTTGGGCTCATGGGCGCTCAAGACCGGTAACCAACCCGTGAGAGGACATGAGAGCTTCCCGTTTACCATATGTGGATAACCAATAGGGTTGATGAGTCCGTAGTCTGGGACTATTAGGACTCTAGTGGAAAGGATACCAGAAAGGATCGCCCGGGGCGAGGAATGGAAGTATCTGGACCTGAGTTGATGTAACTGAGTAGATGACTTGCATTAGGCTAGGCTTTTCCCTGACATGCGCCAGTACTTATGCCAAATGGTTGTGAGAGAGTGTGTTGACTTAACCCCTTGCCATGGTTTGTCCTGAGGGATGAAGGACCCATTACCAATTGGCTGCCCAAGAATACCTTAAATGGGTGAGGGAACCCAAGATATCTTATATGGTTGAGGGTGTGAGCGGACCTTCCCAAAGAAGTACGGTGCTATGACTTAAAGCATGTCTGCCATAAAGACCAGCATACCTAGAGTTTAGATGCATACATACATTATCTGTTTTATATTGCATTGCATCATGTTATGGTTTGCTTTCATGTTATTTATGTTGTTATGGATTAACTTGCCTTACTGAGTTTCTTTCGAAACTCATTCCTTTTTTTGTACAATTTGTTGTTAGACTTCTCTAGAGGTTCGGATTTCTTTGATGGTACGTATGAGGAAGCACAAGGTGAAGAAGATGAAGACTGAAGAGCAAGAAGAGCTGACTGAAGATGTGGATTTGATTTCTTTTGTTTCTTCTAGACTTATCTTTTACTTTACTTGTATTAGCTTAGAGCTTTACTTGGATTTCGATCTACCTTCCGCATGTGTTTGTAGGGTATATTTCCGCTATACTCTACAGTTGTCTTTTGATTTCGTATCTTGTTATTCCGCACTCTGATATTCTATAGTGATCCTTCTGAGATCATTTCTTGACTTTTATTTTAAATCACTTGAACATTATGATTTGTTCTTGCTTTTGATTATGTTATTGTGCAAAATGGATATGATCGTTCCTAAACTTGATCTTTTGGGCTGTGGATCACACTCTCGGGTATGCCAGCTAGGGTACCGGCTGGGGGGATGTGACAGTGTGTTATCATCATATTTGGGGGTTTTAGGGTTATGCTCATATAACACGATACACACACTCTCTCTCCTCTCTCGTTTTCCTCTGGTTCTTGCTCTTCCTCTGTTGAGTGGTGGTTTCGGTTGGTATACCCTAGTGTTGATCTTGCTCTTGTGACTTGGCTCTCATGGTGGTTGAATAGGAATTGCTATTGAGGCGTGAAGACACTTGCTGTGGTGTTCTTGGATCTGCGCTGGTGAGAGGTTGAAGCTACGTTTCTTCTACAGGTTTCAGGTGTAGTTGTTCCTAGTCTTGTTGTATGCCTTTCATGTCCATGTATAGAGTTCTTATCTATTATTGATAGAGTTAGATGCATGTTGATTTAATCTGGCCTAAGTAAGAAAATTTTGGCTGAAGCTGCTAGTACAGTTTGTTATGCCATAAATAAATCTCCTTATTCTTCAATTGACTTTGAAACACCTGATTTTAGGTGGAGTAATGTACATGCTGATTACAATATATTAAAACCCTTTGGTTGTGTTTGTTTTGTTCATCAAAGTAAGGGTAAACTAGAGCCTAGGGGTAGGAAGTGTGCGTGTCTTCCTAGGGTATCCTTTAGGTGTTAAAGGATATAGGCTTTGGTGTTTACAAGAAAAGAAGATTGTAATATAGTAGAGATGTTAAGTTCAATGAACTTGAATTTTTGAAAATTGATTTATCTAGTGTTAGACCTGACTCCCATGATCTAGATAAGACTATATTTGAGGTGGAGTTGGGGGATAAATCTGAAACTGAATTTGATGAATCTGATCCAATTGTTGTGGATGATGATTTAGAAGTTGGTGGTTCTTTGGAAGTTAAAGAGGAGCTAGAAGATGCGGATCCATTAGATGGTTATTTATTGGCTAGAGATAGGTCTAAAAGAGAGATTAAGAGGCCTTCTAGATATGCTAATATGTGTGAATCTAATTCTGGTCCAAATCTGATTTCTTATGCTCTTAATGTGGCTGACCAGCTTGAGGGATGTGAGCCTAGGACCTATAAAGAGTCTCTTGAATGTGAGGACAGCAAGCATTAGCTTGTTGCCATGAAAGATGAAATGGAATCTTTGATGAAAAATCAGACTTGGACTCTTGTGAATAGACCCAAAGGAAAGAAGCTAATTGGTTGTAAGTAGGTTTATAAATTTAAGCTTGATATTCCTGGTGTAGAAAAACCTAGATATAAGGCAAGATTAGTGGCTAAGGGTTATTTTCAAGTTGAGGGAATAGATTATAATGAAGTGTTTTCACCTGTTATGAAACATACTTCTATTAGAGTACTTCTTGCCTTTGCTGCTATCTTTGACCTTGAACTTGAACAATTGGATGTTAAAACTGTATTCTTGAATGGTAAGTTGGATGAGCAAATATATATGGTTCAGCCTGAGGGCTTTGTTATTAAAGGGAGTGAGACTAATGTCTGTTTGTTGTTGAGGTTTTTGTATGACTTAAAACAATCACCTAGGCAATGGTATAAAAGATTTGATGAATTTATGCTTAAGAATAAATTTAAGAGAAGCTATTATGATAATTGTGTTTATTATTGTGAGTTTAGTCCTAATTCTTTCATTTATCTCTTGCTTTATGTTGATGACATGTTTATTGCATCAAAGGATAAATTTCAGATTTGTAAACTTAAATCTATGTTGAAATATGAATTTGAAATGAAAGATTTAGGGGCTACTAAAAGGATTCTTGGCATTGATATTCATAGGGATAGGCCTAGTGGTGTTTTGACCTTGTCTCAAGTTGGTTATATTTATAAACTTGTTAATAAGTTTGGACATGATAATATTAGAACTGTTAATACTCCTCTTGGTGCTCATTTTAAGCTTAGAATGGATTCTAATGCTGCTGTAACTGATAGACCATATCAAGAATGTATAGGTAGCCTCATGTATTCTATGGTTTGTTGTATACCTGATATTGCTTATTCGGTTGGTCATGTTTGTAGATACATGAGTAAACCTTGTGATTCACATTGGGATGCAGTTATGTGGTTGTTGAGATATCTGAAAAATTATGCATCTTATAAGGTTGTTTATGATAATTCTTGTGTTAATAAGCTTAGCATTATTGGGTATTGTGACTCTGATTTTGCTATTGATTTGGATAAAAGAAGATCCATAATTGTGTACTTGTTTACTGTTGGTGGGAATCTGGTGAGTTTGAAATCCACACTCCAACATGTGGTGGCACTTTCAACCACTGAGGTTGAGTATATTGCCTTGTCTGAGGCTGTTAAAGAATGCATGCGGCTTAAGGGGCTTCTAGGGGAGCTTAGTTTTCATGATTTGCATTCTCTTGTTTATTGTGATTCCCAGAGTGCTTTGTGTCTTGCTAAGAACAGTATGTATTATGATAGAACAAAGCATGTTAATGTAAAACTGCACTTTATTAGAGATATAATAGCTAAGGGCTTCTTAGATGTGTGTAAGATAGATACTTCTATTAACCCTGCAGATATAATGACTAAAGTAGTACATGTTCATAAGTTTAAGTCTGCTTTAAACTTGTTAAAGTTATTATCTCTATAGTTTGTTTTACATTTCTTTTTATATTTATTTAATGGGTTTATATTGACTCTCAGGTTTATGCAATATTAAAATAGCAGAGTCAAGGTGGAGAATGTTGTATACATAACAGGGGTATTTCTATCATTTACTTGTAATTAGGATAGGGTGTGTCGTATGTGTTTGTTAGAGGGGCAATTTGGTCCTTTCAGCTCCATTGTGTGTTATCATCATATTTGGGGGTTTTAGGGTTATGCTCATATAACACGATACACACTCTCTCTTCTCTCTCGTTCTCCTCTAGTTCTTGCTCTTCCTCTGTTGAGTGGTGGTTTCGGTTGGTATGCCCTAGTGTTGATCTTGCTCGTGACTTGGCTCTTATGGTGGTTGAATAGCACTTGCTATTGAGACGTGAAGACACTTGCTATGGTGTTTTTGGATCTGCGCTGGTGAGAGGTTGAAGCTACGGTTCTTCTACAGGTTTTAGGTGTAGTTGTTCCTAGTCTTGTTGTTTACCTTTCATGTCCATGTATAGAGTTCTTATCTCAAGATCTTAGGGTTGTAACCTTACCTTTGCTATTGGATAGTTGCATTGCTTGATGAGTTCACTACTCATCCTTGGATGTAGGTCATTGGACCGAACCAAGTACATTTGGTGTCTTGTTCTCTTTCTTTCTTTCTTGTGTTGTTTCTGCTGCAATTAGGTGCTTTACTTAACACTTCACATCATAAGAATGAAGGTATCAGGAATGGTGGGTTGAAGCGTATTTTTATTCTTGTTCTGTACCATATTGTTCACAAAAGTTTCAGTAACTCTGAATTTGTAGTGAAACAAGGAAGAAACTTATAATGCAGATTCATCAAAAATAAAATCAATCATTGCAGGGTTGCTCCATGCAATCATTGCAGGGTTGCTCCATGCATGGTTGGTTGTGATGTTGTGGCCAATGTCCCAAATCAATCCATAATAATGGGAATCGGACCCATCATTGGTGACTTCTCTGTCTCATCACTTGTTGTTTCTAACTCCCAAGCATAGAAGAAGAATGACAAGAAGAGTGAAATGTACAGACCGTGGTCTACTCTTCCAGATTATATGAAGATGATCTACGATCGTCTGGATTTCATAGAAGTTCAGTTTTGCATCCGTATGCATGTCTGAGTTGGAGAGACACTGCAAAGAGTTTTCAAAACAAATGTCCCAACAGCTCCTACCATGGTTACTATTCTCTGATGAAAAACAAATCGCAGAAGTCAGCATCTTCAACCCACCTGAAAGTATGATTCACCATGCAAGAAAACCTCACGTCAATATGATTCATCCAATGAACCTCACCGGTGCAGCTGGCACTGAGACATAAGAGGATGAAGATTCAACCACAAAACTCAAACCCAAGACGACTGATCTTTTCAAAGACTGCATTGCATTGAAGGGACCCTTTCGTGAGTGAGAGACGTATTGTGCTGCAAAGCATAAAACTAACCAAATCTTGAAGGGACAAAATATTGGACTCACTTCAAGTTCCACCAGTTATTCCTGATGGTTATTTTTCAGGTAGTATCAATCAGCAATCCTCTTGCACTTCCCAGAGGTATAGACTTCATTGATTTCAGTGAAGCTTTTGTGTACTTTGCTACCAAACTGCAGAAGAATTGGTGGAATTGCTATCAGAACAGGACTGATATGCTGCCGTGATATTTATTTGATTCAGAGTGGACCTCATTTCCTATAATAATGGTAGAATAGAGGGCTTCTCCCTTTAAGTAACTATAACATTTTAATTATAAGAAAAAACCAGTATCGATAAAGTTAAGATAATAGCATATAAGATAACTTCTAATAGATAAAGAAAAAAAGAACTTAAAACCTCATTTTAAATGTTAAATTCCCAAGAAAAAGAAAAACAATCGAAAATGGGTAATCCCAGTTGTGCTTGGGAATCCAACAGAAGAAATTGATCCATGAGGCAACAACCCACTTGAAGGAGCTAACCCTAGAAGAATCAAGTCAGTGGTGTAACCCAACCCTGACAAGCATATTCCGAATGAGATGAGCTTTGAGGCACCAAGCCACCAAAAGGGGCCAACTCTGGAGGCATCAAAGTGGTAGTATAGAAGAAGCCAATCCTTGAGCAAAATAGTCAGAATGGGATGAGCTTTGAGGCACCAACCTACCAAGAGGAGCCAACTCTAAAGGCATCAAACCAGTAGTAGATGAAGAAACCAATCCTAACTCGTCGTCTAAAATGTGGACACGTGATATAGTGAAAATTAGGATTTGGGAGAAAAAAAAAGGCAAATAAATAATGCTCCTATCTCAAATGATTTTACAAAGATGATAAGGTTTACAAATAATACTCTAAATAAATAAACTGGTTGATCCATCAAGTCAAATCATCCTAATCACCATTGCAGTATGTTCAACTAAATTAATTTTTGAACTAGATACAACAATTCAATATTCTACCAACAATGTTGTGCAAGTCGAGTATCATTTTCTACCTTCTAATACTGAATGGGGATGAAGGAAAAATTTCCTCTAGATAGTGTGCATTAGATCTTGATACAAAGCTCTAATTTGGTAAACCCATGGACATTGCTGCATAGTTGCTCTTGGTGCAAGTCTCATTACATTTCATTGTTCGACTCACATCAACTCCCAATTAGAGCTTTTATGGGTGAACGTCAAACCACATCCTAGTTAAAGTCCACTTGGCTTGTCTTGAAGTCACAATCACAGGTGATCAGCTCAATAGATACACAACAAAATTAACACTTGGGAACTAAGCAAACATATAATAAATAAATAAATAAATTAAAAAAGTAATCACAAACAAATAAATTAATGAGCATTTCATTTCCGTCCTTTGCAAGCCTGGGTAAGCTAAATATTGATGGTAGCTCGTTGGCCAACCCAAGAAGCGTAGGGGCAAGAGGAGTTTTTAGAGATCATATGGCAAGGGAGCTATGGTCTTTTAAGAATATTTTTTTGTGTGTCAAGTAAAATTTTAAAGCAGAATCTGAAGCTCTTTAACATGGCTTAGATTGGGCTTGGACTCTGAAATTTCCTTTTCTTTGGGTGGAATGAGACTCCACTGTAGTTTTTTTTTTTTTTTTTTGGGTACAGCAACAACGCATTCCATGTTGTCTTCTTCAAAGATGGAGAGGTCTTAAGGCATTCTTGAACTCAATTTAGTGAAAAATCTCTCGTTGGTACAGAGAAACGAACACTACAATTGATTTTTTGGCTGGTTCAACAGTAAGACTAGAACTTTCTAATATGAATTCACATGCATTGATCAGCCATGATTAAGAGTGACGTAGATTGGGATGCCTCTAGGCATCCTTGATATCGTTTTAAACAATGGGTAAGCACAAGTTTACATCTTGAGGTTCCTATGAGACTGGGTGTATTTGGGGCAATTATTGTTGTGGGATTGAGTGATCATGCACTCATTAGAGAGAGGTTTTATCATCTTTCATTTCAAATGCAAAAGTGAAATGGTAGAGATTAAGGCTGCAATAGGGTTGGGCCGGGCTTTGCAATCCCAAGCCCAACCCTATATATTCTAATCTAAGCTCATTCTCGCCCTAACCCTAATTCAGTGCCAACGATTACCGTCCCTAACCCTAAGCCTTACAGGGCCAAGTCAAGCCAATCCCGCCCTAATTGGCCCTAGTTGGCCTTGGTCTTGGCCCTATCCTTGGCCCTAGCCCTGATTGGCCCAATCCCTGGCCTTGATTGGCCATGTCTCTTGCCCTGGCCCTGATTGACCCTATACTTGGCCCTATCCTTGTCCCTATTCTTAATTCATTGAGATCAAACATCAACGACAAAATTAGGGCCCGAATCAAGGCCAGCGTCAGGGCTAAAAATCATGGACGAGTTGGGACAAGCCCGGCAGGCCAAAGAGTAATCTCAAGCCCACCCATGGCCCTAATCAGGGCTAGAATATTTTGGCCCTAACCTGCCCTCAAGGCCAAAATCATGAGCCCAAGATCTATTTGTGCTCAGGGCAGGTCAGGGCCGTCAAGGCCAAACTTGCACCTCTAGTAGAGATTTGGCATTGTGGATGGTGGAAGGTTCACAATTCATTAGATTTCAAAGATGGTGTCCAAATTTCAACATTAACAATCTTCATCGGGCCCCTAAAGTGTTTTGGATTAGTTTTCTGAAGTTACCTCTTCAATACTAGCATGGAAAGTTCTACTATCAATTGTGAAGACTATATGAAGGCTGGTTTCACCCAAAAAATGCACTTGTAGTGGTGCAATAGGTCACCATGCACTTGCTTTCGTGGAATAAAAAATTATGAAAAGGAGATCCAGATTGAACCCCTTGAACTAAGTGCCACCCGTGTTTATAGTTTTTGGCAGAATTTTATTTGTGAGGATACCATTCAGAAATGCACACAATGTCACCGTGAGGGACATCCAGTGCAGAATTGCAAGAGGACGAAGGTAGTTCAAATGGCCATGGTTGAAACCAGCACTTCTAGGAGTGCTAGGACACCCACGTCAGAAGGAGAAGTTAAAAAACCGCCCAAAGGATATGAGAAAATGAATGATGTTTATAACTTAAAAAAGGGGAAGAAAAAAAAAAAAAAAAAAGGAATTGTAAAGTATAACACAAAAATAGAAATATTGAACCTAGATAATCAAAGTTGAAGAATGAAAGAAATATGATTGAAAGAACATACATTGAACTTGGTAAATCGTTGATCCGATAATGACTCTTCTTAATTGTGTTTTTTGCTTCTAATGGTCTTCCATGATCCAATCTTTTCTTTCTTCTTATTCTTTTGCAGAAACAATGGAGTTGGTATTTTCTGAACTTCCTGAAATTGAAATGGAATTAATCTAAAATAATAACAGTGATATTTACAAATAACGAAAGCAATTAGATACTAATGAACACAAACAACCAAATGAGGATTTAATAATTTCTACACGATTGAACATAGCAATAGAATATATTATTTAAAAAATTGTAAAAAAAATGAAAAAGAAAAAGAAAAGGACAATGTACACTAACCTGATAGAACAATAATTCACTAATAATTTTGGAGAAAAACGGTAGAGATGCATAGGGTTATCAAAAAAAAATTATGGTGGATGACATAGATACAAAATTTGATAAAAAGAAAGAAAGAAAGAGAAGAAGAGAAGAAGACCATAAGAGAGACCTAACCTGGAAGAATTCTCCATCAGATGCTTGGAACTCTGATTTCAAAATTGAGAAGGTGACATTATATAGTTGAATTATTCAATATATTTCATGAAACGGTGGCCCAAATATGCGTTCGTGCATTCAATTTTCTAAATATGATGAACTGTATCATACTTAAATTTGGAAAATGCATTTATGAGATACAAACAAAAAATATGAATAAAATATTATATGCGTTTTTCAGTTTGAATAGGAAAGGGGTCTTGCTTGGGTCCTACACATTAAATGCGTAGGACCATCAAGCCATGCATTTCGGACGGTCGGATCGAGATTTCAGATCCAATGGCCAAAATCTTGGCTTGATGGTGAATGTGCATGACCCAAACTTTTTCCATAGGAAAGTGTGTGTTAGCGTTTCTCTATAAAATGATGTATGCTTACAAAATCCATATTGGTCTCAAAAAGCCACACGTGTCATTGGTTGTAAGCTTGTAACCTATAGTAACATTGGATAATGTATATGTGAGCAAATTTTAATTTTCTTTATGATCAATTGTATCCTAATTGAATAAGGTTTGTGATATAAACTATAAAATGCAATTACACATTTCATGTGTTTTTCGTAGTTTGAATTGAAAATGCATGTTATTTAATATTCTCTAGTAAGTGGTGTAAATTAGCAAGATCCATATAAGTATAATAGATCACATGACATCAATGTTTTCCATAAGATAATCATAACGCTTGCATTTGTTTTTTTTTTTGGTGAAGGTTGGTTTTATTCATAAGAAGGAAATGGGGAAACAACATAGCCTGGCTCAAGAGCAATCAAGTCTTGCAACCAGGGGGCGTTCACAGGCCAGAAACACCTGGAACCAAGTGAGATGCCACGATGGGCCAAACAATCCGCTATAAAATTGGAAGAGCGGGGAATATAAGAGAAAACGATACAGGCTGAACGTGCAAGTTCTAGTATGTCTTCCACCACAGGAAAGGCAGCCAAGGGAGCATTAGCTTCAGCATTAAGAGCTTGAATAGCAGTCAGGCAGTCTGATTCAAGAATGATTCTCTGAACTCCAGCATCGATAGCCCATTGTAAACCAGCCTTTAATGCTTCTAGCTCTCCAATCAAGCAGGAGCTCATCAGAATTTCCTCTGAGAACACAAAGGTAATGCCCCCGCCCAATAATACCAATGCCACCACGAGATTCAGAGACTAAAAATGCAGCATCAGAATTTATCTTCAGCCAGCCCTCCTCAGGCGGAAACCACTCTCTAATGGGTGGAGGAGTATCCGGGAAGGAGTTGGATCTCCACACCACTACATATACACAATAAGCAGGAAAAGCCTTATCAATTATCTCTTGAAGAGTAATGTCAATGCCGTTGAATATGAGTCGATTTCGGGCTATCCAAATAGACCAAAGGAGGAATGAAGCTCGACTAAAAAGAGCAGCAGCTAGTCTTTTATCCGTCCTTTTAAGAGCACACCAATGAAAAAGGGAAAAAACATACATATATGAAAGGCAAGCTGAAAGTATACGCAATGATAACATGTTTTTCTTAATTTAAACAAGAAAAATGCATTTTAATATTTCTTTGTTGGGAGGTGCATGCAAGCATCATATAGATTTTCATCGACCTCACTTAAAAACATTCTATAGTTTTTATCCCATTTTATTGCACCATATTCTAATATTATGAAAAATCGTAACTTCATGAAAATAAGTGGTAGTTTTTTATATGTGAGCAATAAACTTGAAGCATAGAAAATAAATATGAACTCTAGGATTGTAGTGGAAGATCTAGGGCAACTGGTACCATGCAATTAGTAGCTCCAACCCTAGATGCATGCAAAGTGATATTGAACACATATTAATGAACAATGTGTGTCTATATGTAGCCATAGATGTATTATGCAACTAATGTTTTTAAGTGTCTTATAAATGATCAAGATAGATAGCTTAAGAAACTACCAAAATGCCTCTAGGAAAATACATAGAGTTAATAAATTGGTCAAATAACCGTGAATCAATGAGAACATTTTCTTGGTAAACATTTAAGAACATTGAACAATATCATTTTTATATGTGAGATAGAGGCGATTGACTTCAAATATTGTCATTCCTTTCAAACCCTGCGTAGCCATAATTTTTTTGATACATCTCCAAATGCTATGACTCTTTTTGTACGGTCAACTAAACTTAACGAGCTTCATTTCATGTGGAGAAACATTTTGTCTGATTCCCTATGTAAATTCTCTTTAATTGGACCCCAAATATGGTTGATATGCATAATCTAGAACTCTTAAGGTTTCAATGGGTTACCCAAAACATGTTTATGGTTTAAGATCTTTATATTTTCAAAGTGTGTAATCTTTATGTTTCATGTTTGTGCATGAATATCAAATTAAAGCCTTTTCTCCCTCTTCCTTTTGAATTTGGCTATGTTTCTAGGATCTTCTATGCCTCATGTCAGGGGTTTGGGTTCAAACTCCGCGTGGTCCACAACGATAAACTACAACTTGCTAGCCGTGTATCTACTAGTGGGTTTTTATCTTTCAACATATCATTTTGGTTATGTGCATTTTAATATGGATTTTATAGAAATTGTTTTAATTTTGACATTTTAATTTTAGTAATCCTTTTTTTTTTAGTAAATAATTTTATTGACCCTCTACCCAAAAGGAGATACTTCTCCTAGATCTACCATGTGATGTTTACCAAGGAAAAAAAAAGAGTCTACAATGTGATAAGTTGGATAAGTTTTGTTCACGGTGCCCACTTAAGTTGGGTTGGAGAGGGACTTGGGTTTTCACGGTTTTTTGGGTTTCAAATAGGGTAAATCCAAGAGTTTTATCCTAACCATTAGATCAATATACTACAAATGGCACCATCTCAAAGCTGACTAGGCTGTCCCTTGGAGATATCCTCCCTGGAGAGGAACCAAACCCTTTGCAATGACAATATGGTTTGGTAGTTGGTTACATTGTTCCTCCATTTACAACTTTTTCCTCAGTGGTGGAATGGCTATGGAGTTTGTAAGTTCTTAGTGCTAGAAGATAAAAAGCTTGCACGTATTTCATTATCTAGACTTTCCTTTTTTTATTATGGTACCTCTAGTTTAATATATGTGTCTAGATGTTCGGTCTAAGGTGGTGGCAAGCCGGTTGAACTCGGTGAACCGGTGAGTCAATGACCCTAAACAGGCAAAGGAAAACTAGGGTACCGCGAATGAGGAAGTATAAATATGAATTTTAAATGCACGACACGGCCAAATGTAAAGTTTATTGTGAGCCCTGTGCATGGTGTAATCCCCTAGTGGACTCACACAAGAGGGTGGGTGGCCCACAAACTTATGATGATGGTCCACTCATGAAAGTATGAAGTACAAGTATATGATAAGTGGTATTATATCAATATGTTATAAAATATATATTATATTATATATTGCTAAGTTCGCTTGAGAAAGAGAGGGAATCGTTTGAAAGAGATAGAGATTGGATACACAAGTTTAACGTGGTTTGGTTGAATACAACCTATGTCCATGGAAAATTTTGAAATATTTCCAGTATATCAAAATGGGTTGTTTACATGCCTTTTATAGAGAGTTAGAGTCCTTGTTTATCAATTATCTAGGACTCTTGTATTTGCCATTATGTGGGTTCTCTGAGTTACAGTGTTTGTAGAATTTCGATTTACATGGAGATAGGAATATGAGATTACATAAAATATCAACTAGGATTTTATAGAAGTTGTAATCTACTTCAAAATCTTCTTTAGATCGGATTGAGTCCTTGTGCGTTTCAACTATAGAATCCACCTCGAGTGTAGTAGTAGGAGTTTCATCCACTTTAGACTTCTTAGGAGCAACCCTAGCTGCATAAACCTGAGAACAACTAGCCACTAGGGTTTTGGGTGTTTAGTCCTATATATATAGACTCCAATTGAGTAAAGTTGGGCCCATTTGGTACGGTTTTACCATACTGTGGGGGCTACGCCTTGGCACTCCCTCCATAAACCGAGATCGGTGGTGGGCTCTAGTGCATTGCTTCTACCACAAATCTCAAAAAATGTATCATTCAAGTCACCCACCCCAAAATATATCAGTGCGAGACCATCTTCAAAAATCATGTACTAAAATTCCGGTCACAACATAAACGATGGTGTATAGCATTCCATTACAAAAGGATAGGAGTTTCATCCACTTTAGACTTCTTAGGAGCAACCCTAGCTGCATAAACTTGAGAACAACTAGCCACTAGGGTTTTGGGTGTTTAGTCCTATATATATAGACTCTAATTGAGTAATGTTGGGCCCATTTGGTACGGTTTTACCATACCGTGGGGGCTACGTCTTGGCACTCCCTCTATAAACCGAGATCGGTGGTGGGCTCTAGTGCATTGCTTCTACCACAAACCTCCAAAAATGTATCATTCAAGTCACCCACCCCAAAATATATCAGTGCGAGACCATCTTAAAAAATCATGTACTAGAATTCCGGTCACAACATAAAAGATGGTGTACAGTATTCCATTACAAAAGGATAGTGTTTCTATAATATATTTCCAAGGAAGTCCACTATTTGTCCCACGGAGTACAGAAGGCTATCATGTTGTTGGAATAAATCACAAGTACCACACAATTATCCTTCATTACATCCAAATCAAAACTATTGGCAGCAGGA
This sequence comes from Hakea prostrata, assembly GCF_041222555.1. NCBI lineage: Eukaryota > Viridiplantae > Streptophyta > Magnoliopsida > Proteales > Proteaceae > Hakea > Hakea prostrata. Next base: position 16,366,257 of record NC_142610.1, on the reverse strand, counting down.
GTGAGATAGATAACAACATAGATGCTTATTAATGAGGTTTCTTGAGGCTAATTCCTGCATATGATGGACAAAGTATAATAGCCAACAGTGGAAGTTGAATTATGACTTGGATAAATGGATTCAGAAAATAATTTCGCTGCTGGCTCTCAAACACCATTATTAGCCATCCTCGGTTAGACCCAACACAGTGAGAGCCACCGATGATTTAAGGAATTTTAGCCTCACCATTTTGCAATTGACATTGGCATTTACATGGAGAGTTGAAAATCTTAGGATTACCAAATTTTGAAAACAACATCAACGACGACAAGTGACATTGCAGGTGCAATTGCAATGTTTTCTCAATAGTCACTGCAGTTGAATGCCAGGAATTGCAAACTACACCAAAGAGAATAAGGCTTCCAAGTTTGATTTGTTTGCAATCGTTACCCTAATATAATCTAAGTTTGCAATCATAATATTTTTGACGTCATAATCAGTAATTGTATCCATCTTCAACTGCTTGTTGGAGGAAATCATGGCACTCAGTTGAATATAACCAAACCTCTTGCTCAAAATGTATACCCAAACTAGATGACACATGAACCTTTTTCTTCGATCTTTCAAGTGTACTGTGGGATATTTTGGACATTAATAATGGTCTCAAATAACTTTTGATGATGTTGAACTCAAACATAATTTTAGAAACCTTACAGACCCATCCAAATTTTAGGCCCTATTAAAGGGACCTTAATATAATATTTTCTAAATTATAAAATCATATATTTTAAAATTATCATCATTCAACTTCCTATTCCTAGCCCAGATCATTAATAGACTCACCAAGCCAAGCAAAGGAAACTATCATTACAGAGTGCAAATTTCTGGTGTGGTGGTTTTTGGAAGAGCCTTTGGGGTGGCTTGCCATTATTGGTATACTGATTACGCAATTACTTAAAGTAGTTTTGAACGTTTCTGTATAGTTGTTATTCCATTGATTTCCTTCAATGTCTTAGTCTTCTGATAGGCTCATCACATTCATTTTCTCATATAAAATTAGAGTGATGAATAACAACTACTTGACAAGAATAAATTCTGTTGAAAAAGAATATCATCTATGCATCCACTGCTCATGACAAATGCGTTTGACAGCTATGTTAGGACTTAGGGTTATCACAGTTTTAGAATGACATTTCAAATCTCAGGGTGAAAGGTGGGATGGGCTATACTGGGGGCGGCCTAGGCTAATGTCATGGTTGAGTTTATATCACAGGCTTGGTAATGTTGATAGGGTGGCCAAAGGTCGTTCTTCTCTTGTCTGTCCTGTCTTTGGAAAAACAAAAAGAAGGAAAAACTGTCCTGTAAAGATTATCTTTTTGTTGCCTGTAATGCCTCCCAACCAATCTTCATTCCTGAGTTGCTCCAAATCGCCCAATTTTACAGTCAAAATGGTACTGGTGTCATCTCAGGTTTGTGTCCCAATTGGGTTTACATTTGTTGAATCTGCAGTTCCAACAAACACTTAATACGATTCAATTGTTAGAGCTTCAAATGGGTAGGAAAGAAGTTCAAGAGTTCATGAGATCTTCTCTGTTATAAATTTTCATCGGCAAGGGCGACTACATCAATCTCTTCTCCAACAGAATCTCGAAAGTAATGCTCAGGTTTGGCTCAGAAAGGTTCGGTCAGTTTCTGGTGGATCAAATTGAGAGAGTGATCAAGGATCTCTATAATGCAGATGTGAGAAAGATTATCCATATGGGAATCGGGCATTGGGTTGTGTTAGGGTTTAAGGTTGCAGTCCTTGGGTAGTCAGATTGAAGCTGCCAGATAGTGAAATCAGAGTATTGTGTGATGTATACAGATAGAATGGAGGTTATAACCCATCAGAGTCGATACGGAGTTCAAAGAAGTGAGTCGGGCTTGCTGCGATGATGGAAGGATTGGGTATTAATGTTTCAGAAGAGTTTGGTTTGTGATAATCCTTCAACTCGTGTGGTGGGCCTACAGAGGCAGTGAACATGTTGCTGTTTGTTCTGTCTGGTATATATGTATGTGTGTGTGGATAGATAGATAGGTCAACTTTGAAATCAATCACAACTGGGAATCAAGGTTGTTTGTATCTAAACCAGCCACCTCCTTAGGTTATCCCTTTCAGTTATCAGCCAAGGTTGTTTGCATCGATCATTCTGTAAACCATACAGCTTTGTTGAATTTCCTCCTTTCTTTTACAACTTTAAATGTGATGGGGTGATGTGAATTTGCTATTTAGTATTGTTGTGCAAGGAATGTGCATGGTTGGATAATCCAAATATTTGTGTAAGTAACACATCAATTAATTCATTTAATCCAAAAAGGCAGGTAAGTTCAAGCTGGTGCTTCGATATTGATAATTCTGATCCATCCACAATATCTGGATGGACACAGAATTATGGAAAGGAAACATGAAGAAGAAAGGTAAGTGCATGCTGGTTCTTCACTGTTGATAATTCTAATCCAACCACAGTATCTGTACTTTGAAGCATAGATGTGCCAAAGAAAACAGTGCAGAGGTCTATTGTTCCTAATGTTTTTCAAGTGCTAGCCATCAAATTCGCAAGTTAGATTTTATAAGCCATCAAGAAAACCATGGGAATTGAAAGTGTTGATACGGAATCTCGCTCGTCCTTCCCTGTCACAAACCTGCAAGATACGAGCTCGACCTTGGGGGGTCGAGGTACGTCTCCGACGAACAAGTCAGTACCAATAATATGATCTCAACTACTCAATGGAGAATTCAAGTAATTGATCACATAAAGTATGAATACCTACCTCATAGTTTTTACTTGAGGTCCTTATATAGTGTATGTTGATAGATTTATATTCGAAATATGACTCTAATATGAGTTGTACTCGGAATGTAACTCCATGAAGAGTCCCTTTTCCTAGCTAACTCTCTTCTCTAGTTGTTGGATGATAGGAGTCTACCTTCGTGGGGTTTCCTCATCCTGTTAGAGGAATATGCTTACCACTGTAGTCGGACCTACCATGAACTGCCTGGTCGAACCTTGCTAGGTAACGAACTTGGTCGGATCGTGCAACCGCTGGTTCAGACCGGAAGATATAGAATGACCATTTTAGTCATTAACATAAGCCCCCCAGTCCATTGTGGTCGAGAACTGTGTGTTCGGCTCAATGGAGTATATTTTTCTCATTTAGGGGATGCATGGTCGAACCAACCAACACACCCTTTATCGAAATCTCTAACGTCCCACTCATGACTAGCCGTCATTTTTGCGCACGTAAATCAATGCACATCCTTCGAGGCTCGTATGTGTTTGACACGTGTCATTGTTGTCGCTTCGCAATAAATGCTTGCCATTTTGATGAAGAGGCTCTTCATCTCTAACTGTCCACCAACATGCTGCTCTAGCCGTTGGATGTAGATGCTTTGAACTATGGAGAGACTCTTCATCTCCCACCTTTCATCTTCATGCTGCCCCAACCGTCAGATATGGACATTTAGTGGTGATGAGTTTTGACTGTTGATGACACACTTACACCATCCCTTAGATTAGCATCTGGACCATTATAAATACATCTTCCCTATTTTCTTTCTTCTTCTCCTTTCTGCTTCTACATATCTTTTCGTCTTTGCAACTATGAAGTTTCTCTTCGTTGAAGACTTTCAATCTGCTTTGCTTCAAGCTTGGGTCTTTGTTGGAGGAGATCTATCACCCATTTTCTCCTTCTTCTTCGTCGTACTATTATCAACCAATAAGTTCTTTGTCCTCTGTTTTTTTTTTTTTGAAGCAGTGGTTTAGAGTCTTATAAGTTTGTGTTTCTCTTCTATCTTGTTTCTTCTGTCTCTGGGTATGTTTTTGTATCATTTGTCTTCTATTTCTTTAGGATAACATGGTAATCCAGAAGAGGGGATCTGCCTTAGAAAACCGTAGGATAGGAAAAGAACCTTCTGGGTTCTTCGGTGGTTGAATCGAAACCGAACATCTCCTTAATCTCGGGCTTCCTACAAAGATATTTTTGACGATCTCTGTGGTCGAGAACCTTCTAGTAATGATGGTGAGGAGATTGAAATAGATTCTCGACCTAGGACCAAACACCTTAGTGCCCGGGCTCACTTCAAAGCTGAACGTAAGAGGTGGAAAGATAGCTTGACTCTTGAAGAATATAAACACGAGCAGGCTAAGGAATTGAATCTCGACCATATAGATTATGATCCGTATTCCTCGGGCCCAGATTTCCTTCCTTCCCAAATGACCGAAGTGAGGTTAGATTATCTTAAGCAAAAATATGAAGTTCCTTCCGATCATGTTCTCCGTGTACCCACCCCCGAAGAGAGGGCGAACTCTCCTCGGCTCGGGGAGTTTGCCTGGTACGAGGATGCCCTTAAGAGTGGCTTCCGTCTTCCCGTTCACCCTCTTTTTCGGGAGATCATGCTTCATTTCCATATGTGCCCTGGTATGTTCGTGCCGAATAGTTGGCGCAACGTTATTTGCTTTTGGGGCTTTTGTCAAAAGGTAGGTGTCCGACCATCCCTTGCCCTATTCCTTCATTTCTTCATGGCGAAGAAGCAGGAACAAGATGGTTGGTTTTACCTTTCAAAGTGTACCTTTTCCCAATGTGGTTGGGAAGACAACTTTGTCGGGACAGGAACTCTTCCATCCAACATGAAAGGATGGTGTCCCAAATATTTTTTTGTTCGGTTGCCATCCAAGCCCTCTTTTCCCATCTTCTGGGTTCGTGGACTGACTACAGGTTCCAATGACATCCCTATCCTTTCTGAAGCCGAGCAACGTGCCAGGGAGAAGATTCTTCGGCTTCCGACCGAAGATAAGAACAGGTTTGCCGTTCACGGCTATTGTCCAGAATACCCCAATATACTAAGTTTTTGGGGGTTCCTTCCTGGTGAGTATTCTTTGTTGGTGTATCTATATTTTTTGCAACTATCTTTTTGTGTTTGGTATTAATTCTTCTATCCTTTTTCAGTGATGCTTAATCGGGCAAATTGTTCTCGGGCAGTTGATGAGGATATGGAAGAGGTTGAAGCTCGGATCCCTACCAAACCTAAACAAACTCATTCCGATAGAAAGAAGCAAGTTCTATCAGGCCCTAAGAGATCAGCTGATGTGCCAGTCATTCCTCTTAGGCCGAACAAGAAAAAGGCTCCTTCGTCTTTCGTTGCAGGCTCAGGAGCAGCTGTGGATGCCTCCCCTTCCGCTCCTCCTGAGGATACTCCGAGCACTCAATCTGCTGATGCTCCATCCAGTGGACCACTTAAAGCTGGATCTTATGTTTTAAATAACACTATTGATGTCACGCCATCCCAGCCGGTACCCTATCTGGCATACCCGAGAGTGTGATCCACAGCCCGAAGATCAGGTATCGAGTGATCAACCTCCCACATAAACAATAACATAATCATGAACAATCATAACATGAGTGCGGAAGATAAATCATAGATCCAATAATGAAAGAATGAATCATAAACGAATCGGAATAATAGACATAATCAGAGTATCAAACAGATAAGTAAAGTGAAGCAAAAATCCCACTTTACATCCAGCGGAAAAGTAGCTCTAAAGAATAAACTAGATAAAAGCTAATCCCAGTAGCAAGTACATTGGGTAACTAAATTATTCTCCACTTTGTAGACGACATCCTTGTAGGTGTAGATCTCATAAATAGCACAAGGACGCTTCCACTCAATGGTCGGACTAAGCATCGTACGGAGCATAACCACCCGTGGGATCTTCGGAGTAATTGTGGTAACCGCAATCACCTTCCTGGAGATATGTCTCTTCGCCTTGCGCTTCCTCATAGGAACCGTCATAGTACTCGGTACTGCGGGATAGTCTAACAACATTGTACAATAAAGGAATGAGTTTCAAAGAAACTCGGTAAAGGCGATTAAAATCCATAATAACATAAATGGCGGGATTCCGGAACAATCATAAATGCAATATGATATGAGACAAACAATGAATGAATGAATCTAACTCTATGTATGCTGGTCTCTATTGGCGGACATGCTTTAAGTCGTAGCACCGTACTTCTTTAGGAAAGTCCACTCACATCCTCAACCATTTAAGATATCTTGGATTCTCTCACGGATCATTTCACCGGTCTTGAGCAGCCGATTGGTAATGGGTCCTTCATCCCTCGGGACAAACCTTGGCGGGGGGTTAAGTCAACACACTCTCTCACAACCATTTGGTATAAATCTTGGCGCATGTCGGGGGTAAAACCTAGCCAAATGCAAGTCTTCTACTTGGTTACATCAAGTCGAGATCCAGATACTTCCATTCCTCGTCCACGACGATCCTTTCCGGTATCCTTCACACTAGAGTCCTCATAGTCCACTCGGACTACGGACTCACCAACCCTATTGATCATCCACATATGGTAAACGGGAAGCTCTCACGTCCTCTCACGGGTTGGTTACCGGTCTTAAGCGCCCGTGAGCCCAAGTCTAACCATATGCAACCCTACCAATAAATGGCCCCCACAATGTGATTCCTGTCCTCTCACGGGTTGGTTACCGGTCTTGAGCGCCCATGAATCCCCATTGCTACCACGGGTCGTTCGGTCTCAATACCCCTCCGATTAGGGTCGACATAATAGGACATCCTAGCCAAACACTACTAGACAATCCTATATATGTCATCCAACAGTTTAGGAAGGTGTCCGAGAGGGCATCTCCGGAAACATCCCATAATATTCCCGTAGTAGTCCAAGGACAGAAGTGTCAAAAGGACACCTCTCCTTTCCAAACCATACGTAAGCATACACATGCATCAATTCATATCATCACATATATGGTAACTCCATATATGGAAAGAAATCAATATTTACAATCACTTGTATAACATTGGTAAGTAAATCATACATGAATCAACTCAATATGAATAAGTAATGCTCTGTAATCAAAGTTATGCAACAGTAGTATATCATTGTAAGAATCTAATTTAGGAAACATATTAATGATATTCAAATATAGAAACTAGATTCATGCTATCTATGTAATTAAGGAAATAACCATCCTTACCTTTTATAACTCGCAAAGAATCCTAAGAAATCAAGTAAGATCTTGGCAAACTTGAGAAGAAGGTCCTAAACAAGTATATACAACATATTAGGAAAGATCCCTAGCAGAATATATATCAAAATATCCGAAAGCAGACCAGTTCGGAGTTCTTTGTACTCATTGGTCGAGTGGATTGGATTGGTCGAGTGGTCGATCGACCAATCAGTCGACCAATGCGACATGATAGCTTATAAAATCAGAGTTTTAAGATATGAAATCCGAATTTGGTGGTTCAAAAGGGTACTAATCAAGGGGTAGACTATATCGGTAGTATTCTAACATAAAGGGGACCTCAAAACACTAATCAAATCAAGGTATCAAGATCCAAATTAGGAAACAAAAAGTTACCATAAATAAATCAAACATGGATCTTGATGAATTTTGAAATAGAAAACAAGGACAAGAACTATAGGAGGATGGATCATTGCTTTCGGTAATGAAAACATGAAAACATACATAGGTCTTCATGGAATAAGGCTTAGAAGCATAAATCTAAATAAGGAAATAAAACCTACCATATATGTAACTATCATGCATCATGAAGAACACATAGTAAGGTAGAAGAGAACAACTAGAATTCTATGGATTATGGATCATGGAAAGAAAACACAACCATTAACCACTAACATGATCAATGAAAGAAGATCCAAAGAGATCGGAATTCAGATTAGAAGATTAACGAGAGATTAAATCATGGTTTGATCATGAATCCTTCAAAAGCTTGCAATGATCATGGTTAAGATCATTGTTCTAGCCTTAAATCCTTAGGATGATCATGAGAACATGTTCGAGAGATGTTTGCAACGAGAGAATGCAGCATCTCTTCTCTTGTCTCAACTCAAAAAGGAAAGAAAAACAAAGATGGAGGAGAAGAAGAGAGAGTAGACATACCTTTTGATGCAAAAAGAAGAGTTCCGACGAAGATCCGCCAAGAAAACTCCAAGGATGCAAGAGAGATGACTTGCGAGAGGTCTTTGGTTCGTTCCGGAGGGTTTGGAGGCAGCAAATACGAAGTGGACTCGAGGTTAGACTTAAATAGAGCAAGAATCAACCTAATTGCCAAAGACAGCACCCATTGGTCGAGTGGATTGGTCGGCGGCCCGATCGACCAATCGGTCGACCAATGCTTGGCAACAAGGCCAAAACAGGGAATTGAAGGTCCAGATCAAATCCAATCCTAAAGGGGTTTTGCACACAAGTCAAGTGACTTACCTAGTAGGTAGAAATGCCTTCAAACCAAGATAGAGAGCACTCCAAGTCCATCAACTAATTAGATCTTCATCGGGATTCTGTTTCCATAAATAGAACCTCATCATCAACCTTCATGGATTCAAAGCCGGACACCAAGTCCTCTCTTGGGATGGCCCAAAGCTGACTTCTTACTTTACTTCGGGTCATCGGACCTACAAATAACAAGGTTTCCGGGTCAAGGTTAGGGCTGGGTTTCACATTCTCCCCCCCTTAAAGAAATTTCGTCCCCGAAATTGAAAGCGTACTGTGCTTCCAAAGAGGTAAGGAAACTTCTCCTTCATGTCTTCTTCCTTCTCCCAAGAAGCTTCTTCAGGGGTATGGTTCTTCCACCGAATCTTCACCAAAGGAATGGCGCGATTCCATGTTGCTTGTCCTTCCTATCCGGGATTTCGGCCGGTTCTTCATCATAGGTCAAATCAGCACTAAGTCCTTCGGGTGCTTGCTGCAAAATGTGTTCGGATTCTCTATGTATTTTCGGAGCATCGAAATATGGAACACATTGTGCACACCAGCAAGAGACGGAGGTAATGCTAATCGATACGCAACAGGTCCAACCTTTTCCAAAATCTCGAAAGGTCCAATGTAACGAGGGCTAAGCTTTCCCTTAACATTGAATCTCATCACACCCTTCATTGGTGAGACCTTGGGAAAGACTTTCTCTCCAACTTGAAATTCCAAATCGGTCCTTCTCTTATCGGCATAAGATTTTCTGTCTCAGTTGGGCGAGACTTAATCCTTTCTCTTATCATATCTACCATAGCACTTGTAGCTTCAATCATCTCGGGACCTAAGACTTTTCTTTCACTGTCTCGATCCAGTACAAAGGTGTCCTACAAGTACTACCATACAAAGCCTTGAATGGAGCCATGCCTATTGTTGCTTGATAAGCTGTTGTTATAGGCAAACTCAACCAAAGCTAGGTGTTCATCCCAATTACCACCCATATCCATCACACAAGATTCGAGCATGTCTTCCAATGTCTGAATTGTCCGCTCGGATTGTCCATCGGCTTGTGGATGATGAGCTGTACTCAAGTTCAATTGGGTTCCCAAGGCCTTCTGCAAACTATTCCAAAACCTTGAGGTGAACCTAGGATCACGATCCGAGACAATACTCAATGGCACACCATGCGGACGAACCACATTATCCACATAAAGCCTGGCTAGCTTATCCGGAGTATGAGTGATCTTCATAGGAATGAAATGGGCTGATTTGGTCAACCTATCAACAATCACCCACACGGTGTCATTGCCTTTACTTGTCCGAGGCAAGCTAGTCACAAAGTCCATGGAGATATCTTCCCACTTCCAACTAGGAATAGGAAGGGGTTGAAGTAATCCGGATGGAGGTTGTCGAGCGGCTTTCACACGCTGGCAAGTCTCACACTTGGCAACAAAATCATCAACATCCGCCTTTAGACCAATCCACCAAAAATGTTCCTTCAAGTCCTTGTACATCTTGGTGCTTCCGGGTGTCTGATAAAAGTATTTGGTGTGCTTCCTTCAATATTTCTTTCTTAACTTCTTCGTTTGCGAGGCACACACGGTCTTCCTCTAAACATCAAAGCACCATCCATGGATATACCAAAGTCGGGGTCCGACTCGGGATTCGAAGAAATCTTCTCAACTTTGGTCAAAAACTCTTGATCGGAACTCTGTGAGCAACAATCTTATCTCTAAGACCAGATCTTGCCGTCATGGCGAGAAAGAATAAAATCAGAATTCTCGGGGACGATTTCCAAATCAAAACTCTCAATAGAAGACCACAATGGTAAACTCAAAGCATTCAAATCCAAAGTCTTCTTCCGGTTCTTCCTACTAAGAGCATCAGCAACAACATTTGCTTTCCCCGGGATGATCTTGAATATCACAATCATAATCGGAGACGAGTTCCAACCATCTCCTTTGTCTCATGTTCAACTCCTTTTGGGTAAAGAAATATTTCAAACTCTTATGATCCGTGAAAATGGCAATCTTCTCACCGTAAAGATAATGTCTCCAAATCTTCAAAGCAAAGACAACGGCGGCAAGTTCTAGATCGTGAGTGGGGTAATTCCGCTCATAATCCTTCAATTGCCGAGAAGCATAGGCTACGACCTTGCCATGTTGCATCAGTACACAACCCAAACCAATCTTTGGCGCATCGGTATAAGCTGTCATACCACCGGAACTATCGGGTATAGTCAAAACCGGGGCACTTGTCAATCTATCTTTCAACTCTTGGAAATTCTTCTCACAGGCGTCGGACCAAACAAACTTCTCTTCTTTCCTGGTCAACTTAGTCATAGGAGCAGCCAACCGAGAAAAGTTCTCAATAAACCTTCGGTAGTAACCCGCCAATCCAAGAAAACTTCTTATTTCCGTTCGCGACTTCGGTCTCTCCCAATCAGCCACTGACTTGGACCTTTTCGGGATCGACACGAATACCTTCGGCTGAAACTACATGACCAAGGAAAACCACTCTCTTAAGCCGGAAATCACACTTGCTAAACTTAGCAAACAACTTCTTTTCCCGCAACCTTTGCAAAGTGAAACTTAGATGACTCGCATGCTCTTCTTCGCTCTTCGAATAGATCAAGATGTCATCAATGAAAACAATCACAAACTTATCAAGCACATCATGAAATACTCGGTTCATGAGGTCCATGAACACCGCAGGAGCATTGGTCAATCCGAAGGGCATGACTCTAAACTCGTAGTGACCATACCGCGTTCGGGAAAAGCTGTCTTGAAGATATCACTAGACTTCACTTTCAATTGGTGATATCCGGACCTTAAGTCAATCTTCGAGAACACAACTGCACCCTTCAGCTGATCGAAGAGATCATCGATTACGGGCAGCGGATATCTATTCTTGATAGTCAACTTATTCAACTCACGGTAGTCGATGCACAAGCGCATACTACCGTCTTTCTTCTTGACGAACAAGACCGGAGCTCCCCAAGGTGACACACTAGGCTGTCTGAAACCTCTATCAATGAGCTCATTCAACTGATTTTGCAACTCTTTCAACTCGGTAGGAGCCATCCTATACGGAGCTTTAGATACCGGAGCGGCACCGGGGACGAGATCAATAGAGAATTCGACATCTCTGTCCGGAGGCACTCACGATAGGTCATCGGGGAAGACATCAACAAAGTCGCAGACAACTCGACTTCGTCGACTCTTTTCTCCACTATACCCTTGCCTTCGGATGAAGCATCATCCACTAGGGCATAGACTTGCATCGGTGCGGACAGCACCTTCTTACAAACCCTTCTCTTTTCACCTTGAAATTCAAAGACCGGACTTCCACAAATATGGGGCTGAATCTTCTTTGAGGAACAAAGGAACACGGCTTTGTGGGCTGTCAACCAATCAATTCCCAAAATAACATCGAAGTCCTTCATGTCAAGAATCACAAAATTGGCTTCCAAGTTCTTCTCACCAATCAACACGGGACATTTAGATAACCCCTTATCTAGTTTCACATGAGGACCAGTGGGTGTACTAATCAATAAACAACTAGACAACTTCTCGGGGATTAGGTTAGTCTTCTTGATGAATGCGAGATGACATGAGCGAATGAGATGCACCCGTATCAAATAAGACAAATGCGAAATAGAAGCGACTAACAATGTACACCTGTAATCACATCATGGCTTGGATCTGCTCGATCTTGGAAATCTTGAAAACTCTACCGAGAGGGAGGAGGCGGGAGCACTCTTCACCCAGGGGGCGAGGCTGTTGGGCGGGCCGCTCGGACGAGCACGAGCAAAATGACCAGCTTGCTTGCGGTAGAAGCAAACGGGATTCTTTGGATCCAACGGGGGTGGCTGCAACGAGAGGGCTTCGAACAACGGGCCTTGCACTCGCACTTGCACTTGCACTTGCATTTGCTGGTGGTCGGTTTCCGCCATCTTTGTTTAAAGCGGCCGGGCTGCTGAAAACCCGTGTTCGACCTACACTCTTAGCATGAAAGGTAGGAGTGGGGTAGGGTGTAGGTCTCACATAACGACGGTCATTGCGATCCACCAAACCAGAATTCCTTGTTGCCAAGGCTTTTGCACCACGAGCACTTTCCTTCTCTGTTTCTTCCAACTTCTTCGAGTTACTGCACCACTTGAGCATAGCTCACTATAAGGCTGGATTTGTGAGATAAGCTTTAATGGCGGGCGCAGATCCTTTGAAGAACTTCTTTGCTTTGGCGAGGTCTTCCTTCAAAGAATGCTGGAGCAAAGAAATGAAGCTCCTCGAACTTGTTGGTACTCCAACACGAGACAAAGTTCCTTGAGTCGGAATCATAAACTCGGCTTCCTTTGCATCCTTCACCGCCTCGGGAAAGTAGTTCATACAAAAAGCCTCTTTGAATAACTCCCAAGTTACAACTCCTGCATGCAAACCTTCCAAAAACGGGACAGTGGAAATCCACCATGCATCGGCTTCTTGTTGCAACACGTTCGGCAAACAAAATCTTACGAGCTTCCGAGCATTGCGGATGCCGGAAAGCCTTCTCCAACTCACGAAGCCACTTGTTAGGAAACAAGGGGTCCTTGGTAACTCCGGTAAAAGTGGGTACTTGCATCTTGAGAAAACTCTCCATCGGGCGAGTATGAGGAGTTCAGCTAAACCTCCCGCATTCGGGACTGCGGCATGAGGATTCACATTAGCACCAGCCGGGTCTCATTATGCGAGTCATGAAACCCACCAACATCTGGTTGAATTGAGCTGCTTGCTGCTTTGCATCATATTGCCCATAATATTGGCAATATCTACGAAACTTCCAACATTCGGGGCACCGGGGGATCTCATGAGTACCCTGATCGGCATTTGGTATCTCACCACCTCCATGAGGTACTTCACCACCTCCCTGAGGTATTTCACCACCTCCATGACCCTTTGGATTCACCACGCCCACTTCTCGGAGTAACCATTACGCAAAACCGAGAACATCAAAATACCGAATTTCGAAGATTCAACATAAACCACAAGTCCAAATGATTTGAAAACTTAAATCATGCTCAAAAATATCCATATAGTCATCAAACAATATTCCATAAGGCAAAAATCACATTTTCCAAAAATTCAACAGCAAATGAGGTCACTTTGTGACCATTGGTCGAGTGGTTGGTCGAGTGACCCGGTCGACCAATCGGTCGACCAATGAAGACGAGAATGCGAAAATTCGCATTATAAGCCTCATTTCCACATTCCAACCTCATTCTAACTTCTTCCAAAGGTGAGAGAGCTCTAGGGAAAATATCCAAGAGTTCCCACAAGTGTTCTTGAGGTGATTTAGTGCTTCAACAACAACACCACAACACACCATCTTCATAAACAAGGTAAATCTCTCATTCTTTCTTCCATTTTCATCTTCTCATGCTTGCATTTCAATAAAACCATGCTTTACTTGTATCCAATGCTAGAAATCATGCTTAGGAATGCTTAGAAACATATTCCCTAGGTTTTAAACACAATGACATGCATAGACAACAAGTTTTAACACATTTGGTGCTCATCTCGCAAAGTTTTATACCGAAATCGATATCTTTAGAAAAATTTCGTTTTCTCTCAAACCGCTTGAAATTTTCGCACGAGATCAAATGCTACATGCTCAAGATGACATTGTAGATAGGTCCATACAATTTGATTTAACCAATTTCAACTTTTCAAAAATCCAATTTTGACCTAAATTGCAAAATCCCCAAATTTCCTTCTTGCTGAATTTTTCGCTTTAATCCATGTTTTCGATCGATTTTCATCAAAACAACTTCATAGACATGAAATTCCAAGTATTGTGCACATGCTAGTATGTTCAAATCAAATTTCCCCCAAATTTGAAATTTTCCGAAAAATTACGAAAATACCCTTTTGGCTCAAATCTTGAAATAGCACTAATTGGAAATGTCTCTTGTCTCTTCCACGGATACATCATGCGAGAGGGGAGGACGAGGGAGGGAGGTAGAGGTCGAGGTCGCATCGTAGGTGCTCTTAGGGGCAGAGGTCGGGTTCCTTTCGAGCCTAGAGAGGAGGTTGGGAGGCCAGGACCTATTTGACACACCTCGGGCCGAGTTTGCATGCGAGGCCTACTTCAGCTATTGTAACATCGAGATGGGGCGTCTACTTCACTTACGCCAGCTCGGAGCCTTTAGGATCCGGCGGAGGTTCGACACTTTACGGTGGACTCACCTCTTCACCAGGGATTTGCCGGTATACCGGAGCTAGTGAGGTTGTTCTTCGGCAACCTTACTTACGACGGAGGAGGCTCGGGGCCGGGGACATCCACTCGGACTTGTCCTCGGGAGCGGGGTCCTTCGGACTCGGATTCGCTTCTCTACCCGGACAACGGCCGAGATCTTGCGGGTCCCTTACTATCCACGGCGGTGTGTGTGGATACTGCGGGAGCGGATCTGGACGACCATACGATGCCGTACGAGCTTCGCGAGATATGCTCTACGCTATGGGATAGCCGCCGATGCTTCACACCGTGGACTAGCGGACGGATGACGGGTTCTGCACGTATTATCGGTCGCATAGTCGGCCGAAACATCATGCGAAAGCCGGACATCACCATCGGGTCACGGTGATGGAGGCCTTGGTCATTTACCGCATCTACATGGGCTTCGAGATCGATCTCTCCTACATCATTCGGCGGGTCATGCTTTGGACTTGGTTCTGCGGCCTAGCATGCGGAACCTTTGCTATGGGAGGCTTCGACTTTGATCTTCGGGCATTTCGGGGTGAGTTTCGAGGATACTCCGATGGACACTAGATCACGGGGATACCCCATTGGGACTCGGACCATTCGACGGATGAGACTACATCGGTTAGAGAGATCTCCTGGTCCGGAGGGTGAGGATGATGATGAATCGGAGGATGAGGATCGGGGATCGAGAGGATGGAGGAGAGGATATCGGTCTGATAGTGATGATCGGGCCGGAGATGATCTGAGATATGCGCGAGGCTGAGCACTGTGCATCACGAGTTTCCTTCATCACACTTCGAGGCGGGCGGCCCTTCACATGCGGTTCCGGAGACTTCGGATCTTGGTGCACGAGATGAGATCGATGACTTCCATGCTAGAGAGGATGGAGGTCGGACGAGGAGCAGATGTACGAGAGGATGGAGTCTCGACGGGACGAGGATAGAGCATCGGGTGACTCGGCTAGCGAGAGGAGTTCGGAGCATATAGAGATCGAGTAGATCACCTAGATAGGTTGTACCTTAGGATTTTCCATTTATGCATTTCGGATGTAATCATTGTAAAAACTTTTGAAATTAATGAAGTTCATTTTGTTTCTCTTTAATTATTGTATGTTATGCACTTTTCTTTTCCTTGCATTAGTGACATTTGTTCAAGTATAATTATGGTATGTTATTCAGAAATGTTCTGTTATGCCTCAAAGTTCAAGTTTCTAATTCTGTGTTCTATTATTCACTTCTAAGAGTAGAAGAGTCATTTCAGATCAATGACTCGGGAATGTTCGATTGTTGTCTTTTGTGGTTAGGATCTCCTCGAACCTTGGGCTCACGATACCAATCATCCGCCCTCCCGGCCCGGTACCCTATCGGCATGCCCGAGAGTGTGATCCACGGCCCGAAGATCGGGTATCGAGTGATCAACCTCCCACATAAACAATAACATAATCATGAACAATCATAACATGAGTGCGGAAGATAAATCATAGATCCAATAATGAAAGAATGAATCATAAACGAATCGGAATAATAGACATAATCGAGTATCAAGCAGAGATAAGTAAAGTGAAGCAAAAATCCCACTTTACATCCAGCGGAAAAGTAGCTCTAAAGAATAAACTAGATAAAAGCTAATCCCAGTAGCAAGTACATTGGGTAACTAAATTATTCTCCACTTTGTAGACGACATCCTTGTAGGTGTAGATCTCATAAATAGCACAAGGGCGCTTCCACTCAATGGTCGGACTAAGCATCGTACGGAGCATAACCACCCGTGGGATCTTCGGAGTAATTGTGGTAACCGCAATCACCTTCCTGGAGATATGTCTCTTCGCCTTGCGCTTCCTCATAGGAACCGTCATAGTACTCGGTACCTGCGGGATAGTCTAACAACATTGTACAATAAAGGAATGAGTTTCAAAGAAACTCGGTAAAGCGATTAAAATCCATAATAACATAAATGGCGGGATTCAGAACAATCATAAATGCAATATGATATGAGACAAACAATGAATGAATGAATCTAACTCTATGTATGCTTTGGTCTCTATTGGCGAGACATGCTTTAAGTCATAGCACCGTACTTCTTTAGGAAAGTCCACTCACATCCTCAACCATTTAAGATATCTTGGATTCTCTCACGGATCATTTCACCGGTCTTGAGCAGCCGATTGGTAATGGGTCCTTCATCCCTCGGGACAAACCTTGGCGGGGGGTTAAGTCAACACACTCTCTCACAACCATTTGGTATAAATCTTGGCGCATGTCGGGGGTAAAACCTAGCCAAATGCAAGTCTTCTACTTGGTTACATCAAGTCGAGATCCGGATACTTCCATTCCTCGTCCACGGCGATCCTTTCCAGTATCCTTCACACTAGAGTCGGCGTATCCATGGCACGTCCACTCGGACTACGGACTCATCAACCCTATTGATCATCCACATATGGTAAGCGGGAAGCTCTCACGTCCTCTCACGGGTTGGTTACCGGTCTTAAGCGCCCGTGAGCCCAAGTCTAACCATATGCAACCCTACCAATAAATGGCCCCCACAATGTGATTCTGTCCTCTCACGGGTTGGTTACCGGTCTTGAGCGCCCATGAATCCCCATTGCTACCACGGGTCGTTCGGTCTCAATACCCCCTCCGATTAGGGTCGACATAACAGGACATCCTAGCCAAACACTACTAGACAATCCTATATATGTCATCCAACGGTTTAGGAAGGTGTCCGAGAGGGCATCTCCGGGAAACATCCCATAATATTCCCGTAGTAGTCCAAGGACAGAAGTGTCAAAAGGACACCTCTCCTTTCCAAACCATACGTAAGCATACACATGCATCAATTCATATCATCACATATATGGTAACTCCATATATGGAAAGAAATCAATAATTACAATCACTTGTATAACATTGGTAAGTAAATCATACATGAATCAATTCAATATGAATAAGTAATGCTACTGTAATCAAAGTTATGCAACGGTAGTATATCATTGTAAGAATCTAATTTAGGAAACATATTAATGATATTCAAATATAGAAACTAGATTCATGCTATCTATGTAATTAAGGAAATAACCATCCTTACCTTTTATAACTGCATAAAGAATCCTAAGAAATCAAGTAAGATCTTGGCAAACTTGAGAAGAAGGTCCTAAACAAGTATATACAACATATTAGGAAAGATCCCTAGCAGAATATATATCAAAATATCCGAAAGCAGACCAATTCTGGAGTTCTTTGTACTCATTGGTCGAGTGGATTGGTCGAGTGGTCCGGTCGACCAATCGGTCGACCAATGCGACGATAACTTATAAAATCGGAGTTTTAAGATATGAAATCCGAATTTGGTGGTTCAAAAGGGTACTAATCAAGGGGTAGACTATATCGGTAGTATTCTAACATAAAGGGGACCTCAAAACACTAATCAAATCAAGGTATCAAGATCCAAATTAGGAAACAAAAAGTTACCATAAATAAATCAAACATGGATCTTGATGAATTTTGAAATAGAAAACAAGGACAAGAACTATAGGAGGATGGATCATTGCTTTCGGTAATGAAAACATGAAAACATGCATAGGTCTTCATGGAATAAGGCTTAGAAGCATAAATCTAAATAAGGAAATAAAACCTACCATATATGTAACTATCATGCATCATGAAGAACACATAGTAAGGTAGAAGAGAACAACTAGAATTCTATGGATTATGGATCATGGAAAGAAAACACAACCATTAACCACTAACATGATCAATGAAAGAAGATCCAAAGAGATCGGAATTCAGATTAGAAGATTAACGAGAGATTAAATCATGGTTTGATCATGAATCCTTCAAAAGCTTGCAATGATCATGGTTAAGATCATTGTTCTAGCCTTAAATCCTTAGGATGATCATGAGAACATGTTCGAGAGATGTTTGCAACGAGAGAATGCGGCATCTCTTCTCTGTCTCAACTCAAAAAGGAAAGAAAAACAAAGATGGAGGAGAAGAAGAGAGAGTAGACATACCTTTTGATGCAAAAAGAAGAGTTCCGACGAAGATCCGCCAAGAAAACTCCAAGGATGCAAGAGAGATGACTTGCGAGAGGTCTTTGGTTCGTTCCGAGAGGGTTTGGAGGCAGCAAATACGAAGTGGACTCGAGGTTAGACTTAAATAGAGCAAGAATCAACCTAATTGCCAAAACTGACACCCATTGGTCGAGTGGATTGGTCGGCGCCCCGATCGACCAATCGGTCGACCAATGCGGCGACAAGGCCAAAACGGGGGGATTGGGGGGCGGGGATAAATCCTATCCTAAAGGGTTTTTTACACAAGTCAAGTGACTTACCTAGTAGGTAGAAATGCCTTCAAACCAAGATAGAGAGCACTCCAAGTCCATCAACTAATTAGATCTTCATCGGGATTCTGTTTCCATAAATAGAACCTCATCATCAACCTTCATGGATTCAAAGCCGGACACCAAGTCCTCTCTTGGGATGGCCCAAAGCTGACTTCTTACTTTACTTCGGGTCATCGGACCTACAAATAACAAGGTTTCCGGGTCAAGGTTAGGGCTGGGTTTCACAAT